>NC_141603.1:12121113-12456113 GCF_047967505.1 Dipteris shenzhenensis | reverse complement strand
CCAAGTGTATCTTTGCATTCAGCTGGTGCTGTATTGCTACAGAAAGGAGAGGCAGGTAGAATGCAACCCATGTATTATGCTAGCCGACAGCTTACAGAGGTGGAAACAAGGTATGAAGAAATGGAGCAGCAAGCCCTCTCTTTGGTGTTTTAAGTCAGAAAGTTTTGCTCCTATTTATTACCTCGGCCATTTTTCTTCCTTACCTCTCGGTCTATATTAGTGTATCTAGTTGCGAGCCTAATCCTGGGGGGAGATTTGCAAAATTATTGTTAGAGCTTCAAGAGTTCTCTTTCTCTTTTGTCACTAAAAATACCACTAGGTCTACTGTGGCAAATTTGCTCATAGGACGGGAGGATCTAGGAGAAGAAAAGAAATATAAGGAGGATATTAATGATGAAAGGAAGCACCATCAACAACTTATATCTTGTATTTTGATGGGGCTTTTAGTCCTTCATGCCAATAAGGATCCGAGGGGATGGTCTTGATGATTCTAAAGGTCAAGAAGTATGGGCTAAAGGACAAGAGCTTCTAAGTATCACATCTAACAATGCAGCTGAGTATAATGCTTTGATTCTTGGTTTGGAGGGTTGTCTTCAAAGTCAAGTTAAAGAATTGGAAGTAAGAGGAGATTCTCAGCTTATTATAAAGCAAATGCAAGGGAATTACAAGAAAGAAGTACTCATTTGAAGAAGATTAATCAAAAGGCTATGGCACTATGTAGTCAGTTTGACTTTTGCAAGTTTGTTCATATAAACAGAAAAGAAAATCAAAGGGCAGATGACTTAGCTACTCAAGCCATTGTAGTACAAGACCGAGGGGTGGTTTCTGAGGTAGACACTGGATGGCCAGAACTACAAGATGTTCAGCAACATGTGAAAGAAGGCATGTTTCCTCAAGGGTTAACTCCACAATAGAAGTAGAGATTGGCTACTTTTGGCCACACCTCCATAAGGATGTATATGAATGTCACCAATGGAACCTATCAACTTGAGGATGTTGATGGCATGGTGATACTCGGACGCACCAATGAGTATCGCCTTAAATTCTTCTATGCTCAACCACCTTGAGGGCCAACAGACCCTCTGTCATTAGAGAGGATCTACTGAGGGGGAAAGATGTGACACCAAAAATTGACATTTTTTATTTGGCATTGGTATTGTTTTCTTCTATGATTGATAAGAGTTTGAGTATCAAGTTCCTAGCGGCTCTCACTTATTTCTATTTTCTAAGATATTGTATGGGATTGAGAGGATGAGGGGAATGGATCATTGTAAATACCATAGGTATGAATTATAAATACGTTGGTATGGGGTGAGAGTTATTTGTGTATGGGATATTATGGGGTTTTTTAGAAAATAGAAACAGTGAGTCATGTAAAGAGGTGGGCTCATGTCCATGTGTTCCAATAATATAAGAGAGGCCACATGCCAAGCATGTGGAAGGCATGTGGAGGAGTGTAGAGTCAAGAGGAATCCTTCTAGAATTCCCATGTGGAATAAGGAGGATGTGGACATATGGAAAAGAGAGGCTCCCTATGGGCTCCATGTGAGGAGACTCTTAACTTTCTCAATATTAAATAAGAGTCTTGAGCATCTTGTGATAGGACACATGCAAGAGTAGCCAAAAAGGACATGGATGGTGACATACGGGCTTATGTATTGATAAGCAAAAGAAGCTACAGGCATCAATTGTAAATGGGTAAAGGAGGGTGATAAAACCTCTATCAAAGGAGCCCTCCTCTCCCTTGTTCAACATCTCTTCCACCATTAGTCCTCATGTTGCTGTAGCTCTAGTCTCCTCAAGCCTCTTCCATGAGCCTTCTCTCCCTCTTGTAGATATTCTCTTATGTAGACTCTTAAGTCCATCTCTCTCTACTTCATTCTCTCCTAGTTTGTAGTATTTTGAGTTGCCTTGGAGTGGAGCCTCACTCTATTGACAATGAAGATCACTTCATATTCCCTCTCTTGAGTCTCTCTTCCCTTTTCTTTCTTTCAAAGCCTTAAAAGTTCTTTCTATTCAGCCAGTTATTGCAAACACATGGTCCATCCATTTTTCGAGCCACCAAAGGAGTTACTTACTCTCTTCTAGGCAAAATCTATGAGTGGTGGATAGTTGATGAAGCTAGAGTCTTGAGGGAGCATCTTGCTCAAGCAAAATTAGCATGGGTGGAGGGCAGTTTTTATGATAGTTTGACCCCCTGTTAGTATTTTGCTCATAACTTTCTGCTCAGTAGTCCAATTTTAATGAAACTTATATAAGCACGAAGCTCTCTTCAAGCACATGTTTCTAGGTGATTAGACCTTGAATTAGATACTACTATAAAAAGTTATGAGTCTGTATCTGACAATCTATTTTCATGATAGTTTTTACCCACATTGAGTAAACGACACATAACTTTCTGGCCGCTTCTTTGTTGCTTACAAAACATATATCAATGCAAAACTCATCTCAAGGTGCATCGCTATATGTGTTTGAATCTTTGATATCATGTCTCTGCTGAAAGTTATAGGCCTCAGTGTCTAATAACAGTTTGTAGAGTGTTTTGAGCTAATTGTGAAGGTATCTATGAAGGAGGTGCAATGTTCCCCTAGAACCTACCCATCTGACCCAATCAGCCCCTTAAAACTTTTCAATATCTATTTGTTCATGTCATGTTAAGCCACAAGATCTTCTTTCCACAATGTATCACTCTTCTCTTTGGCACAAACCAGCTTGGTGAGATCATGGCCTCTGCTGATCCTTTCCTTCTCCCTATGCTTGAGTACAACATCACTTGGGATGTTACCATCTTCATTCTCATCTAAGGGAGGAAAGTATGGTGTGGTATCTTGGCATAAAAGCTACTTTTTAATGTCCCTTTCTCAATGATAAATATCTTTATCACTCAGTTCAAAAGCAGTAGGAAGTGAAGAGGTGCATGAAGTTAATTACCCCCAACATCATGTCACACCATGTGCTCCTATGTTTTGTGGATCAAAGGCTACGCTTGCCATTGTAAGTCCTTGAGATCTATGTATTGTTCTTGCATTGGTTGGTTGTATTGGAAATTCATTTCTAGCAATTATATTGAGGGAGTTCTTGCCAACTTGGAATTCTTTTGTGACTTGTTGTATTGGTCTCCATGTTGATTGAGTCAATGTGTACAAATACTGGTTTTGATATCGTATTTTTGAGCCCACATTGATGTTGTGAAAGTCTATCCAAATTATAGTTTGTTGCCCATTAGTGTCAAGATGTTGTAATGTGCAGTCAGCGCCATTGACCAAGCCGTCATGAATGTCTATATTGCCTGCACAGAGCTCCACTATCATTCATTTCTTTAATGATAGAGTCTCGTGCAAGCCGGTTGTTGCTTCAAGGGGGTTTGTGGGGGGGCCAATATGTTTGCTGCATGTCTTGCTTCTATTGTCGATGGCATGGAGAATATGAGGAAGTGTTGTCAATTTGTTGAAAATGCATTGATTGTGGTTTTCTTTTCATGCATTTGTGAAGAAAGATGAGCAACTTCTGTGTCGTTTGGGGGGGTGTGAAGGAAGGTATCGTTCATGTATTGTAGATTCTCATCATCACTATGGTTTGCAATTCTGATCTTGTTTAATGTGTCTATGAATTTCTTGTCTTTTTGGCACATCATTATTTCTAGCTCATAGCATTGAATTTCATCTTCCCAATACGATTGTTGGAGTAGGCTAGTCGAGGCCTTGGATTTCTTAAAGATCCAAGCATCTCTAACGGGGCTTGCTTTTGGCATAGGTCGCTGTACAATATGACATCCAACCCATCGAATTGCTTTTGAGTGAGTGTGTGTAGTGCCCATAAACATCAGGACACTACATGTACAATATAGAAATACAGTACTGAATAATAAGAATAATCATCATAGACAAGAGATCGAATATAAGGAAATAGATGCATATATATTCACAGTCATAATCCATAGAAATAGTATATGGCCGATAATAAAATATCTCTGCACAGACACATCACAGATAGGAGCTGCGACTACTTCATTACATCAATCAAGTATGAGAGTATATGTTGAATACAGAGGTGATAGCAGTTATATGCATAGTGCATGATGCGTGCACAACTGGTATAGGGTTACATGCAAATGTGACTTGGAACATCTCCGCATAAGAGTCCGCATATACTAATAGTCCCATATGACTAATACCCCCCCTAATACTTGGCACTCATAGTGGACTATGCGAACCACACATTGCACACTATCCCCAGAGGAATTGTCAGATGCCTTATTGTGACTAAGTTTATTACATGTCATTTGGTTAATAGCCAAGGTAGAAAACCTTGTGTGGACAAAACTAAATATGCAAAGTGTTTGTTTGATTGTTTTCTTTCCTGAAATAGTAGTTGAAATTGATGCAAACAAAGAGGATCGATGTCAAAGAAGAGATTCCATCCATAAAGATAGATGACAAAGAAGAGATTCTCCCTCGCCTTTTTCCCTGCTTCTTGCTTCCATCCTAGACTGCTTCCTTGCTCGCAAACCACGAACATCCTATTTGATGATTTCGAGTCACAAAAAGAGACTCTGTCTAGAATCCCTGATGTCCAGGTGCACAGGCTTTGCCTACAACTTTTGCCTTCCTTCTTCTCCAAAAGAACTTGTGCAAATCAATTGTACGCTAGTAATACCTTCGATGAAGAACTCGATTCATCATTCCTTCTATTACTAGATTGCTTAGAAACTATAATTTTATACAGTTCATACAATTGCTAACATCTATTCGTACATTTTTTATGTTCTCCTTCCATCTATAGAATAGCCACATGGTATTGCACCACTTTCCCTCGCTTTCTTGCTGCTTCTCATAGCCAAATATGCTATGTGGTGTGCTGCTCACATGGTATCCTATATACTGCCCATGTGGTAGCCCCACTATTCTCTCTCTTAGTTTGAATGTGCCTACATGATAGCCACAATTTTTCCCATCTAGCACTCTCTCAAAACCTAGGTCCCCCCCCCCATGCTATCCTCATATGGGGGCTTATAGATGGGGTGGTGACCTTCTATATTCCAACATACTCTCCTTTTGGGGGTTGTTTAGAGGGGT
Source organism: Dipteris shenzhenensis (assembly GCF_047967505.1). Taxonomy (NCBI): domain Eukaryota; kingdom Viridiplantae; phylum Streptophyta; class Polypodiopsida; order Gleicheniales; family Dipteridaceae; genus Dipteris; species Dipteris shenzhenensis. The sequence continues at coordinate 12,451,038 of NC_141603.1, read as the reverse complement.
TAAATAATATTTTGAATGGCATTGGGCAGTGCTTATTTTCTTGTGTGGATCGTGCTACCCTTTGGAAGCTTGAAAGATTAAGCATGAAGTGAGGTGCTTTTAATATTTTGGAAAATTGCCACTTTTCTTGAAAGCTTCCCATATATGCAAAGGTCCATTGCCTTGGTAGTCACCATGTTTCCCTCATAGCCAACACACTCCTCCTTCCCCCACCACATTGTGGTACCAATAGTAGGATCCTTCCTCATCTCTACCTCAATTCTCTCTTTTTGCCTAGGCTTGAGATGGTGGATATAGCCCATATGACCCATACAGGCTTGAGATGGTGGATACAACCCATACACAAAAAGAGAGACTAGCAAGAAACAGATCCACCCAATAGCTTGTGGGCTCGGAGGCAAGTCATTGATTTGCTAGGTTTGAACAAGAGATCCTAGAAAAACAAATGTTTTCTCTAATAAAGTCAATCATAGTAGCATGTGAATGGAGATGATTAAGAATCGCAGCTAGACCTGTGACTCCCAAATACTTCTATAGCTTTCCTGGGTAGATGGAAAGCTATGGCTCATTTCACTTTGGTTTAATAAATGATTTTTTATTGTGGTGCTCTACATGAGCACGAATTTGATCTATATCTATTTAATTGAATCGGTTTCAATCTGGATTTATTGTCAAGCTTATGAAGAGAAAGAATTCCAAAATAGTGAAGGTCAATTGCATTGTGGACACAACCATATGAAGGGCCATCTTTGTTGCCCAACCCTAACCAGCTGACCTGTTGGTCGGCCTAGCTGGCTGGCTCAACCAGCCCTGTATAAGGGCCCTAGCTAGGCCCTTTTGGGTTGCTACTAGGCTACACTTTGCTGCTACTATCCTGCCATCAATAAGCCCTTGTGCAGGCGTTAAACTACCCTACACATGTGCGTGTGTGCACCTTTCATGGTGAAGTACCCCACCATGTGCCGCATTCATACAGCCATTCCTTGCCTCTGTCTCGAGCTCCAAATCACCACCACTGATCTTCTCTTGGACCTACTTTTGCTAGTCGCCTTATCCATGGTGCTGATTCATACTCCCAGATGGCTCTAGTTACTTCTCTAGATGTGCTGCCCATACATGACAGCCCCATGATATTGTCCATGTGGCAGGCCCTTTCTCTCTTTTCTTGTGTAGTAGGTTCTTGTGTTATTACTCCCTTTTTAGGAGTGGGTTCTTGTGTAGCTACTATCGGTGAATGCTTTGTTGTTGGTGGTGTAGACTCAAAACTTTCATGTCTCTCCTCTTACCTTTGTGGCTCTAGAGGGGTGAAGCTAGCCATGATACAAGCATGAGAAGGTGGGCTGCCATGTTGATGATGCTTAGGGATCCACATTGCCATTGTTAGATCCTTGAGCGTGCAGTAGTCATTCATGATCCCATCTTTCTACTACCTTCGTCAACTGCATCCTCTAGCTTGTTCAACTTCTATTGTCTCAGTATAATAAGTGATGTATGTCGGAGCAAAAGTTAGTAGGACCGTGGTGTCGCAGAGATCTTGGAGGCCCAAGTGACCCCTTTTATAAGCCTAAATGGCCTTGAGAAATGGCCAACCTAGCAAGGGGATGAACTGACCCCCTCTGGCTGACTTGGTTGGCTAGCCCCTCCCTAACCAGCTGACCTACTGGTTGTCCTGGTTGGCTGGCTCAACTAGCCCTATATAAGAGCCCTTTCTAGGCCCTTTTGGGCTACTGCTGTCCTGCCATCAATAGGCCCTTGTGCAGGCCCTACACCTACCATGTATGTGTGTGCCTTTGATGGTGAAGTACCCTGCCATGTGCCGCCTTCATACAACCACTCCTTGGGAGCTCAAATGATCTGCTCCTAGACCTTCTTCTACCATTCGCCTTATCCATGGTGCTGATTCATACTCCCAGATGGCTCCAGTTACTTCTCTAGATGTGTTGCACACATGACATCCATGATGTTGTCCATGTGGCAGCCCCTTTCTCTCTTTTCTTATGAGGTACTGCCCATGTGGCAGCCACCGCTCCATGTTCTTTCCTCTGGGCATGCTACCCACATGGTATCCAAACAGATGCCCATGTCACAAGTCTTGCCCTAGGTCTCCCTCCCCACATGGGCAACTCTTGCCCTAGGTCTCCCTCCCCCATGCTCTCCTCATACGGGGGCTTACAGATGGGGAGGTCACCTTTCCAAGATTCTCCTCCTCTTCTTGATCATAAGCTAGAGGTACCCCTATGAGATACTCGAGCCTCCATGACTGTCAGCCAAAGTTAAAGCTCTAGGGTTGGAAATAGGCCTACCATGGGGCCATATATAGTGCCCAATGGCTGGGCAAAGGCTAGCACAAGCAGCAGCATAGAGTGGGGCATTTACACACTTGGCCCTAGTTCTCAGTTGGCAATTTTAGATAATGGGTCACCTCATGACTTGTGAGCCCCAATATTAGATCATGGGTCACGTCACGATTTGTGAGCCCCAATATTAGACCATGGGAGAGGTTGTCATGCTAGCAACCGATGGGAGAAAGAGCAAAGAACCAAGGCTCCATGTGGGCAACAGACAGACTGCTACATGGGCAAGTACATGTCCTTTGTAGGATTATTTTGGGGCAACCACATGGGCCACCCTTGCCAGCATCATGGGCTAACTGTCAGCCCACAGTTAAGGCTAGATGTGAGGATGGAAATAGGCCTACCATGGGGCCCAATGTCTAGGCAAAGACCACATATGTAGTAGCACAGAGTGGCGAGGCTGATCTAGTTATATGTTTAGCCCTAGTAGGAATAGGTGTTGGGATAATGGGTCACCTCCCGACTTGTGAACCACCACATTAGATCATGGGAGATGTTGACATGTAGTAAGGGATGGGAGAAAGAGGGAAAAATCAAAGCTGCCATGTGGGCAGTAGATTGGCTACCACATGGGTAGCGAGTGTATTCCTTTTTAGGATTAATTTAGGGTACCCACATGGGCCACCCTTGTTAGCATCATGGGTTGGCTAAGCCCACCGTTAAGGCTGGATGTGGGGCTAGAAACTAGCCTTCCATGGGGCCATATATAGATGGCTAGCAAATATTAGCACATGCAACAACATAGAATGGGGAGGCTGACCCATTTATATGCTTGGCCCCAGGTCAGATCATGGGAGAGGTTGACATGTAGCAAACGACAGGAGTAAGAGGGCAAACATGTCCTTTTTAGGATTATTTAGGGGCTACCCTTGTTGGTATCATGGGCTAATTCTCAACCCATAGTTAAGGCTGGCTATGGGGCTGGAAAGAGGCCTCCCATTGGGACCATGTACAGTGCCCATGGTTGGGCAAAGACCTACACAAGCAGCAGCATAGAGTGAGGAGGTTGATCCATTTATACACTTGGCCCAGGTAAGTTGAAGTAGCGGGTGTTGGGATAATGGGTCACCTCTTGACTTGTGAGCCCTCGCCCTCATATGAGATCATGGAAGAGGTTGACATGCAGCAAGGGATGGGAGAAAGAGGGCAGAATTAGGACTGACATGTAGGCAGTGAATTGGCTACCACCGTTGGAAAGGTCACCTCCCCATCTGTAAGCCCCCAAATGAGGAGAGCATGGGGGAGGGAGACCTAGGGTAGGATATGCCCAAAGAAGATAGAGACAGGGGACTTCCACATGGGCACCACCTCATAGGAGGAGAAGGCTGCAACAGATGGCGCCAAGAACAAGGCATTGAACTGGCCTAGAAGGAAGAAGATCTAGAGCAATAGGATAGAAGAGTATCTCGGGCCAGAGGCATCTGGGATGAGCTAATCTATGGGTAGGTCAAGGACTAGCAGGAGGGTCTAGTAGCAGCAACCAATGGACCAGGTACTTGGACCAGGTCATGGATGATTTTTTCCTATTAGTTTCGTTAAGAAGCGAAACTTTTATATTGGTGTTGAAAGTTTGTATGCCTTGATAAAAATAAAGGTTTGAAAATTCGCCAAGATTTGAAACTTTTATGAGAAAAATTTTAAAGTTTCGCCATAATTTACAACTTTTTCTTCTAAATTCAAAAGAAAATATATAAAAGTGTAATCTATTATACAAATATTGTGAAACTAAAAAAACTATCTCGATAAACTTTCGCCAAGATTTTATATTAATATATAAGCATAGCTTCGATAAAAACATCCCTGGACCAGGTACTATCACAACAACACAAAGCAACTATAGATGCGCTTGGTAGACGTGCAAAATAACGAGCGTGTCTATAGGCATTGCTTGAATAAAGAAATTACGGGCGCACCTAATCGTGCATCTAACAGTTCGTCTATTTGCGTGTGTATTAACACATCTATTTGCGTGTTTACACTGAGAAAATACGGGCCCATCTAACATTGCGTTTATTAGCGCATCTATTTGTGCGTGTATTAGTGCATCTATTAGCGCATTTACACTGGGAATTAGATGCGTATTTAGACGTGTATTTAGATGCAAAACACAGAATACAGAAAGTGAGATTTTGGTGTACATCATTGCTTTCCAAAAATTGCCCATGATTACCAAAGCACATAATTTTAACAAAAACATCAATGCTTTTTTGCAAGCCCACATATACAAGAATTAAGTGAGGTGAGGAGAATGAGACAATATGTAAAATAGTTTTGCCAATGTCAATGATGGGCTACGGTTCAATCTCATCCTCAATGAGATCAACCCTTGCCAAACTATCTACTTCAAAATCCAAACAAGTGTTTAGATCTACAAATACATTCAACCCACTACTACTTGTGCTACTTATGTGCTCATCTAAATCAGCATCACCAATGGCAGGCTCGTCCTCACGGGTAATGGCCTCAATATTTGTACCTCCTATCTCATGATCATCCTCCTCTCTCATATCACGGTCATCATCACGTCCATGGCCATGATCATCCTCCATACACTCCATATTAGTAAATGTACTATACATCACTTTGGAACGTGGCATAATAGGTATGACATGCCACCATCTATTATTATCCACCATTGGTTGATAGACAACCTAATTCAAACACAAATACAATCATGTTATTTTCCTTGCATCAAATATTTAAAAGCAAGTATTTTTATATGTGTGCACAATACCTGTTCACATTGTTGTGGTAGTACTAGTGTGTCCTTCCTACTTTGCCAAAACTTTGTGGAGTAAAAAGCCACTTGCATGGCGTTTGATTGTTGCATTAGGGCCTCTTTCCACCACGTCCTTAAACCACTTTACATCCAAAATATACACAAAGAAGCATCGAAAGTCAAGCTTAATAATATCTTGGATTATGCCACAATAATCATCCATGGCTCCATTGGCTCCCTCAAAGCTAGCAATGACGCTGCAATCTTGTGTGTTTCTCTTATCATCAATCCGTTGTGTTCAAAAATGCTTACCCTCACACCATATAGAATTGAACATAGTGCACTACACCAAGAAAAAATCAATTAAATAAGCAATCTAAATTATTGAAAGCTCCTAACTTATGCATGACATTCTATATACCGACCTTGCTCATGCATCCCCTAGCATACTCCCATTCTTCCATTGTGATATGCATCCCCTCGTCTTTCTCTACTTTCTCCATTTCATCAAGTAGCCAATCCACATGAATATTTTTTGGAAGTGCTCTTAGATACTGAGGGTATGGCACACGAGATCCGTGGTGTGTACGAAAAAGGGCCCTTTCTTCTTATCTTCTTGCCTTTGCATCCTCGTATCTTGTCACCCATCTTTTCATCACATCACTATTAAGCACACAATAGAGGTTGATACTATTATATGCAACTCCGTTTCTATTACTTTGTTGCGTCCTTTCCCTTGAGGCACAATAGAGGTCATCCTTAGGTCTTCATCATCTCTCCATAGTCATGGGAGAGAGCCATCCACATCAACAAGGAACTCAGAAATATATACAAGTGACTCTTGTACTGGGCCAACCCTCGGCCATGCTACTTTCGGGTCTTGCATTTTGTCTCATGAAGCCCTTCAAGGTCTTCATGAAGCGCTCAAGGAAGAACAACCATCGTGCATGTATAGTACCACATATAGCAATGTCATCCACCAAATGCACTATAAGATGTAGTTGGCTTGTGAGAATAGAACATGGAAATGTCTCCTCCACTAAACAAACCACCTCCACTAACATAACTCGAGTATTCTCAAGCGTGGTGGGATCTATTTCCTTTGAGCTCACATACCTAGACATGAAAAAGTACACCATATTAGCAATATGAACACCTTGCAAGGAGCATTGATACGCATCATATTTTGTATCATCTAAAGTACCTCACAAGCTCGCCCATCTTGTAAATTTAATCTTTCACGTCCTTCGATGCACTACGTGAAATGCTAGTCGGTAGTATGAACTGAGCCCACGAGGAGGTGGTTGATTAGTTGCTTATAATTATTCACTCACAAATTTGAAAGGAAAAAGATATTATGCACATAAAATACTTACTTGGAGTATCTTGTGCCAATCATGAGATTTCAAGCCATATAATTTCTCAAAACCTCTTTTCTTGCTCTTTGTAAAGGCTCCATTCAAACACCTCATGCATCCAGTCAGAGTATGAGTTGTAGTAATAGCGCACTTCACCATTGCCATCTCTAGCTTTGATAACCTTCATGGTGCACGAGGTAAAAAAACACGCCCATTTGGTCTCTCTTGTGGCCAAGCTTCATGCATCCTCCCTGTGGTACGTAGATCCTCCCTTATGCATACTCCTATGCAGTCGAGACTCGGTTCTCCAGCTACGAGTGGTCCACGTAGTCCCGTGTAGTCTCCAACTACGAGTGGTCAGCGTACTAGCTCGACATGACACGGTAGCAGGCGTAGTAGTAGGGAGAGCGATCGAGGATGCATGGCACAGGGCTTTGGGAGGGGTGGTGGTGGGGACGATGATGATTCAGATGATTTAGACGTGCCTCCAGGTGATGGTACGATATTCTATGACATCATTCAGACAGGAGGCATCTTGATGGATGCACAGGGGAAGGACATCATGGCCTTCATGTGCTCTGTAATTGCTAACAATTACAGAGATTACTTTATCCACTACAAAGACCAGCCAATTTAAGAGGTTGGCTGATGAGACCCTCGCTGCTATTTTATTCCTTGCACGGGGGAAGGACATCATGGCCTTCATGCGCTCTGTAATTGCTAACAATTATAGAGATTACTTTATCCACTACAAAGACGAGCCAATTTAAGAGGTTGGCTGATGAGACCCTCACTGGGAAAAAGGGAACTCATTTTGGGGCCCTGTAAGAAATTCACTATTTTTTTATTTATTTCTCTCCTAAAAGACCTCAAAAATAGTAAAATACGGAAACGTGGCTCAGAACTATCAGTAAGGACTAGAGAACTGTCAATTCAAAAAGGAATAAGATAATCTTTTATCTAACTAACACGATTTTGCATTAAATATCTCCTTAGATTTTTTTTTGTTTACCAAAGATTCCGCATCTCTTTTGCCGACGTGTGTAGGCCTTTCGTAAAGAATCCATCACTGAACTTGGTAATTGCAAGTTTTCAAAATATTCACATGGATACCACCACACTTCCATGATTCATGTTACAAAATGACTATGAGATTGAAAAACAAACTTCGCAACCTCAGAAGCACAAAAAATGGCCGATACTAGTGAGTCACTACCTCAGAAGAAGCGATTACACCATCTTCACATCGACTTAGAAGAACAATATGCTCCAGCACAAAAAAGACGAAAGGATACGGTGCTGAATGCTCAACAGCGGGAAAATATGAGAAGAGAAGGGCTTCAACATATTGACTTATGGTGCGATGGAAGCATATATCCAAAATGTCAAGTAAAAAACTCTACACCTCCATTTGTCAATCCCACCACATTACTGAGGTTTGCCGGCGATGGACAAAATGGACTTCTTGGTTATATTTCAGTGCAGTCTACATTTGCGGAAATGTATAAAATGATGTACCTACAAGAAAAGGAGGCCAAGATGCAAGAGATAGCCATTCGTGCAAAATTGGAGCAGCAGTTGCAGAATGAAATTGAGGAGCATTCAAAGAGTAAAAAAGAGTTGACAAGAGCAAGAAAGAAGAGAACCGTGCTTGGAGATAGACTACATAGCAGGAAGATTAAAAACATTGCAAATTTGAAGGCTGGGATTGGTGGATGCAAGCGACGAATTCAGGAAGCAAGGTTAGATTGAAATTTATCATTTTGTATACTCAAAAAGGCTCTCAAATGACTATATCTATTTTGTCGATTATCGCAAAACAAGAATGGAGGTGCTGAATGATATAGGCATATTGTGTTGTTACTACAAGAAATTATTGGAGCCTGCAAAAGAAAATATGGACCCGAACCTTCTTCCTGTTAAACAAATGAAAGGATTGCTTTCTTGCGGTGTAGCAAAAGGTTTGATTGAGGAAAAAAAATACAAAACAGTCAAACGCAATGTTGTAGAGGACTTTGTATCCAATAATCAAGTTGATGGCACTATAATCCAAGAGGCTCTTGATGTTAGTGGAGTTAGCAGGAAGGGATATAGTTTGATTTTCCATGCGATATCCTCAACTTTGAAAGATCAAAGGATTAAACGAGTTTTACTGCCAAATCTAGCAACCGTGTGGAGGATAAGAGGTCATTTGAATGAAAGTATAGATGAATTTATTGGGAAATATATCCATATTGAAGAAATATTTCATGGTGGTAAAGGAACCACTATGTATGATCCTTGGAACAATATATTTGTAGATCTACAACAACTTCAAAGAAGAATGGTCAAGTTTTATGGAATAACATTTGAGGAGTGCAAAGGCATTTTGAAATTTGTTATCAAACTGGATGAGTGTGAGGTTGTAAAGGAAAAGAAAATGGAAAGAGTTACTATTACATTGATGAATGGAGTAATTGATACATCATTGACTAAAGCGAGTTCGAAGTATTTTAGTGTGCAATCAGAGAAACACATATGGTGGTTAGGCTCATTCCAGGTATGATCATTTTTTGTTTTATACTTGATTTTGGTCATTGTTTTCAAATCTGTTATAGTAAGACTTTTGTTTTCTATAATCTGGCAGGTGAAGACAGAAGACCATGAAACACTAGATTGGGTGTTTCACCACACGGAAATACCAAGAATAATCAAAAGGCAAGAATCTCCATGTTGCAAGAAAAGGTGATTTTCAAGTAGAGTGGCACATGGCCGGGGATCTTAAAACACTTAAGTGCATGTATAACATTAGTAAAGGAGGCAACTCAAAGTCTCCTTGTCTTTACTGCAAAGAATCAGCTCAAGTAATGGATTCAAAATGGTGGAAGAGAGCACCTAATAGAGATAAAGTTGACCCTGACTTCAAGGCCATTCTTGACATTCCACTATGTAATGTTCACATCTGCACATTGCATGGTCTATGTCGAATTATTGAGAAATTGGTATTTTTATATATTGGATTTGCTTGGAAACTCCGTCCCGAAAAAAATAGAAAGGATGCTCTTCAAGCATTGGAAAAAGTTTTATCCGATATAGGTCTGCATGGAGGAGATGTTTAAATCACAAAGGATTTTAAAAAGTCTACCAATGGCAAGGAGGTACCAATCAAGCCCTCTATTGGTGGTGTTAAGGCAAGAAGATTCTTGTCTCAACCCAAACACAGTAAGCAAGTAAGGCAAGGTAGAACAGCTTCAAAGATTAATTATGGATTGTGGAAGCAAGTCCATAATGCTGTGAAGGATCATGAGGCAGATGGGGAAGCACGAAATAGGAAGGCAGAGGTGTGGAGGTCTCTTGATCAACTCTTCATGTTCTGTGACAAAGTAACATGGACAAAGAGTGATTACAAGAACTTTGAGGAGGCAATTAAACATTTTGGGAAGTCAATGAAAGTTGCGTGGACAGCCTGCAATATAACTCACTACATGGTAAGATTCTGTCTTTTTCTTTTACTTAAGTGTGATCCTCTTTTTTTTATTACTTACTATGCATTCTTATGTCTTACAGCATATCATCTACAACCACCTTCCCTATTTTGTCAAAAAGTATGGATGCCCAGCAATTTGGTCTACCCAAGGCATGGAGAAGTCTCACTACATGGCATGTAATGCATTTTTCAGACACACACAACACTATGGAGGGAGTCAGAAGGCAAATAATCTGAAGGAAGTCTTCCAATGGTTTTACCGAGGCATACTACAGAGGCTGCATGCTAAAAGAAAAGTTGCTAGCTCCAAAATCAAGCTTGCTTTTCTTCTAGCCCAAAAGCAAAGACGAAGACAAGCTCTAGACAATTCAGCAGAGAGACATAGACAATGGAGGGAATCGAAGATATTTAGAAACCATAAATGGACAAGTAAACATGAATAGGACTCATTTGTAACTTATTGGTGTTATGTCCACATGTTTTCAAACTCAATCAATAGAATTTTTTTTTGTGGAACAAGTGACTCGGTGTTATGCATCAAAAGTATTTCTTTTGTGAAAAATACGTAATACAATTTGTTTACAATTTCAATATATTGTTTGTTTAATATTTAACGACACCACTCTATCTAAATGTACAAATCATTTCATCTTCAACTTATTGTTCATTTATACAAGATCATACCAGATATCAAAGACTTTGTACAAATCAGTTCAACTTTAATATAATGTTTGTGCTATATTTGATGACTAAATCCTATTTCTCCCAGGGCCTGCCGATCGGAACTCTCTTTTTGATCTTGATTGGAGTCTTTTTCTTCTTTATTGGCTTGATGTCGACTGTCTGTTTATCAATGCTTGCCTCTGTTGCTTGTCTGGGAGGGGTATCCTTTTCTTCAGCTGTCTCCACCTGTTCCTCTTCTTGGATTGTGTGGCCTGATGCAATCATGGGTGGCTCTCGAAACATTATGAGCTTGTGTTTTCCATAGCCCTCCAGACATTTGGGCTCCTTAACACCACATGCTAATGCATAAGAAGTGTAAGACAAAAAGTAAGCGGCCCTAGAGGCCTGCTTATTCACATAATCTCCAAATATATCTATGGCAGACAACCTCTCTATCAAAATGATCTTTTCCTTTTGCCATGAAAGATCATGTCCACCCAAATCCCTGGACAAACATTTTAAGAAGTAAACAATGGCTTCTCCATTGTTGCTCAACTGCCTATGGTAAATCAAGATCTTAGCACTGCCTAGATCATGAATATAATGAGCTAGGCTTGACATTTTGCGAAACCCAACCGGCCTGCTTCCACTTCATCTCTGGAGGAATGTGTCATCCTCAATTTGTAGCTGCCACATATCAAAAGATTGGAATGAGTCAATACACAACCTACAAAAACAAAGTTAAGCAGAAGACAAAGTACTTGATTTAAAGTACCTTCTCATTTTCATCAGCAACAAGCAGTTCATCTTTCCAAAGATTTATTCCTCTCCCCTCTTGTCCAGCCTCTTCTTTAGGCTTTTCTGTGTATAGTGCTGAGAGATTCATAGCTTCCTGTGTGAGCTGGAAGGTAGCTTCATCTGGCTCTTGGAACTTTTCAACCTCTTTGAAACAAAATGTAAGGGCCTCTATAGGATCAAAAATTGTTTCCAAAGCCAGTAGTGAATGGTCATCCTCTATGCCAACCTCCTTGTCAAGCCTTGAAGCTTGGGTAATAAGGGAAATGGCATAGTCCTCCCTCAAATTGAACATACACTCTATATCATGGAGGAAAACATAATCTTTTCCACCAATCAAGACACCTGGAAGCATGGGCACTGCATAGTTGCTGCTCTGAACATCAAAATCTTCAACTGGCTCTGCTCCCCTCAGAGTTTTTGTCCTCAGTTGAACAAGGTCAAGAGCAGCCACTTGTAGCCCCTCATCCTGAAGGTTGATATCTTCTTCTTGCTCTACCATTTCTGTGACCAAAGAAACATCCTCCTTTTCCTCTGCTTCAGATGTGTCTTCTTCTTCAATCCCCTGCCCTTGTTCATCCAAAGACTCCTGACTGAAGACAATGTACATAAGGATGCTTTAAGCTTTGAATTTTGGTGATATTTCACTCTATTGTGGCATACACATTTGGGTGCACCTAGTATTTGGTGTGATTCTCTCTTGAGGCACTAGCATTTGGGATTTTGTTTCATTTGCATCATGGCATCCTCTTCCATGTCTGAAAAGGAGTTTTTCAGCATTAAAAAGTTTGATGGGACAAACTTTTCTTTGTGGAAAGAACAAATAAGGGATGTGCTTATTCAAAAGAAGCAGATTAAACCCTTGGCAGGGATTGAAGCTAAGCCTGCAAATATGTTTGAGGATGATTGGAATGAGTTGGATGCATTAGCAAAGTCTACTATTAGACTTCATCTTGCAGAGTTAGTTTATTTCATAGTAGTAAATGAGCAGACTACTGAAGATTTGTGGAAGAAACTGTGTGCCACTTATTAGAAGGAAACTGCCTCTAATAAAGTTTACCTCATGAAGAGGTTGTTTGAGCTGCAGATGAAGGAAGGGGTCTCCATTGCTTCTCATTTGAATGAATTCAATATTATTTTCAGCCAACTTCATGCTCAGAAAATGAATTTTGATGCGGAGACTAAGGCAATATTTCTCTTATGTTCATTGCCATCCTCATGGGATACCCTCTGTACAGCTGTCAGTAACTCTGCACCTGGTGGAGTACTGAAATTTGATGATGTTGTGGGTAGCTTGTTGGCCGAGGAGATTAGATAGAAGTCTATGGATGGCAACAAGCAGGATGCAGCCTTAAATGTGCAAAGGGGTAGATCACAGTTCAGGGGGAAGTCCCAAGAAAGAGGGAAGTCTCGTAGCAAATCCAGGGCACGGAACATTGAGTGTTACCATTGTGGCAAGAAGGGCCATATGAAAAAGGATTGCTACAAGCTGAAAAGAGAGCAAAAGGATAAGAAAAAGAATGCAAATTGGGGTACAAATCAAAAGGAAGAGAGTCCAAGGGAGTGTTGAGATATCGAGCTCCACTCGCGATATGCCAAGGTGACTGTTGTGCATTTATGTCACCGACTTGTTAGCTGGAGATGCGGTTGGTACACCGCCCACGAATAATAGCTGGATGATAGCTATCCTTATCTACACTAGTTCATTGCTAGCAAAGGAAAATGATCCCTCTTAGTGCATACATTCCAACGACGAAAGTCCACACAAACCCGCCACTTATTTCCTTTCTTTGGTGTGACAACTACAGGAGATATCCATTTTGAATCATCAACATGAAAGATGAATCCCGCCTCAAGCAGTTGTGTTACCTCTTTCTTTAGTGCCTCAGCTTGGATCACCCCCAATCATACATGTGAATAGCTTGTTGCAAAGAGATATGGAAAATCATCTAACATATCTAAGTACTGGAGCTTCTCACTACTTGATAGAGAATCACCAAGAAGCTCTTCATTGCGTTGGTGTTGTTTAGTGTGCTCCACATCCTCCACATGAAGTGTCTCTACAGGATCTTCTTGCACCACCACCTTGTTCCTTCCTGACTCATCCCAATCAGCATTAAGACAAAGACCAAAAGCCACTCCTTCCACCTCACCCTCTGAGCTAGACTCCTTGAAGCTACACCCTGTCTCTTCTTCTTCTTCAGTCAAGTCAGAGCTCAAACTCTCTGATGTTGAAGACTCCTCCTTGACAACTTCCTTTTTGCAACTTCTGATGTTGTAGCACACCTTCTTATCATTTCCCTACAAAATCAATTCTCCAGTATCCCACTTTTGAACAGCCTTCACCTTGCATAGCCAAGGCCTTCCCGAAATTAATGGATAGGCATGTGCATCTTGCTTGGTAGGGATCACCGGAAAAGTGGTCATCACAAAAATTCCACATACATCCACTTCTAGATTCTTCACAACTCCCAAGGTCTCAACCCTAATGTTGTCAGCCAATTTGATGTGATAAGGAGAGGTAGTACTAGAGTATTTTAAATCAGCATCTATCATGGTCTTCTCACTCATGACATCAATCAATGCACCTCCATCAATGTACACATTAGAAATCACTTGACCATCCATGATCACATCAACCACAAGTACATAATCACCAACATCTATATCTACCTTTTGAACAACAGGGATGGCACTTTTCTTCTTTCTCTTCTTTGACACTCTTGTGCTTGCTAGCTTTCCCCATTCCTTCCATAGTTTTGGAGACAAAGCAAGTAATTGACCAAAGGTGATATGAGCTTATTCTCCTTCTAGATGCCTTCTTTTTCTTACTAGGGTGTTCGTCTTCTTAATGTTCCTCATCTACTTCTTCTTCTTTTGCTTTACCACGTCCCCGTTTAGCCATCATTACCTCTCTTTCCTCATTCTCTGAAGAAGCTTCTAACAAGGATACTTGTTTTTCTTCTTTCTTTCTCAATCTACGACACTCGGGGCGATAGTGACCTTTTTCATTACATTCATAGCAAGTGACCCCACTCTTATCTCGAGGCCTATCTTCACTCTTTGGTGCTCAAGGTTGTTATGCATTAAAAATGCAATTTCAAATCAGCAAACTCTGCCATCAATTGGGAGATATTATGATCTAACTCAGAGGACTTTGGTACCTGAGGAGTGCCCATTATCTCCAGAGGATGAAAAAGAGGAAATAAGAGAGGGGAAAAGAAGAGAAGGAAGAGGAAGGAAGAGGGGAAAAGAGAATGAAAAAAGAGAGGGGAAAAGAAGAAAAGAGAGGAAGAAGCTCGGGGGGGTCACTATGTATAAACCCTCTATATCACGTGCGTTCAAGACCTATATTTAAAGTCCCTTATCTATAAAAAATCTCATTAATAAAATGTACCCCTTTTCTATACAAATCTGTAAATTTTTTCCAAAACTATTTTAAATAGTTCCTAATGTATATTTATTTATGTAAATTTTAGAAATTAAAAAAATCCTTCTGTTGAACTCACGTGATAGGGTTACATATGATGAGTGACCCCCCCGAGAGAAGAAGAGGAAATAAGAGGGGGAGGGAAAGAGGAGGGAAAGCCGGAGGAAAAGAAGAAAAGAGGGGAATAAGAGGAAATAAGAGAAGAGAGGGAGAGAAAGGATTCCTACACCCATCACTACAGCTAGTGCTTAAAGCGCTAGCTACAGGCCAATGCAAATAACGGAAACAAAAAAAGGAAAAAAGAGGAAGCACTTTCTTACCTGGAAAAGTCCCGCTTAGTGTTTCGTGGATTGGCCCTACAAAAGAGAGAAAACATACCATTTTTCAGATAACTAGTTAGAGGGACGAGGAGTTTGGAAGCAACTTTCCAAAGGGATTGGATTGAGGGGACAAGCGTAAGCCTACAAATAAGGAGAAAGCACGAAAGGAAGGGAAAGAGGAGGAAGAGAAATACCAAAAAGAGAAGAGGTAAGTCTTCTTTCTTTCACCAAATCTCGTTTTTTTCCTTAATCTATGAAAATCAAGCATGAAAATTAGCACATAGGCTTAGCAATGCAAGGAGAAACATGTTTCAACACTCACAAAATGAAATCTCACAAGAAATGAACCTACATTGCTTAAAGAGACACACCTTCTTGAAAAACTTCCTTTCACACAAGTAGAGAGGGAGAAGGGTGGAGAGGGAGCACAAGTGTCAATGGGAGAGGGGCTTGGTAGGGGTGATGTGGGGAATAGAGGAGGAAAGCGAGGTCACTAAATATAACGTGGGAGGAGAGATTTTTACTTTTCACGCAATAGAGTTGTGAAAGATGGCATCGCATGGGGTTTCGGGTTTTAGTTTCCTAGCATCGCTTTTCTCTTCTTTTCATAAGCATATGCATTTGCCTATGCTTATGCTCATATGCTCATATGCTTTTCCCCTCTCTTTTTTCCTTCTCTTTTTTCCTCTTCCTTCTCTTCTTTTCCCCTCTCTTATTTCCTCTCTTTCATCATCTTTTCTCCTCTTTTCATAAGCATATGCATTTGCCTATGCTTATGCATAAGCATAAGCATATGCTTTCTCTCTTTAAATTTTCTGTTTTTTCCTCTCTTTTCTTCTTTTCCCCTCTCTTTTTTCCTTCTCTTTTCCCCTCTTTCTTTCTCTTCTTTCTCTGCTTTCCCCCTCTCTTATTTCCTCTCTTTCATCCTCTTTTCTCTTCTTTTCATAAGCATATTCATTTATCTATGTATCTCTCTCATAAGCTTATGCTTATGCATGAGCATATGCTCATATGCTCATGCATAAGCATAAGAATATGCTTTTTCTCTTTTTCTCTTTTTTCCTCTCTTTTCTTCTTTTCTCCTCCCTTTTCTTATTTTCCCCTCTTCTTTTTCCTTCTCTTATGCTTACGCGCTTTTCTTCTCTCTTTTTTCATTCTTTTTCCCCCACTTCTTTCCTCTTCCTTCTCTTCTTTCCCTCTCTCTTTCATCCTCTTTTCTCTTCAATACGCATATGCATTTGCCTATGCTTATGCTCAGATGCTCATATGCTTTTCCCCTCTCTTTTTTCCTTGTCTTTTCTCATATTCCTTTCTCTTCCTTCTCTTCTTTTCCCCTCTCTTATTTCCTCTCTTTCATGCTCTCTTCTATTCTTTTCATGAGCATATGCATTTGCCTATGGTTATGCTCATATGCTCATATGCTCATATGCTTTTCCCCTGTCTTTTTTCCTTCTCTTTTCCCCTCTTCCTTTCTCTTCCTTTCTCTTCTTTTTCCCTCTCTTATTTGCTCTCTTTCATTTCCTTTTCTTTTTTTTTCATAAGTGTATGCTTTCTCTCTTTTTCTCTTTTTTTCCCTCTTTTCTTCTTTTCTCCTCTCTTTTGAAAGGGTAATTTTGTAACAAACAATGTTGTATATCTTCGACATGTATATGCTTCTGTCGCTTGGCTCATTTGAGCAATTTTGTATCAGCCTTTTCACACAGGAAATTTTGTAACAAATAATATTCTTTTGTAATTAGTTTAAAAAAACATTAGTGGGGAAAAACAGGGCTTATTGTGGCCCTGCACTACTACACACGCATCCTATTGCGACGTTTACGTACCGACGATTAGCGCCCGCTTAGCGTTAATCGTCGGTATAAAAATCGGGTGTCGTAAATCGTCGCTATATAGCGACTTTTACTAAGCGTCGCTATATAGCGACGTTAGTAAAAGTCGCTATATAGCGACTTTTAAAAGTCTCTATATAGCGACACTGAGACACTAAATTATAGCGACGTTTTATAGAGAGGTTTTTTTTTTTTTTTAGCCTTAAAATTTATTTTCTTCCAATGACAAAATTTTTTAAATTTTCATACATGTTTGAGCTCATAGAGAATTAAAAAATGAGAGCATGTACATCAAGCCTTTGAAGCTCATATATTCATGTCCAAGTTTGAGATGAGAAAAATCAAATTAAATAAGAGCATTTACATCAACTGTTTCATCTTGAGCCAAGGCTAAGGCGCCAAGCAAGTCTATCTCCAACTCTATACCGAGTTGATCTCCTATATCATCATCGTACTCTAGCATCGTACGTTCACCTAAAAGTATTTGATCATCTTCTTCAATTAAGCTTAAGTGTGGTGATTGATCTTGACGATTGTTGTCTTCCTCGTCAATATCGTGATCTCCATCCTCCTCCCGTGCGATGTCATTATGCGCATCTTCCTCTTGCCTCATATGGTGATCTACATCTTCTTCGCTAGATTCATCAATTGGATCCGGCATTGGTAGTGGCATCTCCATATCCACATCTCGATCTTCAAAAATTTGCTTACTTCGTGGTGCAACTTGGATCACGTACCACCATCTTGGATCAGAACGATCCGGATGAAAAACCACCTATATTGAAGATGAAAAATCACGTGGCAAATGTCGTCAATTATATATATATCAATGGACTTAAAAAATGAAAGCTTCGACTAATTAAATCATTAGTATGCACCTGCTCACAGTGCTCGGGAAGAACAAAAGTATCACTTTCATCGGTCCAATGTTTGGTGGAGTCTATTGCAAAGAGACCGCTACCATCTTTTCTCACAGTTGCATGGGGACCGTTGTAAGTAGTTCTAAACCATTTTACATCAAGAATGAAAATAGTAAATCGTCTGAAATCAATTTCATAGATGTCGCGTATGGTTCCACAATAATCCAACTGTGAGGAGAGAAGATTGGTATCCGAAGCACTTGCTCGGCTATCTTGTGTGAAGTTAGCCATGACTCCACAATCATACGTGACTCTCTTTGAATCGATGCGTTCTACGTGAAAATGTCGTCCATATGACCATAATGCACTGTACTTTTTGTACTGTAAAAGAGCATCATTAAAACAATGAAGATGCACCTATTTTATAGCATATATTGCCACAAATAATTACTTAATTACATCAAGAGATAAGAAACTTACATGCACCATACATCCAGATGATAACTCCCGCTCGCGCTCGTTTATTGTCTCTCCATCACGTTCGGCTTTACGTATAGCTAGTTGTAGCCAATCAAGTGACATGTGAGTATGGAGAAGAGCCAGATCTCGTGGATATGGTTGTGATCGCCTGTACATTACTCTGAATCTCGTCCTTGCATTTATTCTTTCTGCTTTGGCCACTTCATATCTCTCAATCCACTTCTGCATCTCAGGGCTATTGAGGATACAAAACTTATTGAATTTCTCCATTTGCTCTTCGCTCATCTTTCTTTCAATCCCTTTTCCTTGGGGGACCTCGCCAATGATGCGATCATCATCCTTGTTGTGCCAAGCTTGCGGCATATCAGGATCCGTGGATGCAAGAAACTCTGTGATATATACTAATGACTCTTGCACAAGCCATCCCTCTGCCATGCTTGCTTCTGGTCTTGCTCTTTGTCTTACAAATCCCTTTAAAGTTTTCATAAACCGCTCGAGAAAAAACATCCATCGATTATGAACGGTACCTGCTATAGCCACCTCATCAACTATGTGCACAAGCAAGTGGACTTGAGTTGTCATAATGCTTGAGGGAAAGTGCTTCTCAAGCAAGCATACAACTTCGATGGATTCCACCCTAGCCTTCTCGATGCTCGATATAGAGATCTCTTTTTGAGATATCCACCTATTTCACATGTCCATGCATATGTAAGATATTTGAGATATCCACCTATTTCACATGTCCATGAAGAAAATACATAATGTGAATTGATAGTAAGCATACCTCACAATACCACAAATCTTGAATATAGCATTTCTAACATGTTCTTGTAAGCACCCTTTTATTGTAATTGGAAGGATGAACTATCAAAGCAACAATGAAATCATGTCAACAATATAACATAATAATAATTACGCTAATGCATCACTATTATCGGTACACTAATTCTACTTAGAATACCTGTAAGACCTTGTGCCAATCATGGGACTTGAGGCCACTAAGCTTATTGTCCTTTGAAAATGCTCCTTTCAAGCAACGCATGTACCCTGTCGGTGTTTGAAAAGAGGCAATGTCTGCCTTGATCGCTACCTCCTCCCTCGTAGAGAGGATCCACGTTGCTTTTGGGAGGACAACTTTTCCTGAAGCATGCACTTGGGGCCACAAACGAGACATCCTATTCATAGCACGCAAGTCTTCTCGCACTCCTCTCGAGTCCTTGGAACCAACCAAGTGTGCCCAAATGGTAGCCCCCACATTCTTAAAGATATGCATGGGATCCAAGAGATGATTGATTTGTAACTGACCCCAATAAGGAAGCTCGTGAAAGATCGATAGCCTCTTCATACCAGGAGGAGGTTCCTCTCCATTCTCCCTCCAAGCTTGAATCCAATCACTTGCTTTCAAATATGATGGTGGTGGATCAAGCTGACCTCCACGTGCGAGATGGTCGAGCGGAAGGTATCGAGCATGACCTTCATAAACATTTTTCCTCATGTGTTTGGAGTAGCGTGCAAGCGATTTCAGAGCGGGTCCACAAACAGGACAAGCATGGTATCCACTTGTAACAAGCCCTGCACGCGTGCATGAATATGTTAGTACAAGACATGCGTGCAAAAGAGAGTAAAAAAAGCATAATCCCTCATTGTACATGTAAAGACATAACCACGTACCTGCGCACTCTCCATATCCTGGGTAGTCATGCATGGTCCACATCAAGATACCCCTGACTAAAATATCATTGGTATGCCTAGGAGCTCTGGAAATATCAAAGACCTGTACTCCTCTCCATAATATCTGTAACTCCTCTATCAAAGGTACCATGTACACGTCCATGTTTTTCGCCTTGTACTTTCCTGGCACAAGTAGTGCAAGCATGAGGTGTCTCTTTTTTATTGTTAGCCATGGTGGGATATTGTAATTCACCACGACTATGGGCCATGTCGACCAAGATGTTGAGCATAACCCGAAAGGATTCACGCCGTCCATGGCTAGCCCAAGATGTAAGTTGCATGGCTCTCTCGCAAAGTCCGGCCACTGATTATCTATGTGCTTCCAAGCCGCACAATCTGCAGGAATCCTCAATGTGTGATCAGTGGACCGATGAGATGCATGCCATGTCATCAACTCCACTATGGATTTGCATCGAAACATGTGTTGTATTCTTGCAATGATGGGAAAGTGTCTTAAGACCTTTATCGGTATCCTCTCACCCTGCAAGTCATCTCTATATCGTTGTTCCCCACACTTTGGACAACTAGCCAAATCTCCATGCTCACGACGAAAGAGAATACAATCATTACGGCAAGCATGGATGGTATCATAATCCATACCCACCATTGTTAGCATCTTTTTTGCTTCATCTCTTGATGCGGGCATGGTATTTGGTGCAGGCAACATCTTTTGGAGCAACCTATGACAAAGACACTATCCAAATGATGATTCTCAAAACAAACAATATCCAAATAATGAGTCAATCAAATTAATGCAAGGGCTAACCTCATTAAGGCCGAGACACTTGTATCCGACCACCCATAGTGTACTTGTAGATTCAAGATTGAGAGACAAGCACGTAGTTTAGACATCCTGGCACCCTCGTACAATTGTGTTGATTGCAACTCTCGCATTTTCACCTCAGACTCTGACATCACATGTACGTGGGATGTAGTGCCCCTAAAAATGGAATCCATCATGTTGACCATACCCTCGTCATCATCTGGGAGACTATAGTCTTGTTGAAAGTGAGAAGGTATATGTGTACCCTCGTCACCCTCGTCATCCTGTCATAAGCTCATTCGTGTAAATAGAAGATCTTCTAATTCCGGGTATACAATAAGATTGCGAACTTAAATAGCTTTGACTTACCGATCAACATGTGCAACACCAACGGGGGGTACTGGTTCCGGCTCCTCCCCATACATCCGCAAGTGGCGCATGATAATACGACGTTGATGCCGTACTTCTCGCTTGCAATGAGTGCAATGATAATATAACCTCTCCATAAGCCACTTCGTGCTCCCGGGCGTTGGCGCACTCGTCCCTTCCATCTACACTTATAAAACCAAAACATAAGCATGAAGAGGAGATGTACACAATTATGAGCATAGCATGTTTAATTTGAGCTTCTCTTGAGGCTATATAAAAAGAATGACATCGCTATATAGTAAGGATTGAAACAAAAAATCCTATATAGTAAGGCTATGTAGTAAGAGGAGATATTGACAATTATAGGCATAGCATGTTTGAGCTTCACAAGAGGCCACATTAAAAAATAAACAGTAAGCGTCGCTATATAGCGATGCTCTGTTCCGTCGCTATATAGCGACGATTTTAATTTAAAACGTCGCTATATAGCGACGCTTTAAATTAAAAACGTCGCTATATAGCGACGAATAAGCGTCGCTATATAGCGACGTTGTGGGTTAAAACCCGAAACGCCGAAACCCGCGGCGTTTTGCTCAAAGCTTTCCTAGTCTCTCAAGTAAGCTCCCCAAAATCTCCTCCCACCTATTTTCACTGACCTCCCATCTATTCCAAGCAACCTCCTACCCTATTTCCCACTCCTCACCCTTCTCCTACCTCTTGTGCACCCTCTCTCTCCTTTTTCCCTCTTTGGTTTCCAGAAAGAAAGTTCTTTAAAAGGTGAGTTTCTTTCAACAATGTAGGTTGTTTGTTTGTTAGCTTTGGTTTTGTGAGTGTTTCTACTTGTATTGCTAAAGTTTCAAACTAGTTTTCATGCTTGATTAGAAAGGATTCAAACAAAAAACGAAATTTCAAGAAAGAAAGAAAGAAACTCACCTCTTCTTCCTGTATTTCTCTTCCTTCTCTTCCTTCTCTTCTCCTCAATCTCCTCCTTTCCTTGTCTCCTCAATATTCTCTTTCCTTGTCTCCTTTCAAGAAGTTGCTTTTGTGATCTCCTCTTTCCACTAACATCTTATTTGAAAAAATGGGTT
Organism: Dipteris shenzhenensis; assembly: GCF_047967505.1. Lineage (NCBI taxonomy): Eukaryota > Viridiplantae > Streptophyta > Polypodiopsida > Gleicheniales > Dipteridaceae > Dipteris > Dipteris shenzhenensis. The sequence continues at coordinate 12,428,813 of NC_141603.1, read as the reverse complement.
GTTTTCTCTCTTTTGTAGGGCCAGTCCACTACACCGAGCGGGACATACTCTCTCTTTTGTGGGCCCAGTCCACTACACCGAGCGGGACATACTTTTACAGGTAAGTGCTTCCTCTTCTGTCCATTTAAGCTTTTTGTTATTTGCATTGGCCTGCAGCTAGCGCCTTAAGCGCTAGCTGCAGTGATGGGCGTAGGAACCCTCTCTTCCCCCTTCTCTTTTTCTCATTTTTTCCCCTTCTCTTTTTTCCCTCTTCTCTTATTCTCTCTTTCCCCCTTCTCTCTTTCCCCCTCTCTCTTTTCCCTTCTCTCTTTCCTTTCCCTCTTATTCTCTATTTCCGCATCCCTCTTATTCTCTTATGCTTATGCTTCTCTCATTCCCCCTTCTCTCATTCGCATAAGCTCTTTTTCCGCAAGAGCTTATGCGGAAATAGAGAATGAGAGAAGCATATGCTTCTCTCATTCTCTTTTTCCGCATAAGCTCCTTCTCTTTTTCCGCATGAGCATAAGCATGAGCTTATGCTTATGCTTATGCATAAGCATAAGCATAAGCATAAGCATAAGCTCATGCTTATGCTCATTCATGAGCATGAGCTTATGCGTAAGTTTCTGCATAAGCTCCTTCTCTCATTCCGCATAAGCTCCTTCTCTATTTTCGCATGAGCATAAGCATGAGCTTATGCTTATGCTTATGCTTAAGCATAAGCATAAGCTCATGCTTATGCTCATTCATGAGCATGAGCTTATGCGTAAGTTTCCGCATAAGCTTATGCGGAAATAGAGAATGAGAGAAGCTTATGCTTCTCTCATTCTCTTTTTCCGCATAAGCTCCTTCTCTCATTCCGCATAAGCTCCTTCTCTATTTCCGCATGAGCATAAGCATGAGCTTATGCTTATGCTTATGCTTAAGCATAAGCATAAGCATAAGCTCATGCTTATGCTCATTCATGAGCATGAGCTTATGCGTAAGTTTCCGATTAAGCTTATGCGGAAATAGAGAATGAGAGAAGTTTATGCTTCTCTCATTCTCTTTTTCCGCATAAGCTCCTTCTCTCATTCCGCATAAGCTCCTTCTCTATTTCCGCATGAGCATAAGCATGAGCTCATGCTTATGCTTATGCTTAAGCATAAGCATAAGCATAAGCTCATGCTTATGCTCATTCATGAGCATGAGCTTATGCGTAAGTTTCTGATTAAGCTTATGCGGAAATGGAGAATGAGAGAAGCTTATGCTTCTCTCATTCTCTTTTTCCGCATAAGCTCCTTCTCTCATTCCGCATAAGCTCCTTCTCTGTTTCCGCATGAGCATAAGCATGAGCTTATGCTTATGCTTATGCATAAGCATAAGCATAAGCTCATGCTTATGCTCATGCATGAGCATGAGCTTATGCGCAAGTTTCCACAAGAGCTTATGCGCAAGTTTCCGCATGAGCTCCTTCTCTTTTTCCGCATGAGCTCCTTCTCTTTTTCCGCATGAGCATGAGCATGAGCTTATGCACAAGTTTCCGCAAGTTTCCGCAAGAGCTTATGCGGGAATAGAGAATGAGAGAAGCATATGCTTCTCTCATTCTCTTTTTCCGCATAAGCTCCTTCTCTCATTCCGCATAAGCTCCTTCTCTATTTCCGCATGAGCATAAGCATGAGCTTATGCTTATGCTTATGCATAAGCATAAGCATAAGCTCATGCTTATGCTCATGCATGAGCATGAGCTTATGCGCAAGTTTCCGCAAGTTTCCGCATGAGCTCCTTCTCTTTTTCCGCATAAGCTCCTTCTCTTTTTCCGCATGAGCATAAGCATAAGCTCATGCTTATGCTCATTCATGAGCATGAGCTTATGCGTAAGTTTCCGCAAGAGCTTATGCGGAAATAGAGAATGAGAGAAGCATATGCTTCTCTCATTCTCTTTTTCCGCATAAGCTCCTTCTCTCATTCCGCATAAGCTCCTTCTCTATTTCCGCATGAGCATAAGCATGAGCTTATGCTTATGCTTATGCATAAGCATAAGCATAAGCATAAGCATAAGCATAAGCTCATGCTTATGCTCATGCATGAGCATGAGCTTATGCGCAAGTTTCCGCATAAGCTTATGCGCAAGTTTCCGCAAGTTTCCGCATGAGCTCCTTCTCTCTTTCCGCATAAGCTCCTTCTCTATATCCGCATGAGCATAAGCTCATGCTTATGCTCATTCATGAGCATGAGCTTATGCGTAAGTTTCCGCAAGAGCTTATGCGGAAATAGAGAATGAGAGAAGCATATGCGGAAATAGAGAATGAGTTTCCGCATAAGCTCTTTCTCTTTTCCGCATAAGCTCTTTCTCTTTCTCTTTTGCGTGAGCATATGCGGAAATAGAGAATGAGAGAAGCTTATGCTTCTCTCCTCCTCTATTTTCGCATATGCGGAAACATGAGCATAAGCTCATGCTCACCCATGAGCATAAGCATAAGCTCATATGGAAAAAGAGAAGGAGCTTATGCGGAAATAGAGAATGAGAGAAGCTTATGCTTCTCTCCTTCTCTTTTTCTGCATAAGCTCCTTCTCTTTTTCCGCATGAGCATAAGCATGCGGAAACTCATCCTTCTCATGCTTATGCTCATGCATGTGCATGAGCTTATGCTTAAGTTTCCGCATAAGCTCATGCTTATGCGTGAGCTTATGCGGAAATAGAGAATGAGAGAAGCATAAGCTCATTCTCTATTTCTGCATAAGCTCATTCTCTATGAGCTTATGCGTGAGCTTATGCGGAAATAGAGAATGAGAGAAGCATAAGCTCATTCTCTATTTCTGCATAAGCTCATTCTCTATTTCCCACTCTATTTCCCCCTTCTCTCATTTCCCCCTTCTCTCATTCTCTATTTTCCCTCATCTCTTTCCCTTTCTCTCATTCTCTATTTCGTCATTCTCAAGCTTTTCTTTCCTTTACATCTTCTTTCCCTCTTATCTTTCCCTCTTCTTTCCCTCTTTTTTCCTTTCCCTCTTCTTTCTTCTTGCCTATGCCTATGCCTATGAGAATGCTCATGTTTGTTTATTTGTTTTCTGTTTTCGTGTTTGTGTCTATGTTGGACATGGGATCACGTCGCTCATCGGACGAGTACGGACAGCCTCGCAGGAGGAGAGCTCACGATCTATATGCTCCAGAGGACTTTGATTCCTCTCAGGCGACTACCACGAGGACTACCCCTGGTCCGACTCCTCTTGGTCCTAGCACTGTGACTACCCCTGGTCCGACCCCTCTTCCACGTAGCACTACGACTACCCCTCAGGGGACTCCTTTGCTAGCCGCGCATGGCTTTGTTGGGACTCCCGACGAGTTTGTAGCGCAGATGAGCGATGAGGAGGCAGCGAGATTCTTCTCTCTGCTCTCTCAGAGGACCTCCGCAATTCCTTCCCCTACACCGACGGGTGGACGTACAGCCCAGCCATCCCCTCGCACCCCTTCGACCGCGGGATCATCACCTGCGCATGCCTCCCGCAAGGGAAGGAAGAGTAGGATGGGCGGCTCATGTTGTGCTGACTCAGGAGATGTAGACGAGTCAGCACACTCACGCTCATTTAGGTCTCCACTTGGTCCGGAGACACAGTATCAGTCAGGTCCCTTTCCCTCTCCTACTCCCACAGCTACTCCTCGATCCGGAAGCGGTCGCGCAGCTTCCAATCCTTCAGACTCTGCTACCGTCAGTCCCCCTTACTCATCAGGGGATCTCTCCTATCAAATCACATCTGCCGGAGAGATAATAGAAGACAAAAAGGGCAAAGCAGTGATGGCCGCCATGAGGCGGTTGATGAGTCATCACTTCAAGAGCGGCATAAATATCGATTGGCGGTATCAAGATGCCCAAAAGAAGCAGGCGGTGATCGATGAGTTAAAACAAAGATATCCTAATCCACCAAATGTGGAGTTTAATAACAGTTATATGCTCGAGCGCATGGGTTTGGTCCTAAAGCATCGCAGATCAACCATGCATACTTCCATTACAAAGGGGTTGGCTAAACCCAGCTGGGCAGACAAAGCTGATTGGAAGTACTTCAAGAAGCAACATAGGGACCATCCTGAAATGTTCGAGGGTCAGAGGAGGGCTGTGAAGAGACGGCTGGATGTCGTGGGTACTTCGCACTTTGGTGCAGGCGGACGGTATGCGTTCGAGGCAACCGTGGTAAGTTTACTTCTTTCCATTTAATGTATTGTTCTATTTGTTTTACTTACATATTACATGCACTTTAGCTAACTCTAACTCTCGTAAATTGGATCCACAGCAAGCTGCGATGGGTCGTCTTCCTACGGATGCAGAGACGCGGTGCGCATTTCGGATAGGAACCAAGCCGTGGTTCATTGAGCAAGAGGCAATGGGAGCGACAGTCGATTGGGCTGAGGTGGCTGCTCGCACGGTATAAGTTTACTCCTACTTGTAATCTCACTTTTTAATTTAAGTTCCAATCTAATTTTTTATTTATATGGTTCACTCTCAGGGTCAAAGCTCAAGCGTCCCATCATCAGAGACGAGCGATCAACAGGGGCAAGGATCGGACGCAGGTGCCGATGACGAGGGAGAAGACGCAGGTGTCGGGGATGAGGGAGAAGATCCAGGTGCCGAGGACCAGGGAACAGCCCAACAAGACGATTCGGATTCGGATTCGGATTAGTAGTGGTATTAGCATTTTGTATATCCGCTCGTTAGAGCAATTTTGTATCGCCCTTTCACAGGGTAATTTTGTTTCAAACACAGTTGTATATGTATATGCATTTCTTCCTCATCGTTCACAAGAACAATTTTGTATCACCCTGCAAGCAAGGGAAATTTTGTTATAAAAAACTTTCTTTTGTAATTACAAAAAAAGAAAAAGGGTTAGTGGGCTAAACAGGGCCAAAAGGAAGCCCTGTTTAGCCCCACTAACCCTTTTTTTTAACTTCTGTTAATCGTCGCTAAATAGCGACGTTTACCAGTGTCGCTATATAGCGACGACTATCAGAGTCGCTATATAGCGACGTTTGCATCGTCGCTATATAGCGACGTTTGCATTGTCGCTATATAGCGACGATTATCAGCGTCGCTATATAGCGATGGTTTATAGCGACGCTCCTTTTCTGACAATTTTAACGACTTTTATAGCGACCTTTGCGCCCGTGAAAAAAAAAAATTTTAATGTAAAAAGCGTCGGTATTTCTGTCGGAAAATGGCCTATGCCTTGTAGTGCTGTTTAGCCCCATTAATGTTTTTTTTTAACTTTTGTTAAGCGTCGCTGTATAGCAACATTTACCAGTGTCGCTATATAGCGATGTTTACTAGTGTTGCTATATAGCGATGTTTATTAGTGTTGCTATATAGTAACGCTTATATAGCAACCATTCTTTTTCGATGCTAGTAGCGACATAAATATCGACCTTTGCGCCTGTCAAAAAAAAAAAAGTGTAAAAAAGGTCGGTATTTCCGTCAGAAAAGGGCCTGTGCCTTGTAGTGTTAGTGTACTACATACATGTTGGGCTGACTAACTAAATCAAGTACGCCAAAATTGAGTGCATGCCTGGTGTTATGAACATCAGTCAGTTTACGAAGCGAGGCTTTAGCTTTTTCTCCCAGACAAAGACATGCTATTTTTAAGCTCTTAAATATGATCCGATATGCCATTGTACTTATCCCTGCAGTATCACAAACTCCCTGTGTACTAGTTGCATTGAAATGCTCCACAACTTTGTTCATTGACTCAAATGTTATCTATGATTTTACACTTTTGAATTTTGGATGTTGTATAACAGACTCCAACATTTCTTTTGTAAACACTTCACCCATAGCACCATGGATAGATATGAGTTCTGAAACACTCCTACAAGCTCTCACTCGATGCTTCCAGTGACCATTTTTCTTGGACATTTCATCCATTGGATGCAATTTTCTCTTACGTAGTCTTGGATCCATTGGAGTATCCTTCATGAATGATAATGTTTTTTCTAACTTCTTGATCTGATTCTTCAGAGCTGTGTTTTGCATATGTAAGTGAATTTCATTTATAGTACTCTCTCCCAATTGAGCATCTACCTTTAGCTGTAATTCTTGATTTTTCTTCTGTATGCCATCATATGCAGATATTTGAACACTTTTAGCTTGCATAGATGATACCAAATGTTGATTCCAAGCCTCCAACATTGCGATCCTTCAATTGATATCCTAACAAACCATTCTCACCCTTACATAGTAACTTTATTAAGCTGGTCAATCCATGGAATTGAGGAGTCTGACAAGTTTGTGGATCTACTGGACATATTTTCCCTTCTAACCACAAATCCATACGTGCTTTGCCTTGATTTTGAAGAGCTACTAATCACTTTCACTTGCTAAGGAGGATTCATTCCTCTTTAAAAATGGTGCATTCTCTGCATCTATTTGAAAATGGATATCCATCTTTTTTTAATTCGGAGTGGCTTGCATGATTTCATGCACTTTCCACCTAATATAATATAACATTGACATCAACAAATAATATACAAACATGACATGTTTCAGAAAAGTATCAAACCAAGAAAAAATGAAAACCCAATTGCAATTTAAAAAAACATTTACTTATCATCAAACACTGTTAAACTATGTGAATGAACAATACCTCACAGGGATCTTTGAAGAAAAACCGTGATAAAACTTGTCCTCCGCAATGGTCCCTCTAGTAATCCAACATGCTGAAATTGATGAATTTTTCTCCAATACTAATTATATGCTTCCAAATAACTCCAAATCTATTTCAAACCATCTTCTGTAAAAAACCTCAATAGTAAGAGTGTATCTTTTAAAACAAAAAAATATTTCTTCCTCTTTAAATCATGTATTAAAAGAAAACAAAAAAATTACCAAAACAAACTACAAATTAACTGCTTCTTCAAAGTTGCATCATAAAATCTCGTTATATTCATTGTCTTGCATTGTTCTAAAGGTTTTTTCAATTGAATCTCCATGCAAGTTGCTCTGATAGACCCTCATTTGAGTTGAAAACTAAAAACATTCTAAAACTACATGAATGAACAGTACCTGATTCTTGGAGCAAGGTTCTTTGAAAGAAAAATGTGATCAAACTCATCCCTCCCAATGGTCCCAAATGTGTTTTAGGATTGATGAAGTTGATGGTTCTTGCTTCAAAACAAATTATATGCTCCTAAACATCTCAAAATCTATTTCAAGCATTATTCTGTAGAAGACCATAGATAGTAAGAGTGAAAAAGACTCATTTTTCAACGTTTTCAAACCATGAAATAAAACAAAACAACACAACTACACAAAATGAACTATGAACTAACTGTCTCTTCAAAGTTACATCATTAACAAACAAATCTCATCATAATCACTTTGTTGCATTGTTCCAAAGATTATCTCACCTGAATCTCCATACACAAACCATCACAAATGGTTTGAAATAATGCACCCTTGGAGATTGCAGTAGGGAAAGTAACTAGTATTGAGAGATGGGCAAAAGAAAGATTGATTCTCATGCATCAGCAACCACCATGCCTGAAAGTCAATCTTCTTTGATCCTTTCTCAAAGAATCTCGTCCAATAGCTCCTTCTAAGCTCCAAACGCCTTGCATCATTCATGGCTCACTGAGAACATTGATTGCCTTGTCTTCCTAAATGAAATGATTTCAGATCATGCGAGAATCCTAGATGAGACTTAGATGAGACAAGAAGTGGCAAGATTTAAAGAAGAAGCGTCCAAAATAGAGAAAGAAAAACGTAGGTAGAGAGTGAAATGGGAGGGAAATAGGTAAAGAAGAGAAGTAATGAGCTTTTGGCATGAGAGTCCATCCCATGAGAGGGAGAATAGAGAAAGAAGCTTCTCACTTAAGAGCCAGTAGGAAATTTAAAAAGAGGGTTGGAGCAAAGAAAACTTCGAAATGGTGCTAAAAAATGAGGGGAAAGTTGGTTGAGAAACTAGGTTTCTCAGTTTGGTTACAGTTAAAAGACGTGATGGGAGAGTTGAGGTAGTGTGCTCCACCTCATTGTTTGGGCCATTGAATAAAGAAATAGAGAAGTCAGGCCACTTCCAATATTCTATTGCCCTCCACCAGCCAATATTCTATTGGGTTTCATTCACCTTATTCTTCCATGTCACCAGCCTAAGCGTTCCCTTGTAGGGCCCTTTTTGAGCTAAATTTTTTGTAATGAGTGAGCAATACTCATCCCCCAAAGTTGTACCCTGGTTGGTAAGGCTCTGAGCTCAACACTGTGAGGTTGTGTGTTCAAATCCCCCCGAGCATAATGGGTAGCAACATCTCCATTTTTTTAGTTGCTCATGTGGTGGTGTTACACCTATAAGACATGCCAGGGTCACCTCCGACATTCATCACTCCAACTTGTTCAACATCTATCTATGATCTTCAACTCTGCTTCTGCATTCGTAGAATAACAATGCTAGAGGAGGGCTAGTGTAGCATCGACATTCGATCATGACACGTTTTTGACTTGTGGGCAGTGCTTGAAAGTTATGTCAAAGTTTCTACTACTGTGCAAGCTTGCAACTCTAATGTGTGGTATGACCTTTAGTGGAAAAGTGACCAATATTTGGGAAGGAGATAGCGAATCCCTCTATTGTGGGTGCCTAGGTGTGTGTTTCTCTAGTAGGACAAAAAAGTGAACAATACTCACAATACTCTATCTACATTAGATTTAATCAAACACGTTGTAATGTTAAATAGGGAGCATACTAAAACACTGAATAGTTTAATAAAGATACTTGATAGTTTTATGAAAAACAATTAGCTTTTGAATTACCTTTCTAAGTGAAAATTTCTCTGTTGAAAAATAAAGGCTTTTTCAATTAATTTTCTCCTTAGGTTAAGTTATATGAAGGGAATAATTTATTGCAATGAATCGATAGATTTAAAGGATAGATAAACAAACACTTAATAGTTTTATGAATAAACTAACTTTTAAGGACTTTATGTACCCAAGTACTTTGAGATAGTAAATTTATTTTAGCAGCATGAACAAATAATGCGCGACAACATTGATCACTTCCTTCACCATAGTGCTATATTCTGTAAAACATTGGAATTCATTCTGGAGGTCCCATGTTACCTTGCACAAGGAACTCTAAACCTATTACTATATAGGAAAGCACACTATAACTAGTAAAGTTTGCGTGATTTGCTACTTAGAAATAGCAAAATTTGGCTCTCTAACTAGCTAATTCATTTTCCTATGTACCATAAGGCTTCTATATAGAAACTTGTTTGTCTAACTAGCAAAATCCATGGTTTTTCTACATAGTAATTGTTGCGAATCTAGGAAATTCTAAGTTTTCCTATATAACAATCCCCTTCCAAGATTTTAGATCTAGGAAATTCTTCTTTTTGCTATATAGTGGTCAAGTTTCAAACTTTTGCACCTAGAAAATTATGTTTTTCGCTATATAGTAATTTTTATTTTGGAAGAGGGTCTAAGAAAATTTCTTTTTGCTATATAGTAGTCCTTTTGCAATCTTTTGCATCTAGGAGATTATTTTTTTTCTATATAGTAATTTTATGACTTTAGCAAATACATCCTTTTGCTATGTAGTCCAAAATTTTTAATCTTGGAAATCGCATGTATATTAGCCAATGTTCCACTCATATCTACTAAATTCTTGTTTTTGCTTTATATCAATCTTGTAATATATTGTGAATCACATTATCTATATGGTCTTTGTTCTCAATCTAAAAATTTTGGATTCAATGTAAGAAATTTCAAAAAGCGTTCAAGAGCTCTCTATCTAGGAATTTTGGGTTTATTCTTGGAGGTTTTTAACATGCTATTGGCATCATGGAAATTACCTCAATGCTAATGGAACATCCTATAATATTTTAAAATGGTTGCTTCATTTGTCAAAACTATCATTTTTGTAAAGCAATGTGTTTAATAGGGTGGTTGCAAGCCAAGGGTGTCCACTTTTGGTTCAGTGCCCAAACTTGGGGGGGGGGGGGGGAACAGGCCTTTTTGCACACAAATTTGGAAATCTAACCTAGGGATTTAGTCAATACATCACACATGGTTTTTTGCACACAATGGTATGGTCTGATCGAAAATTGGAGATTCACAATGATAATTTTATTGTGGCGCAGTGCAGGTAATTCATAGGGGCCGTCATTTCTTAATATCTCACTCATTATGCATCAGATGATAGTGAAACTTAATATGTATTCTCCTCACATATTGTAAACTTAAATTGATTTATTGGTAATTATTTGAATGCATTATATAATTATTATTAATTATTTATAAAATTTAAAGACCTAAAAAAGGCACATTTTGGTGCACACTGTATTTTTTGAGTATTGTCAAAAAATTGGTCAAATCCAATTTGGTAGAGGGTTAGTACACACATAAGGATATGTGGCGCAAGCATCAAATCCCAAATCCAACGGTTAGATTTTGTGAGTTGTCAGGTTTACTTTTACTTTTACTTGTTAGAGGAGTAGTAAAGAAAATAAGAATTAATCTTGGTAATTTGTGCACATAAGTAAACATGCCAAAAATCACATATTTTGTAGTCCTCCACGTGATGAATAAGAGGACAAAATTTTGGTCAAATTTGAGTGAGGAAAGCATCAATTATGGCCTCCCTAGGTGAAATCCCCATGTTTTGGAAAAAAAGTGGCACCCTAGCCAAATACCAAGGCTAGATAGGCTTGGTATTAGGCTTGGAAGGGTAGGTTTGTGGCATCACCAAGCCTAGTGGTGGTAGCCATTAGGGCGTGGGCATCTTGCTCATGTGGATTGAACAACTCATTAATTTTGCCTCATCACCATGCCATGTGAGCCATCTTGACCATGTTTGACTTGCCACCTCACCCTGTGCCACCTCCCACTCACCCCCACTCATGGTGCCACATCAACCACGTCTGCCACCTCATGAAGCCACATCAGAGACACCCTAGGTGCCACATCATCACTCAAGTGCCACCTCATACCACCACCTCATCATTGCCAACTCATCACCACCACCTCATGCTGCCACATCACCTTGCCACCTCACTTATCACTGCCACCTCATGCTGTCACATGAGGCTAGAGCATGAGACATCATCATCCCCATTGATGCCACATCATTAGCATGCTTGGTGTCACATTAGCCACGAGTTGCCACCATAATTAAAATGAAATAATAGCATTAGGATATGATATATGGTATATTGTTATGGCAAAAAAAAAGTGAAATTATACATAAGAATATGTAACCACATTAGGTGATGCAAACATTATTGAACCAAATCATATTAACATTGGATTCCATAGTATATAATTTGATGTAAATTCAAGGGAACTACAAAAATTAGTCTAAAACAGAATGCCTTCAAATAAGAGGAGCCACTCATTCTATTCAAATCTCTACATCCACTCAATTTAATCAAATTGAATCCAATCAAAGCAAGGACATTGATATGTGACCTTATCCGATGTTTACCAAAATTGACAGGGGTCTTAAGGCAAGTGGGTTCCATGATCTTACCAAGTATGAAGTGCATCCGACATCGTATGTCCGGTCGAGAAGGTCAAATGCCCCAAATTCCATGTGCATGGTATGCACGTGAAGGAGAAATACGAATTGGCCTACGACATTGATATGTCAACTTGTCCGATTGGTACCAAACTTGACAAGGGTCTTAAGGCAAGTGGTGTCCATGATCTTGACAAGTATGAAGTTCATCCAAAATCGTATGTCTGGTCGAGAAGGTCAAATGCCCAAATTTCCATGTGCATGGTACGTGCGTGAAGGAAAAATACGGATCGGCCTAAGACATTGGTATGTGAACTCCGTATGTCTAGTCGGGAAGGTCAAATGCCCCAAATTCCATGTGCATGGTACATACCTCAAGGAAAAATATGGATCGGCCTAGGGTATTGATATGTGAACTTGTCTGATTTGTACCAAACATGACAAGGGTCTTAAGTTAAGTGGTTTCCATGATCTTGACAAGTATGAAGTGCATCCAATGCCGTATGTCTGGTTGAGAAGGTCAAATGCCCAAATTTCCATGTGCATCGTATGTACGTGAAGGAAAAATGTGGATCGGCCAAGGACATTGGTATGTGAACTTGTCGAATGGGTACCAAACATGACTGGGCTCTTAAGGCAAGTGGTTTCCATGATCTTGCCAAGTATGAAGTTCATCTGACATCGTACATGTCTAGTCGGGAATGTCAAATGCCCCAAATTCCATGTGCATAGTTGGTTGTGTGCCTCCTTGGTTGGAACATGATGATGTTGTGCTAGCACGCATTGATGTTAGTGATTTGAATAGTCAATTCCTACATGCTGTGATAAGAGCAGTTGATTATGAAAGGAAGCAAATCATGCTAGCATGGCGGAAACAAGATCACACGCATGAGAACACATGGAAGGTTGATAATGAACTTGAGAGCTTTTGGAGGGACTGGAACTGTTGCATCATAATAGTACCAGGATGGGCGGTTATCAGTAAGAGGAGAGTAGTGTCATCTAATGGTGAAACTTCTTATTTACCTATGGTTTGGATATCATAATAATATCATGATATCATTGGGTATGCATGATGCATTTTCATGCAAGCGAGAACAAGTAAGAATAATTATTCTTTTTCGTTTATTACTTATAATGCTCTTTTCTTAAATAGAAGAAATATTCTTATTGTAAAAACAAATACTAGCTATTTTTTTAAATTTTTTTGCTAAGCCTTATGGTTTTATTGAATTGTTGTTCAGGCTAGAGTTTATTATGTCTTCTCCCGATGTACCGAATTTGGAATCCTTATTGGAAACTATCTCTCAACTACAAAAGACAGTAGAGCAGCTAAAGGGAAATAATACTAGCTCTTCAAAAAGATTGCATGTGGTAAGCTCCATGAGTAAAGAGATGTCCAAAATGCCTCAACGATGCACAATGCAAACAAATAGTGGTGATGTATCTTTGCTAGAGATTCCTACTTATGATCAAATTTTTCGGCCCCCAAAGTTGGCAGATCGTGAGTGTGGCATGCTCTATGGAAGGGATTTTTTACTATGCCATTGCAGGGATAACCAAAATGTGACTTACTGTAAAAACCATCGTACAGTGCAGTTGTGGGTCAAAAATAATGAGATTATTATGGATTTACGGCACAATAAAGATGAACAACAAAAAATCAAGGATTTTATTCAAGATAACTATGATCAAATTTTGCCACTTAAGTTTCCCGGAGCTACATACTTTTGGAAGCAAGAAGATGTTTATATGTACTATGTTCGAACAATGCAAGCAAGCCGAAAGTACAAAAAAAGAAAAAGCATCACCTCTTCTGCGGGCTCTTCAGTGGGATCTTCTATGGTAATATCTTTCTTCATAATGCAAATTGTCTATTATGTTCTTCTTTTATATTTAAATAAATTCACTATATTATAATTATTGCAGGAAACAATTGGTGCATTATTTGAGAAAGAAGAACAAGTTTTGCGGGGATATGTAAGTTTGATGATTTATTTTCAAATTTGTATTTCCCTTCTATACGTTTAAGTCATTATACATGTGTTAATTCTTGAGCATTTTATTATAATGATGATAGGAGGAAGAACAACTTATAGTAGCTGCATCTATAGAGGATCATGCTCCATGTCAATATGACTTGGAACACGGTAGTGAAATGTTGGTTCAGGTTTGTATCACATATTTCATATACATTGTAATTTATACTTATTTTCTTGTGAATTTGTTTATAAGAATTATGTAATCTTTGTTAGGTAGGAGAAGGTGTTTATTGCCCAGAAATGCCACAAGAGTTAGCAACGACTGAAGATCATCATTTTTCAGCATCTAAATCTTTCATGGAGTTATTGCAAGAGACAGAACAAGTTGGAAAATTGATTATCGTTGCCATTTTATATTATATCAGTTGAGTTTAATATGGATATCTAATTAGTATTTTTTAATGATTTAGGTTGAGGATTTGAATCAAACTTGTGTTCATGAGACTTCGCTAAATCCTGAGGATATGTCAATTGCAAGAAAGAGCAAGCACACACTAAAGGTATACATTATACCTCTTTATAATGGGTTTAATGTTAATTCTTATGCATCGTTTTTTTTTCGTTTGTCTCACATGGGAATCTAGAACTTAATATTTATTCTTCTTTAAAGTGGAGTGAGAAGATGAAAAAAAACATGCAAAAAATGAAGGCAAGTAAAGCTGCTAAAAAGCAACAAAGACTGAAGGTATTTATTATTTTAGTTTTTCTACTTTAAATCATATATCTTACATGTAAAATCATGCATACATATTTGGTAGTTGGTTTCCATTTTACGTTATATAAAAGATTACTCTTTACTACTTGTTTTCCTTTCATAGGAGCTTAATGCAATCCATGTTGAGAAGGACCTCGATTTTTGTGTTGATATGTCTTCTCAAGTAAGCTCTTTTTTTAAATATGATGCATTCTTCTTTTTATAAATTAGTAAACAAGGATTATAATATATTTTTATTGCTTCTTTCAGGTTGATGAATTTTGTGAAGAGGATCAAGAGACAATTCTCTTGAAGTTTTTAGAGATACATACTATTAATGAAATGTATGCCTCTCTAAAGACTAACTACAACATTATCAAAAGAGACCCTACTTTCCATGGACACAAAACTGAGCATAACTTGCCTGCAATGAGGAAAGCTATAGTGGATTGGCTAGTTTTAGAAAAAAAAGTTATTGTAAAGAAGCATGAAGACCACATTTTGAGTCTTGATGATGTACATGTATCGGAATGACATGTGTGCATTTAGAACAATTGGATGAACTCTATTTTTGGATGAACAATTGGATGCATTTTGAACAATTGGATGAATAATTCAGTCTTAATGATGTACATGTATCGGAATGATACATGTGCATTTTGAACAATTGGATGAACTCTATTTTTGTTTCTTCACTACAAGGCATAGGCCATTTTCCGACGGAAATACCGACGCTTTTTACATTAAAAATTTTTTTTTTCACGGGCGCAAAGGTCGCTATAAAAGTCGTTAAAATCGTCGGAAAAGGAGCGTCGCTATAAACCGTCGCTATATAGCGACGCTGTTAATCGTCGCTATATAGCGACGATATAAACGTCGCTATATAGCGACGATTAACAACGTCGCTATATAGCGACTCTGTTAATCGTCGCTATATAGCGACACTGGTAAACGTCGCTATATAGCGACGATTAACAGAAGGTAAAAAAAATGGTTAGTGGGGCTAAACAGGGCCAAAAGGAAGCCCTGTTTAGCCCCACTAACCATTTTTTTTTTTTTATAATTACAAAAGAAAGTTTTTTATAACAAAATTTCCCTTGCTTGCAGGGTGATACAAAATTGTTCTTGTGAACGATGAGGAAGAAATGCATATACATATACAACTGTTTGAAACAAAATTACCCTGTGAAAGGGCGATACAAAATGGCTCTAACGAGCGGATATGAAAAATGCTACTACCACTACTAATCCGAATCCGAATCCGAATCGTCTTGTTGGGCTGTTCCCTGGTCCTCGGCACCTGCATCTTCTCCCTCGTCCCCGATACCTGCGTCTTCTCCTTCGTCATCGGCACCTGCGTCCGATCCTTGCCCCTGTTGATCGCTCGTCTCTGATGATGGGACGCTTGAGCTTTGACCCTGAGAGTGAACCATATAAATCGAAAATTAGATTGGAACTTAAATTAAAAAGTGAGATTACAAGCAGGAGTAAACTTATACCGTGCGAGCAGCCACCTCAGCCCAATCGACTGTCGCTCCCATTGCCTCTTGCTCAATGAACCATGGCTTGGTTCCTATCCGAAATGCGCGCCGCGTCTCTGCATCCGTAGGAAGACGACCCATCGCAGCTTGCTGTGGATCCAATTTATGAGAGTTAGAGTTAGCTAAAGTGCATGTAATATGTAAGTAAAACAAATAGAACAATACATTAAATGGAAAGAAGTAAACTTACCACGGTTGCCTCGAACGCATACCGTCCACCTGCACCAAAGTGCGAAGTACCTACGACATCCAGCCGTCTCTTCGCAGCCCTCCTCTGACCCTCGAACATTTCAGGATGGTCCCTATTCTGCTTCTTCAAGAACTTCCAATCAGCTTTGTCTGCCCAGCTGGGTTTAGACAACCCCTTTGTAATGGAAGTACGCATGGTTGATCTGCGATGCTTTAGGACCAAACCCATGCGCTCGAGCATATAACTGTTATTAAACTCCACATTTGGCGGATTAGGAAATCTGAGTTTTAACTCATCGATCACCGCCTGCTTCTTTTGGGCATCTTGATACCGCCAATCGATATTTATGCCGCTCTTGAAGTGATGACTCATCAACCGCCTCATGGCGGCCATCACTGCTTTGCCCTTTTTGTCTTCTATTATCTCTCCGGCAGATGTGATTTGATAGGAGAGATCCCCTGATGAGTAAGGGGGACTGACGGTAGCAGAGTCTGAAGGAGTGGAAGCTGCGCGACCGCTTCCGGATCGAGGAGTAGCTGTGGGAGTAGGAGAGGGAAAGGGACCTGACTGATACTGTGTCTCCGGACCAAGTGGAGACCTAAAGGAGCGTGAGTGTGCTGACTCGTCTACATCTCCTGAGTCAGCACAACATGAGCCGCCCATCCTACTCTTCCTTCCCTTGCGGGAGGCATGCGCAGGTGATGATCCCGTGGTCGAAGGGGCGCGAGGGGATGGCTGGGCTGTACGTCCACCCGTCAGTGTAGGGGAAGGAATTGCGGAGGTCCTCTGAGAGAGCAGAGAGAAGAATCTCGCTGCCTCCTCATCGCTCATCTGCGCTACAAACTCGTCGGGAGTCCCAACAAAGCCATGCGCGGCTAGCAAAGGAGTCCCCTGAGGGGTAGTCGCAGTGCTACGTGGAAGAGGGGTCGGACCAGGGGTAGTCACAGTGCTAGGACCGAGAGGAGTCGGACCAGGAGTCGGAAATAGAGAATAAGGGGGAAAGGAAAGAGAGAAGGGAAAAGAGAGAGGGGGAAAGAGAGAATATGCATAAGCATAAGCATAAGCTCATGCTTATGCTCATTCATGAGCATGAGCTTATGCGTAAGTTTCCGCATGAGCTTATGCGTTATGCATAAGCATAAGCTCATGCTTATGCTCATGCGGAAATAGAGGAGGAGCTTATGCGGAAAAAGAGAAGGAGCACTTGCGGAAACTTGCGGATAAGCTCTTGCGGAAACTTACGCATAAGCTCTTGCGGATGAATGAGCATAAGCATGAGCTTATGCTTATGCTTATGCATAAGCATAAGCATAAGCATAAGCATAAGCTCATGCTTATGCTCATGCGGAAATAGAGAAGGAGCTTATGCGGAATGAGAGAAGGAGCTTATGCGGAATGAGAGAATGAGAGAAGCGTATGCTTCTCTCATTCTCTATTTCCGCATAAGCTCTTGCGGAAACTTACGCATAAGCTCATGCTCATGAATGAGCATAAGCATGAGCTTATGCTTATGCTTATGCATAAGCATAAGCATAAGCTCATGCTTATGCTCATGCGGAAATAGAGGAGGAGCTTATGCGGAATGAGAGAAGCATAAGCATAAGAGAATAAGAGGGATGCGGAAATAGAGAATAAGGGGGAAAGGAAAGAGAGAAGGGAAAAGAGAGAGGGGGAAAGAGAGAATATGCATAAGCATAAGCATAAGCTCATGCTTATGCTCATTCATGAGCATGAGCTTATTCGTAAGTTTCCGCATGAGCTTATGCGTTATGCATAAGCATAAGCTCATGCTTATGCTCATGCGGAAATAGAGGAGGAGCTTATGCGGAAAAAGAGAAGGAGCACTTGCGGAAACTTGCGGATAAGCTCTTGCAGAAACTTACGCATAAGCTCTTGCGGATGAATGAGCATAAGCATGAGCTTATGCTTATGCTTATGCATAAGCATAAGCATAAGCTCATGCTTATGCTCATGCGGAAATAGAGAAGGAGCTTATGCGGAATGAGAGAAGGAGCTTATGCGGAATAAGAGAATGAGAGAAGCGTATGCTTCTCTCATTCTCTATTTCCGCATAAGCTCTTGCGGAAACTTACGCATAAGCTCATGCTCATGAATGAGCATAAGCATGAGCTTATGCTTATGCTTATGCATAAGCATAAGCATAAGCTCATGCTTATGCTCATGCGGAAATAGAGGAGGAGCTTATGCGGAATGAGAGAAGCATAAGCATAAGAGAATAAGAGGGATGCGGAAATAGAGAATAAGGGGGAAAGGAAAGAGAGAAGGGAAAAGAGAGAGGGGGAAAGAGAGAATAAGAGAAGAGGGAAAAAAGAGAAGGGGGAAAATGAGAAAAAGAGAAGGGGGAAGAGAGGGTTCCTACGCCCATCACTGCAGCTAGCGCTTAAGGCGCTAGCTGCAGGCAAATGCAAATAACAAAAAGCTTAAATGGAAAGAAGAGGAAGCACTTACCTGTAAAAGTATGTCCCGCTCGGTGTAGTGGACTGGGCCCACAAAAGAGAGACTATGTCCCGCTCGGTGTAGTGGACTGGCCCTACAAAAGAGAGAAAACAACCCATTTTTTCAAATAAGATGTTAGTGGAAAGAGGAGATCACAAAAGCAACTTCTTGAAAGGAGACAAGGAAAGAGAAGATTGAGGAGACAAGGAAAGGAGGAGATTGAGGAGAAGAGAAGGAAGAGAAGGAAGAGAAATACAGAAAGAAGAGGTGAGTTTCTTTCTTTCTTTCTTGAAATTTCGTTTTTTGTTTGAATCCTTTCTAATCAAGCATGAAAACTAGTTTAAAACTTTAGCAATACAAGTAGAAACACTCACAAAACCAAAGCTAACAAACAAACAACCTACATTGTTGAAAAAAACTCACCTTTTGAAGAACTTTCTTTCTGGAAACCAAAGAGGGAAAAAGGAGAGAGAGGGTGCACAAGAGGTAGGAGGAGGGTGAGGAGTGGGAAATAGGGTAGGAGGTTGCTTGGAATAGATGGGAGGTCAGTGAAAATAGGTGGGAGGAGATTTTGGAGAGCTTAGTTTAGAGATTAGGAAAGCTTTGAGCAAAACGCCACGGGTTTCGCCGTTTCGGGTTTTAACCCACAGCGTCGCTATATAGCGACGCTTATTCGTCGCTATATAGCGACGTTTTTAATTGAAAACGTCGCTATATAGCGACGGAACAGAGCGTCGCTATATAGCGACGCTTACTGTTTGTTTTTTAATGAGGCCTCTTGTGACTCAAACATGCTATGCCTATAATTGTCAATATCTCCTCTTACTACATAGCCTTACTATATAGGATTTTTTGTTTCAATCCTTACTATATAGCGATGTCATTCTTTTTATATAGCCTCAAGAGAAGCTCAAATTAAACATGCTATGCTCATAATTGTGTACATCTCCTCTTCATGCTTATGTTTTGGTTTTATAAGTGTAGATGGAAGGGACGAGTGGAAGCTCATTCGATGATGCGCCAACGCCCGGGAGCACGAAGTGGCTTACGGAGAGGTTATATTGTCATTGCACTCATTGCAAGCGAGAAGTACGACATCAACGTCGTATTATCATGCGCCACTTGCGGATGTATGGGGAGGAGCCAGAACCAGTACCCCCCGTTGGTGTTGCACATGTTGATGGATCATCGGTAAGTCAAAGCTATTTAAGTTCGCAATCTTATTGTATACCCGGAATTAGAAGATCTTCTATTTACACGAATGAGCTTATGACAGGATGACGAGGGTGACGAGGGTACACATATACCTTCTCACTTTCAACAAGACTATAGTCTCCCAGATGACGACGAGGGTATGGTCGACATGATGGATTCCATTTTTAGGGGCACTACATCCCACGTACACGTGATGTCAGAGTCTGAGGTGAAAATGCGAGAGTTGCAATCAACACAATTGTACGAGGGTGCCAGGATGTCTAAACTACGTGCTTGTCTCTCAATCTTGAATCTACAAGTACAGTATGGGTGGTCGGATACAAGTGTCTCGGCCTTAATGAGGTTCGCCTTTGCATTAATTTGATTGACTCATTATTTGGATATTGTTTGTTTTGAGAATCATCATTTGGATAGTGTCTTTGTCATAGGTTGCTCCAAAAGATGTTGCCTGCACCAAATACCATGCCCGCATCAAGAGATGAAGCGAAAAAGATGCTAACAATGGTGGGTATGGATTATGATACCATCCATGCTTGCCGTAATGATTGTATTCTCTTTCGTCGTGAGCATGGAGATTTGGCTAGTTGTCCAAAGTGTGGGGAACAACGATATAGAGATGACTTGCAGGGTGAGAGGATACCGGTAAAGGTCTTAAGACACTTTCCCATCATTGCAAGAATACAACACATGTTTCGATGCAAATCCATAGCGGAGTTGATGACATGGCATGCATCTCATCGGTCCACTGATCACACATTGAGGATTCCCGCAGATTGTGCGGCTTGGAAGCACATAGATAATCAGTGGCCGGACTTTGCGAGAGAGCCACGCAACTTACATCTTGGGCTAGCCATGGACGGCGTGAATCCTTTCGGGTTACGCTCGACATCTTGGTCGACATGGCCCATAGTCGTGGTGAATTACAATATCCCACCATGGCTAACAATAAAAAAGGGACACCTCATGCTTGCACTACTTGTGCCAGGAAAGTACAAGGCAAGAAACATGGACGTGTACATGGCACCTTTGATAGAGGAGTTACAGATATTATGGAGAGGAGTGCAGGTCTTTGATATTTCCAGAGCTCCTAGGCATACCAATGATATTTCCGTCAGGGGTATCTTGATGTGGACCATGCATGACTACCCAGGATATGGAGAGTGCGCAGGTACGTGGTTATGTCTTTACATGTACAATGAGGGATTATGCTTTTTTTACTCTCTTTTGCACGCATGTCTTGTACTAACATATTCATGCACGCGTGCAGGGCTTGCTACAAGTGGGTACCATGCTTGTCCTGTTTGTGGACCCGCTCTGAAATCGCTTGCACGCTACTCCAAACACATGAGGAAAAATGTTTATGAAGGTCATGCTCGATACCTTCCGCTCGACCATCTCGCACGTGGAGGTCAGCTTGATCCACCACCATCATATTTAAAAGCAAGTGATTGGATTCAAGCTTGGAGGGAGAATGGAGAGGAACCTCCTCCTGGTATGAAGAGGCTATCGATCTTTCACGAGCTTCCTTATTGGGGTCAGTTACAAATCAATCATCTCTTGGATCCCATGCATATCTTTAAGAATGTGGGGGCTACC
Source organism: Dipteris shenzhenensis (assembly GCF_047967505.1). Lineage (NCBI taxonomy): Eukaryota > Viridiplantae > Streptophyta > Polypodiopsida > Gleicheniales > Dipteridaceae > Dipteris > Dipteris shenzhenensis. The sequence goes on along the minus strand of NC_141603.1, from coordinate 12,407,630 downwards.
ATTTGGGCACACTTGGTTGGTTCCAAGGACTCGAGAGGAGTGCGAGAAGACTTGCGTGCTATGAATAGGATGTCTCGTTTGTGGCCCCAAGTGCATGCTTCAGGAAAAGTTGTCCTCCCGAAAGCAACGTGGATCCTCTCTACGAGGGAGGAGGCAGCGATCAAGGCAGACATTGCCTCTTTTCAAACACCGACAGGGTACATGCGTTGCTTGAAAGGAGCATTTTCAAAGGACAATAAGCTTAGTGGCCTCAAGTCCCATGATTGGCACAAGGTCTTACAGGTATTCTAAGTAGAATTAGTGTACCGATAATAGTGATGCATTAGCGTAATTATTATTATGTTATATTGTTGACATGATTTCATTGCTGCTTTGATAGTTCATCCTTCCAATTACAATAAAAGGGTGCTTACAAGAAGATGTTAGAAATGCTATATTCAAGATCTGTGGTATTGTGAGGTATGCTTACTATCAATTCGCATTATCTATTTTCTTCATGGACATGTGAAATAGGTGGATATCTCAAATATCTTACATATGCATGGACATGTGAAATAGGTGGATATCTCAAAAAGAGATCTCTATATCGAGCATCGAGAAGGCTAGGGTGGAATCCATCGAAGCCGTATGCTTGCTTGAGAAGCACTTTCCCTCAAGCATTATGACAACTCAAGTCCACTTGCTTGTGCACATAGTTGATGAGGTGGCTATAGCAGGTACCGTTCATAATCGATGGATGTTTTTTCTCGAGCGGTTTCTGAAAACTTTAAAGGGGTTTGTAAGACAAAGAGCAAGACCAGAAGCAAGCATGGCAGAGGGATGGCTTGTGCAAGAGTCATTAGTATATATCACAGAGTTTCTTGCATCCACGGATCCTGATATGCCGCAAGCTTGGCACAACAAGGATGATGATCGCATCATTGGCAAGGTCCCCCAAGGAAAAGGGATTGAAAGAAAGATGAGCGAAGAGCAAATGGAGAAATTCAATAAGTTTTGTATCCTCAATAGCCCTGAGATGCAGAAGTGGATTGAGAGATATGAAGTGGCCAAAGCAGAAAGAATAAATGCAAGGACGAGATTCAGAGTAATGTACAGGCGATCACAACCATATCCACGAGATCTGGCTCTTCTCCCTACTCACATGTCACTTGATTGGCTACAACTAGCTATACGTAAAGCCGAACGTGATGGAGAGACAATAAACGAGCGCGAGCGGGAGTTATCATCTGGATGTATGGTGCATGTAAGTTTCTTATCTCTTGATGTAATTAAGTAATTATTTGTGGCAATATATGCTATAAAATAGGTGCATCTTCATTGTTTTAATGATGCTCTTTTACAGTACAAAAAGTACAGTGCATTATGGTCATATGGACGACATTTTTGCATAGAACGCATCGATTCAAAGAGAGTCACGTATGATTGTGGAGTCATGGCTAACTTCACACAAGATAGCCGAGCAAGTGCTTCGGATACCAATCTTCTCTCCTCACAGTTGGATTATTGTGGAACCATACGCGACATCTATGAAATTGATTTCAGACGATTTACTATTTTCATTCTTGATGTAAAATGGTTTAGAACTACTTACAACGGTCCCCATGCAACTGTGAGAAAAGATGGTAGCGGTCTCTTTGCAATAGACTCCACCAAACATTGGACCGATGAAAGTGATACTTTTGTTCTTCCCGAGCACTGTGAGCAGGTGCATACTAATGATTTAATTAGTCGAAGCTTTCGTTTTTTAAGTCCATTGATATATATATAATTGACGACATTTGGCACGTGATTTTTCATCTTCAATATAGGTGGTTTTTCATCCGGATCGTTCTGATCCAAGATGGTGGTACGTGATCCAAGTTGCACCACGAAGTAAGCAGATTTTTGAAGATCGAGATGTGGATATGGAGATGCCACTACCAAATCCGGATCCAATTGATGAATCTAGCGAAGAAGATGTAGATCACCATATGAGGCAAGAGGAAGATGCGCATAATGACATCGCACGGGAGGAGGATGGAGATCACGATATTGACGAGGAAGACAACAATCGTCAAGATCAATCACCACACTTAAGCTTAATTGAAGAAGATGATCAAATACTTTTAGGTGAACGTACGATGCTAGAGTACGATGATGATATAGGAGATCAACTCGGTATAGAGTTGGAGATAGACTTGCTTGGCGCCTTAGACTTGGCTCAAGATGAAACAGTTGATGTAAATGCTCTTATTTAATTTGATTTTTCTCATCTCCAACTTGGACATGAATATATGAGCTTCAAAGGCTTGATGTACATGCTCTCATTTTTTATTTCTCTATGAGCTCAAACATGTATGAAAATTTAAAAAATTTTGTCATTGGAAGAAAATAAATTTTAAGGCTAAAAAAAAAAAAAAAACCTCTCTGTAAAACGTCGCTATAATATAGTCTCAGTGTCGCTATATAGCGACCTTTAAAAGTCGCTATATAGCGACTTTTACTAAGGTCGCTATATAGCGACCTTTCAAAGTCGCTATATAGCGACTTTTACTAACGTCGCTATATAGCGACGCTTATTAAAAGTCGCTATATAGCGACGATTTACGACACCCGATTTTTATACCGACGATTAACGCTAAGCGGGCGCTAATCGTCGGTACGTAAACGTCGCAATAGGATGCGTGTGTAGTAGTGCTTGATGTCCAATAAGTATGCAAGTATTCATGTTGTTTAATATTTTTATAAAGTTTCTTAGTAACTAGTTGTTTCTTTCTTTCTTTGAAGATGAGTTTGCATTCTACATCTTGATTATGCAGTTATCTTTAATTCATTCTAAATGTCACTTTACATTTTTTAATACGATGTATATGGAAATTTAATTGTGTGAGTAAAAATTGATTTTGTAATATATAAAATTTATCAATCTCAGCTTTTACTACATAGATAGAGTTACTATAGTGAATCTATTATATAGTAACATTCTAAAGTAAATTTGCTAGTCTATATGAAAAATGCTCGGTTTTACTATATTGCTAAATTTACTAGAATTAGTCTTACTAGTAAACTTAGGATATAGATTTGCTATATAGTAAAAACTTAACTATATAGTAAATTCTTGTCTATATGGAAAATGCTTGGTTTTACTATATTGCTAAATTTACTAGAATTAGTCTTACTAGTAAACTTATAATATAGATTCGCTATATAGTAAAATCTTATCTACATAGATACTCCTTGGTTTTCCTATATACAAATTTACTAGATATAGTATATCTAGCAAATTAATGTTAATCATTTGCTATATAATAAATTACTTACTATATAGACAATCTAGTAAATGTTCAGAATTTACTATTCCGGAATTTTGCTAGATACGTTCATTTGTATCTAGCAAAATACCTTTTTTTTACTATATAGACAAAGGTTTAGAGTTCCTTGTGTTGATTCCCATTTGCCTCCACTCAGCTTTAATCCCAATGAAAGGGTAGATGCTTAGATTACAAGCCGGCTCTATCAAAGAGTGATCTTCTAAGAGGCACGCCTCATATCTCTGTTCGAGCAAATGGTGGATACAGGCTACCTAGAAACTACGCAAAATTTGTATGGTGCTAAGGCTTTATAGCAGGATCGACTGGCATGACACAAGTTCCACAGCCACTGGACTAAAAACATGGCAACCCAGGTACGTGATCGCAATAAGCCAAAACCCGAGGACGGGTAATAAAATGGATCCGGGAGTATGTTCACAACAACACAAAGCAACTATAGACGCGCTTGGTAGACGCGCAAAATAGCGGGCGCGTCTATAGGCATTGCTCTAGAAGAGAAATTACGGGCGCATCTATAGGCGCGGCTAAACGCTCGTCTATTTGCGCATCAATCACCGCGTTTATTTGCGCGTTAGGCCTGAGAAAATACGGGCCCGTCTAACATCCCGTCTATTAGCGCGTGTATTTGCGCGTGTATTTGCGCGTGTATTTGCGCGTTTACACTGAGACTCAGACGCGCATTTAAACGCAGGGTTAGACGTGATCCAGAGAATACAGAAAGTGAGATTTTGGTGTACATCATTGCTTTCCAAACATTGCCCATGATTACCAAAGCACATAATTTTTTGCAAGCCCACATATACAAGAATTAAGGGAAATGAGGAGAATGAGACAATATGTAAAATAGTTTTGCAAATATCAATTGTGGGGCTACGGTTCAATCTCATCCTCAATGAGATCAACCCTTGCCAAACTATCTACTTCAAAATTCAAACAAGTGTTTAGATCTACAAATACATTCAACCCACTACTACTTGTGCCACTCATGTGCTCATCGAAATCAAGATCTCCAATGGTAGGCTCGTTCTCACGGGTAATGCCGGCCTCGATATCTATATCTCCTATCTCATGATCATCCTCCTCTCTTGTATCACGGTCATCATCACGTCCATGGGCATGATCATCCTCCATACGCTCCATATTAGTAAATGTACTATACATCACTTTGGAACGTGGCATAATAGGTATGACATGCCACCACCTATTATTATCCACCATTGGTTGATAGACAACCTAATTCAAACACAAATACAATCATGTTACTTTTCTTGCATCAAATATTTAAAAGCGACTATTTTTATGTGTGTGCACAGTACCTGTTCACATTGTTGCGGTAGTATTACAGTGTCCTTCCTACTTTGCCAAAACTTTGTGGAGTCAATAGTTACAAAGCCACTTGCATGGCGTTTGATTGTTGCATTAGGGCCTCTTTCCACCACGTCCTTAAACCACTTTACATCCAAAACATACACAAAGAAGCGTCGAAAGTCAAGCATAATGATATCTTGGATTATGCCACAATAATCATCCATGACTCCATTGGCTCCCTCAAAGCTAGCAATGACGCCGCAATCTTGTGTGTTTCTCTTATCATCAATTTATTGTGTTCGAAAATGCTTGCCCTCACACCATATAGCATTGAACATAGTGCACTACACCAAGAAAAAATCAATTAAATAAGCAATCTAAATTATAAAAATCTCCTAAGTTATGCATAACATTCTATATACCGACCTTGCTCATGCATCCCCTAGCATACTCCCATTCTTCCATTGTGATATGCATCCCCTCGTCTTTCTCTGCTTTCTCCATTTCATCAAGTAGCCAATCCACATGAATATCCTTTGGAAGTGCTCTTAGACGCTGAGGGTATGGCACACGAGATCCGTGGTGTGTACGAAAGAGGGCCCTTTCTTCTTGTCTTCTTGCCTTTGCATCCTCGTATCTTGTCACCCATCTTTTCATCACATCACTATTAAGCACGCAAAAGAGGTTGATACTATTATGCAACTCCGTGTCTATTACTTTGTTGCATCCTCTTCCTTGAGGCACAATAGAGGTCATCCTTAGGTCTTCATCATCTCTCCATAGTCGTGGGAGAGAGCTATCCACATCAACAAGAAACTCAGAAATATATACAAGTGACTCTTGTACCAACCAACCCTCGGCCATGCTACCTTCGAGTCTTGCATTTTGTCTCACGAAGCCCTTCAAGGTCTTCATGAAGCGCTCAAGGAAGAACAACCATCGTGCATGTATAGTACCGCATATAGCAATCTCATCCACCAAATGCACTATGAGATGTAGTTGGCTTGTGAGAATAGAACGTGGAAATGTCTCCTCCACTAAACAAACCGCCTCCACTGACATAACTCGAGCATTCTCAAGCGTGGTGGGATCTATTTCCTTTGAGCTCACATACCTTACAAGCTCGCCCATCTTGTAAATACAATCTTTCACGTCCTTTGATGCACTACGTGAAATGTTACTAGGTAGTATGAACTGAACCCGCGAGGAGGTGGTTGATTAGTTGCTTATAGCTATTCACTCACAAATTTGAAAGGAAAAAGATATTATGCACATAAAATACTTACTTGGAGCATCTTGTGCCAATCATGAGATTTCAAGCCATATAATTGCTCTACACCTCTTTTCTTGCTCTTTGTAAAGGCTCCCTTCAAACACCTCATGCATCCAGTGGGAGTACGAATTGTAGTAATAGCACGCTTCACCGTTGCCATCTCTAGCTTTGATAACATCCACGGTGCACGAGGTAAAAAAACACGCCCATTTGGTCTCTCTTGAGGCCAAGCTTCATGCATCCTCCCTGTGGTACGTAGATCCTCCCTTATGCCTATCGAATCTCGTGTCCCATTTAAATGCTCCCAAATGGTAGATGCCACATTCTTGAAGATATGCATGGGATCGAGCAGGTGATTGATCTTGAGGTGGGACCAATATGGTAAACGATAAAAGATGGAGTATCTAAACAAAATAAAGTGTTAACGTGCAATCTTCACTTTCAACCAATATAGCTAATCTTTACTTCCAGCCAATAGTTACAAATCCTTACCGGCTCATGCCAAGTGGTGGAGGAGTCGTGGATCCGTCCCAAATTCTCATCCAATCTCCCGCGGTGAGTGATTGTGGGAGGACTTCATTCCAAGAGGCAACATATCTAGGATGATCAGGTGGGAGAAATCGATGGTGATTCTCATAGATGACCTTATTCAATGTGTAGACGCCCGTGAGGCAACTAGCGAAGGACCACAAACAGGACATGCATGGTAACCCGATGTAGTGAGACCTGAAACAATAGATGCAATTAAGAGTGGAAGGTGGGTTTAGGGTGCCACGTCCTTGCCTATTCATAATTAAAAAATGCAATGCTTACCTGAACACTCGCCATAGCCTGGGAAGTCATGCATCGTCCACATCAAGACTGCTTTGCAGTTGAAGTCTCGTGACGAGGGAGGCCTGCTCACATCATGCACCTCGATACCTCTCCAAAGTATCTCTAGCTCATCAATCAAAGGCTCCAAATAAACATCAGGGTTTTTGACTTTATGTTTCCCTAGAATTAGAAGGGACAGCATGACATGTCCTTTCTTAATAGCCATAGAGGGTGGAAGATTGTAATTTACCAATACCACTGGCCATACACTGTAAGAGGTGCTTTTTAGACCAAATGGGTTCACACCGTCCATACCCAATCCAAGTCTCAAGCTCCTAGGTTCTTCCTTGAAGCTTGGCCATGTGTCTTCAATATGCTTCCACGCAGGAGAGTCCATGGGAGTTCTCCACTTGCCATCGGTTGATCGATGGGAGGAATGCCATGACATGAGCTCTGCAATAGATTTGCACTTGAACATATGTTGGATGCGAGGGATTATGGGAAAATGTCGCAATACCTTACGAGGCACGTCCAAGGTTTTGAGATCTGCTCTATATCTTGCCTCTCCACAAGTAGGACACTCTCTTGCATCCTTATGTAGTCCACGAAACAAAATGCAATCGTTGACACATGCATGGATGCGCTTGTAATCTAATCCTCCAAGAGAGGTCACATGTTGCCTTGCCATATCTCTTGAGGTCGGTAATTTATTCTCCCTTGGAAGCATTTTACACAATAGCCTGCACGTGAAGACCATAAATGAGGAAAAGCATTCGAGTAATTGACCCACGCGCATAATTCATCATGTTTGCAAAATCGACTTTAAATTAAAGCTTACTTGAGTAATGCATTCAAACTTGCATTGCTCCATCCATAGATGGTTTGCAAGTTTAGTAACTCAAGGGAGGCACGTAGAACAGAGAATGTGCACCCCTCAAACAGTGGAGTCGATGCTGCGGTAAAAAGATCATCCTGCTCCATGCTATTATCCCTCCCTTGATGGACATATAAATCCCGCACCATATCATCAAACACCTCCTCCTCCACGGCTTCATGAGGTAATGGTGGAGGGCTACTATCACCATCACTCCATGCATCCGTAACGGTCCCTCCTGAAGATCCCACCTCATATCGCCGACGCTTCGCCTCCTCACGACGGGCATAGGGTAACATGTGCGGGTGTGGCACTGCATCCTGTATCAAATTAAAACGGGATCATTATAACTCAAACATATGAACACCCATAGGTATCTCAATCAACCTTAACTTACAAATCCTTACCCTGTTTACGGTCACATCCCATTCTCCATACTTTGAGATATGATTGAGCGTAATCTTGCGTGCACGATACATGTTTCCTCGACATCGATCACATAGACATTTGATTTTTTGCTCCAACCACATTTCGCGATGGTGGATATGGAGGGATTCATCCTCACTGGAGCTGCTTGTTGAAGATGGAGACATTCTACAAACAAACAACCCACCAAATTTGCTCTTCTTCAAATGCCTAACTTAAAAAACTCTGTGTCGCGTTTAAATGCCCGTCTTTCCTCGCGTTTACTGTCGCGTCTATCTGCGCGTCTAAATGCCCGTCTACTCTGTGTATTTAAATGCGCCTGTAGACGCGCTTACTCTGTGTATTTTGACGCGACTATAGACGCGCTAATAGACGCGACTATACCCGCGACTTTTAAACCTGCTTTTCGGCGTGCCGCTCGCTTTGCTTTTCTTTTAACTACTTAAAATTCGTGAGCGGCTTTGTTCCTTCATTATTAGCAGTTCTATAGATTCGAAGCTTAAGAGAGAGCCTCCCATACACACACAGTTCCAAGCTTTCACTCAAGACAAAGGGACCGTACTTACACAGCTTGCTTCCAAGCCTAAAGAAGAGGAGGAGTACGAACAAGGAGAAGAGGAGGAGAAGAAACAAGTTTGGAAAAGAAAGATCCTTCCATACCTTTTTCCAAGTAAGTCCTTTTGAAGTTGTTCTTGCTTGTTCTTTCCAGTTTTGTACTTTTCGCATCCACGAAACGCAGCATCTAGGTATGAGCGACACGTTCTTTTGTCGGGCGAAACGTCCTTTTCCACTTTTGAGTATTCTCGACTGTCAGAGTGCGTGTATACAGGCGTCTGAGGACGCGTCTACAGGCGCGTCTATTTGCGCGTCTGGCTTGCTACAGACACGCACAGACGTGGATATAGACGCTCAAATAGACGATCTGTTAAACAGATGTTTAAACGAATGGTTAGATGCGCTTTTAGACGCGTTGTTAGACGGATATGTGGATGGGCTGATAAACACACTTTTTAACGCACTGTTAGACGGATTTTTTGACGGTCTGTTAGACGCAGTGATAGACGCGCTTTTACTTGAACTGTTAAACGCTCTGTTAGACGCGTTTATAGACGCGACGATTAGACGAGTCTATAGACGTGCTCTGACAGAGCCTCTTTTTTTTTTTCCCCTTTCTTCTCAGCTCCCAAAGTAATAGATTTGTTTATTTTTTTCCAGTTTAACATGTGGGGAGGAAGTGCTTCTAGCTCACCTGATCTGCGTGAATCGATATGGAAGGATTTATATAATATTTTAGGGCACCCTCCTAGTCCTACGGAGTTATATGGGTACATGACGGGTACCCTTAACACTCCCCAGGAGTCGGCAGTACAGACTCCGAGCCACCCCACACCGCCTGAGATCACCCCAGCGGAGTCCGCACAGCCGTCTTATGCCCCGTCTTATGCCCCTTCCCCCGTACTGTCTTATGCCCCTTCTGCCATCCCGTCTTATGCCCCTTCCCCCATGCCTTCAGGAGGTCCTTCTGCCTCAGCGAGCCGTCGACGTACTCCCCAGCCGTCGAGACTCGGTTCTCCGGCTACGAGTGGTCAGCGTAGTCCCGCGCAGTCCCCAGCTACGAGTGGCCAGCGTACGAGCTCCACACGACAGGGTGGCAGGCGTAGTAGTAGGGAGAGCGGTGGCGGATGCATGGCACAGTGCTTTGGGCCATGTGGCGGTGAGGCCGAGGATGATGATTCCGATGATTTGGACGTGCCTCTGGGTGATGGTACGATTTATTATGACATCACCCAGACAGGAGGCATCTTGATGGATGCACGGGGGAAGGATGTAATGGCCTTCATGCGCTCTGTAATTGCTAACAATTACAGAGATTGCTTTATCCACTATAAAGACCACCCAAAGAGGTTGGCTGATGAGACCCTCGCTACTGTTCGCTCTAGGTATCCTAACCTCCCCAATCGCCAGTTCATAGATAAATGGGCCAAGTCAAAGATTGTTACGATACTTAGCAATAAAAGATCTTCCCTTAAGAGGCAGGCACTAGCGGAGCTTGCCAGACTTGAGGCAGGTCAACCTCCAAGGGGCCCGCCCCACACCGCTCAGAAGCGTGAGTGGAAGAAGGCAATGAAGTCAGCGAGGGAGGAGCCCAGTCTGCAGCACGTGGAGGCACGGAGGATCCAGATGGAGGAGTATGGGAGCGCGCATTTTGGAGCAGGGGGCGTGGAATCATGGGAGGCCCAATTTGTAAGTATCGATCTCAAATTATATTGCTTATGTAGTTTATTAGGAGGTTGGTTGTTTCTTTGTACTAATCCCTCCACAAAGTGTATCGCGGTCATGCAGCTTGAGATCGTGGGCAGATACCCTACTCCAGTGGAGACAGCCTACCACCGCCACCATCGCAGAGGAGATACATGGAGGCACTTCTATGATGACGGGTTGATTACTGAGGAGCAGTATACCCGAGCGACTGGACATGCCCCCGAGGTATTTGAAAGTAATTAAATAATGCCAAAATTATAAGTAAAGATTTGATTTTTCATACATTGATATATGTTGTCCCTTGTTTACAGGGCGCCCCTGCACAAGACGACGAGGAAGACGAGGAAGGAGGTGCAGAAGGGAGCGCAGAAGGCAGCGCATCAGGGAGCGTGGAAGGTAGCGAGGATTAGTCGTAGAAGTAGTGCTACTATTCTTTTTTGTACTTAAAGCCATTGGCTTGGCTTCGTGCCTCTTGTATATAGACTCCTCTTATTTTTTGTACTTGAAGCCACATGACATGGCTTAGCTTCCTTATTTTTTGTACTTGGAGCCACATGACGTGGCTTAGCTTCGTGCTATATGTATATACAAGCACTTTTTGAGCTTTCAATTTTATTGCGTTTTGGAGTTGTAATATTTTATTTGGAATTGTAATTAAAATGAGCTTGGCTGTAAGAATTGAATTACAGAATGTGGATATGGGATTCTTGTAACTATATAGCATACACAACATACACAGTATTCTGTAAAAAAAAAAAAAAAAAAAAAGGCGCGTCAGGAGACCCGAGTCTATTAGCACGTCTATATATCAGACTTATGCACGTATAGACGCGCTTATACACACTTATATAGACGCGCAAATACACGCATTTATAGACGCACGTATAGACGCATATCGAACAGACAGACGCGAATATAAACGCGCTGATGCGCAAATAGACGCGCAAATAGACGCGCCCGTAAGTTTTTTATTTAGTTCATGAAACGCGTCTGTGCGCGCGTCTATGGGTGCTTTGTCTTGTTGTGGTTGACTCTGTGCCAACATGAACTTATGTAGAAAGAGAATGTGATACAACTTTGTGTTACAACTTTGTGATACAACTTTGTGTTACAACTTCTATATGTAGAGAGAGAATGTGTTACAACTTTGTGTTACAACTTTGTGATACAACTTTGTGTTACATGCAGAGAGAGAAGCTCTCCAACTTGTATAAATACCCCATAATGGAATGAAGCCCACACTCTTTGGGGCATGGTGTTGAGTCTACTTTGGTATTCCAAGCATTTGCCTCAAGTGTCAATAGGTAGATGGAAAGTATTGATGAGCAAACACTCAATAGTTTTATGAAGAAATAAAATTTTAAGGGCCTTTATGTAGGCACCCACTTTGAGATCGTAAATTTATTTTTTAAACAAATGACGCATTTTTGTTAACGGCCCTTAGGATAGGCAGATGAAAAGTATAGGTGACCAAACACTCAATGGCTTAATGAAGAACAAATAGTGAGGGTCATGACAGAATGCTAGAACTGCCCAAAGATTGCCCATTGCTGAGGCACTTACAAATTTGGAGAGAGAGGTTGTGATGTGTCTACTTTAGAGCTACATTACCCACCGGAACATGCATTAAAATTATGAACATCCCATTTACAAAATTAAGTTAGTAGAAAAGCAAGCCATTAGCCAGAATAATGCTTCCATGGGCAACCAGCGTCGGCTACCCATGGATCGACAACCAATAGGACGCAATGGTGTGTGAAGCCGTGATCGGTTTTATTTGCAGTATCCGTCTGGCGCGTAACAAAAAGCAAACCTAAGCGTAGGCAATCGAGCTATAAAAATAGAGAGACACGGGGCTCAATGATTTTGAATTGATCTTATTATGCTCCGTGCCTAAAGGCTTTATATAAAAGAAAAGATCCTTTCGTCAAGGACAGGAACACAATCCAATTAACAATTTCTTCAAGATTATTTTAACAGTAGAACCAGATTCAACTAATCACGACAGAAATCTCGAAGAACTAGAGGAAGACGATTTTGCTGTTGCGCGCTTATACATGGATCACGTTGCACCTGATCATGCGCTGATGAACGTTGGATTTCGAATTGTGTGTCGGAAATTTGTTGTTCCATTGTCTGTGGTTCACAGATCAATGGATCTAAATGCGTGGTTCGCAGATCGATGGATCCCAGCTCATGCAGGTGATGATCCTCGGCCGGCTATGGCGCATCGATATCTACGATTCAGTCCAGCGTGCTGGCTTCCCCGACCTCGTAACGCAACGTCCAGTGCTCGAACGATCCTTTCACAAAGTCGTAGTGCGCCCCATGCAACGCCAGCTTCCCTTTGCTCACCGCCTCCCTCACGAACGGGAACGTCATGCAGTTACACAGCGAATTGTTGACGCACTCCTGCATTTCACACGCACACAGCAGCCGCCATGATCAACCGATCGATCCCTTGACGCTTGATGGTTGCAACGCATCCAAAATCGTGCAGATCGGGATATCCCTTTCCCAACAATTTTTGTTTCGCCCGACGCCTTTTTTCACCCTTACCCGAAAACATGTCGCCTGACTCGTGTCATTTTGGCCTTCTTACCTTCTCGCACGTCGTACATTGCTCCTCAAAGGAAACTTCCGAGGTTTCCTTCTTGACTTTTCTGGAGGCGTGCTTTCCTAGCGCAACCCAGTCTTCGATAAACTCGCTGCAGATGCATATCCAGGCCGACATTAGCTTTTCCATTCGACGAAAGACATATGCTGGACCCATTCCAAGAACTCCGTTTTCAACTCCACTAAGACTTGATTCAAGCTCGGTTTTTCTTTTTCACCAGCGGGAGACACGCCAAATTTCAAGCTTACTAGTTCGCAGATCCACCAACAAAGTAGAAATCTATGGAAATCCAACACACCTAAATTTCTTCGACCCATCTTCCTCAGCGCCCATCAAAGCTTTGACTCCACCGCATCGGCTATGGCCGATCACCATTAGATGTTCCACCTGTCCAAAATTCGCAATTACGCTATAGCTGTTGATTGGAGATGCAGTGTCTAGAACTCAAAAAAAAATCATCCGACTAACAGATGCTGCACCTTCAAGTGTAGGACAGCATACTCGATGGCGGCACCTGTAGAGGAGCATGCGCCCTACATGTGCCAAGAAAAACTTGTGTGAAATTAAATCGTAAAGGAATACTGAGTGGGCGAAGCTAATTGGCTTCTCCGCCGCCCTACATGTTCTCTTTGCATATTCAACGTTTCTAATTAGTTTGGAATCTGCTTTATCATATTTTTTAATGAGACACATCATGTGTACAGCAATGGAGCTCTTGTGAAAAGAGGAAAGGCCGGTACTTGTGGAGAGTAAGGCGGGACCATGTTGGCCACATTGCGTAAGACAAATGCCTCCCCCAATTGCAATCCCAGAATTGCACACGGATCCACTCTGGAGTCGGAGCATGCAATAATCATAAACTGCAGAGGCTAAAGCTAGATCAGGAGTAGTCAAAGATGCACGTTTACAGCACAAGATCCTTGCCGCATTCCAGAAGCAGTAATTGGACCTTTCCCTTACCTTGGGATGTTGAGATTCCGCCAATCCTTTGAACAACGCTTGCTCCTCCCTGTTAACGGCGACAAATGAAAATTGTAATTTTGTTAGATCCTTATGCTTCTGTTACGACCGCGGCAACAGCCTTCTGTTACGCGATCAGTCGACTGGGACGGAGAGAAAATTCCTTACTTGAAGAAAACCTTGAATTTCAGGAAACCCTTCTGAATCTTTTCCATAGGACTAAGCTCGTGGTCGGCGATCAATTTAACCTCTTCGTCCAGATCTTTTCCATTTGGATGAGTCTTAGCGTCCAGAGATAGCTCTTTGACCAATTCTTCGATCTTCTTGGCAGCATGAGCCTTCAATTGAGGGTTTTGCCTACACATGTCAAAAGCCAGAGCATGTGAGCTCCAATTCCATATTTCAGGAAGCATATTGAATTCCAGGTCGAAACTCATAGGCACCGATGCAGCGTTACGCCTATATCAGATCCAGAGCGTAAGATTTCAGAGAGCGTGGAGGATTGAGGTAGGCAAGGTTCGTACTTAACAATGCTGTTCAGCCCTTCGAGTGCCTCCTCGTAGCAGCCGTCGTTTTCGTAGCGACCCATCTGTTACAGCGGGGACATTCAACTGAATTAGTGCTTGCGCAATTGAAACATCTTAATTTCCACTTAAAAAGACAGCTACCATGCGAGAATAAAGCAATCAGCACCCTATAAGCTCATTGGGCGTTCAAGCTAATGCCATAGGGAATTTGGAAACGTCGATTTTCGTACTATTGACATATAACGTAATCCACAAAAGGAGATGCCAACAATGATTAAGTTTCGGTCTCGACACACAGTGACGAAGGGAGCAGTGCACCCAACGAAGGCAGTCTGAGAAATCCCTCAGTGCTTACTGCAGGAAATAATTGCAGAGGGGAAGCACAACACCCTCGAATAATCGCAGTTTCGATAACATCCAGGTAGGAAAGGCCATCCTCATGGTTGGCAATGCAAACATCTCCACAGCAACTGAGAGAGAGAGAGAGAGATGAGAAGCCACATGAGCGAGAGGCAATAAGAGGAATGAGGATAAGCAAGGGGGTACAAGCAGGGCGGAAAGGGCAATGGATGGTGGGAAGATGAAGAGCAAGAGGAAGGTGAAGAAGATGAGACGGAGTAGAGCTATGAATTGACAAGACGATGAAGAGCAAGCAGGAGCGAACCTGAGGTGGATGAAAAAGACGATGTGAGGAGACGTGAGGGCTGATGGGTTTGTGTGATAAGTCTGATGTGAGGAGATGTGAGGGCTGATGGGTTTGTGTAATAGCTTCTTATAAGATACTTGCTCTTGCGGTCGCTCTTGTTATGAAGTTTGAGTCGCATGTGCACAAATGTTAACGTATTGGCTTTCAATAGAAAATTTTGACAAAAAAGCTTCTCTAGGGGGGAAGAACGGCTCAAAACACAACAAGATGGGACACATTACTCTAGCCCCTTGCTAGAGAAGGGAGTCAGCTTGTATCACTCTTGGGGGGAAGCCTAGTCTTGTGTCCCTCTTTGGGCGGAGAACAACTCAAAACACAACAAGAGGGTAAACACTTTGTAGATGCTTGTGCTAGCGAAGGGAGTCAACTTGTATCAGTCTTTGGGAGACAGGAGTCAACTTGTATCACTTTTGTGGGAGAAGAAATCAAAGCAATGGAGGTGAATAAAGGGAGGGGAGATGGTAACATGAATAAAGGTAGGCAAAGGGGAGAAAGTAACATGAATAAAGGAGGGAAAAGATAATATATTTAACTATACTTTGAGATTTGATTGAAGACTAAGAGACTATGGGATAAGTTGTGTAACTTAGCTCATTATGCTTTGCTGCTACCCTAGTTTTAAATACTTTTCGATTCGATTGAATACTGAGAGAATACTGAGAGACTATGAGATACATTGTGTAACTTAGCTCATTATGCTTTGCTGGTACAATGCTTTCTTATTATTTAGATAACTTCTTCCACCTTCATCTTCTACCCGGGGTGTTCACTATGTGAAAACCCCTTATATCACGTCCATTCAAAAAAAGGGATTTTAAGTACCCCTTATAACCCCATTGTATTATGTGTATTTTATGTAACTCCATAAGAAAATAAAACCCCTTCTGTTGAACTCACGTGCTATCTTACATATTATGTGGCGAACTCCCCAGGGTCTTCTACTACTTCTTCTTCTTCTATGATTGCCTCCTCTTTCTTGGTGAGCATTATCTTCTACTTTTGATGTTGATTTTTTAATATTTTAAAATAAAAATATAATTATTAATTAAAATATTTAACTTAATTTAATTTTTGCATTTTGTAAATCCAATGGCTGAAATTGCATGAATAAAAGACATGGTTAGAAATTCATTGCATAATTTATTGATCAAATCGACATTCCATACAAATTTTAGAGTAGTATAGTGGCATTGTTAAATTCATAAGTATAAATCCAAAATGGTGATCATGCCCAAATATAGCAGGCTCCAGTCTTTGCACGCGATCGCCATCGTGGCCGAATTTGGAGGGCAAAAACCTCTATTGAAGAGATGATCGCGCAGAAAACTGGACGATCGGATGAATCCAATATACGACTTGGGCGATGCCAATCCCATTTGTTAATTCTGGGCGAAATGTAAACCCAACTGGAAGAAATTCATCATGGCGGAGCGATTACCTTGATCGTCCCAGCTTCTTTGATGGCCGAGATGATCTTCATTTGCTCTGGAATCTCAGCGTCTCCAACAGCCGAAATCACTACATCCACTTGCTTGATCGCCGCCACAAGGCGGTCATGGTCCTGCAAAGAACCCTGTACAAGAACTTCCGAGAGAATCAGAGGAAATTAAGGAGCAGCATTGCAAGCAGCCTCGATCCTGCAAATTGCGTGGTGTTCATCGCCATCTCCACTAATTTGCCTAATTATCACCACAAGTTTACAGACAAATACAGCAAACGGTGCATGCACAATCCAACAAACCTCAAGAATTGTGATGCCTGAGGACTTGAAAGACTCAATCAAGGCAGCTTTGGAAGAGAGAGTGGGCTTGCGGACGAGGGCATAGGTGGGGTGGGCAAGGCCAGCCGAGGCTTGGGCAATGAATTTGCCAATGTGGCAGTGGCTCCGATCACAAGGATCTTACTCTTGGCCATGGCTGAATTCTAAAAAAGAAAAGGACAGCAGGGAAGCATAGTAAAGCTCAGCCTTTATAGGCACGTAACTTAAGCGTGAAATACCACAATTGTTGAAGACTTGAAACTGTTGAAGAATTGTTCAAGTCTTCAAATTGTTAAAGACTTCAAATTGTTGAAGGTGGTGATGATGTTGATGTTGCCGTTGCTGATTCCTTGCATGCCATCATGCCTTGGATCATGTTGCTTCCTCACCAAAATTGTTAAAGACCACATGTTTAGACAAGCAGCATGACCCATCTACTACAGGAGCATAACCCATCTACTACAGGTTAGACCTTGCTTTGTCAGGTCTCACTTAAAACACACACACACACAACCACTTGCTATAATCATCTATGTATATGTACACACATTTACATTTTCCTCACACAAATGTGCATACAGTGCTCAACTCTGCGTATGCTTGTGTAAGTGTACATATATATGCCCCGAGGGGTCCACTATGTGAAAAAATCCTATATGATGTCGAACAATAGAGGAGAGATGGAAAAGATAGTAGAGATCCTTGACACCCTACGGGCCCAAGAGCCTTATGAATGTAAAGAAAGGGAGAGCACAAAAAGGAAAAGGGTTGGCCCTCCCTTTAAAAGGTGACTTGTATAAAAGGTCAAATGGTTGACTTTGGTCTTCATTGTTATATGCACAAGTTTGGAATACAAGCTCTCTCTTCTCTTCCAAGATTGTCTTTGGGTGTTCTCTTGTTTCCTTTATAGTGCCTTTGTGTTTTTCACTTCATCCCCCTTCACTCTCCTCTTCCCTTCGCCTTCTCCCTCCCTTCTCCCCTCTTTTCTCCATTCTCTCCCTTCCCTCTTTCTCTCATTGAACCACATTGCAATAATCCGAAAGTTGCTTGAGTGACACATGCGGACAGCTCATGTCTTACATTGCTCTCATAAGGAGAATGTTGGAGTGGAGGCTTCATCAGCTTCAAGATCCCCACGACACGTGAGTCGCTGTCGAGACCACAAAATTTCAAAAGAGAAGTTTTGAAAAATGTCATATGGGATGAACCTCAAAAGAGAAGATTTGAAAAATTAAAAGTACCTATAGTAGCAGCTCCTATCTTAAAGGTAGTGGATCCCAATGAACCATTCGTGGTTGAGACAAATGCGAGTGATTTTGTTGTTGGGGCAAAACTTTTACAAAAAGGTCGACCAGTGGTTTTTGAAAGCAAAAAGTTAGATCGTGCCCAACGGAATTACTCGTCATATGAGAGGAACTATATGCTATAGTCTATGCTTTAAAGAGGTAGAGACACTACTTATATGGTATAAAATTTGAGATCATCTTTGATCAAGAGAGCATTAAGTGGATTTGCAATCAGCCAAAGCTAAAGGTAGAAAAGCTAGATGGGCTGAATTAATGCAAGATTTTGATATACAATTAACATATCAAAAGGGGAAGTTCAATGTGGTAGCAGACTCTCTTAGCCGAATGCCAATCAAGTTAATGAATTGCGTTTTACTTAATTTCACAATGATTTCCTAGAGTCCTTAAAGGGAAAATGTGAGTTTGATCCTCACTTCTTTGAAATATGGAAAGAAATTAGAAATAGGGATCCAACTAATCAAGGGGATTTCACCGAGGAGTCATATGGAAATGGCAACACACCACAGGTTGGAAATAAAGGACTCAAGTGGAAAAAATATATGATTGAAGATGGCTACCTGCTCTATGTAAGGGTAGAGTATGTATCCCGAATAATAATGACTTTAGGTGCCAAATTCTTTTTGAATGTTATGATAATCTGAGTGTTGGACATCTGGGAATTTAAAAGACGTATGGGCTTCTGAAAAGGCAATTCATTTGGCCTAGAATAGGTAAGGACATCCAAGATTATGTATTGAAGTGCCAAAAATGCTAGGTTAATAAGGCTGAACGCCTTAAGGTAGGAGGTCTCCTACACCCATTGGAGATTCCATCTGCCAAATGGGAAAGCATCTCCATGGATTTTATTGTGCGATTACCTACGACACAATGGAGCACAACTCTGTGTGGGTCGTTGTTGATTGGTTGACCCAGATGGATCATTTTATTCCTACCAATGAAGATGTTAAGACTCTAGAATTAGGTAGGCTAGTTGTGGACCATATTTACACATTGTATGGGCTACCAGCTGGTATTGTTATTGACTAGGATAGAAAATTTAACAGCCATTTTTAGAGGGTTGTGTTTATGAGGTTCAAAACTTCATTGGATATGAGCACCGCGGATCATCCACAGAGTGATGGTCAAACTAAAAGAGCCAATCAGATCATTGAGGATATGCTTTGAGCATATGTAAGTAAATGGAAAACTAATTGGGAACAATATTTGCCCATATTACAACTTGTATATAATTGTGCCAAACATTTAGCTACAGCATGATGATGTATGGATTTCAACCAAGAACCCCAAAGGCAGTGGAACTCGAAAAAGAGAAGGTTCATTGGCTGCCAAAGACTTTCTTGAAGATATGAATCAAACGTTTAAGTTAGCTAAAGATAGCATAAGAAGAGCGTAGGATAGAGCATGAAGTTATGCAAACCCCCACCATAGAAGGTTGGAGTTTGAAGTAAATAAGAAAGTCTACCTCAAGGTACTTGAATCTTTGGAATCCTTAAGGACAGGTAAATATCTAAAGTTGTCTCCTACGTATTGTGGAACTTAAGAGGATTGGAGAACTTGCTTACAAATTAGCCTTACTTGAGGGATGTAGAGTACATCCAGTATTTCATGTTACTAGGCTAAAAAGAAAATTAGGAGATGATGATAATCTCATTGGAAATGAAGTTCTAGTTGAACTCATTGAACTTGCATCTTTACCACATGAACTAAAAGGAATTTTAGATAGATAAGAAAAAAGAACATAACACACAATATGACAAGAATCTCTGGTTAAGTGGAAAGATAGACCTGAAGAGAGTTCAACATGGTGAAGGGTAAGCAATCTCCAAAGGAGGTTTCCCAATTTTACTTTAGAGGATGTAAACCATTCTTAAGGGGAAGGGAATGTTATCTCACTCATAATTCCAGAACCATTTGGTGTGATTATGGTTAGGCGAGAAGCCAAAGGGCTTGATGGTGCTTGCATACTAGTTATGAGGCTTAGAGGGTTTGGGTCTAGGGTCACACCTAGGCCTAGAAATCAGCTAAGAGATGCAAAGGGGAGCCCATGAGAGGGCTAGAAAGGTAAGGTCCTTTGTGGGACGTGAACCATTTGGTGTCATTATGGTTAGGCGGGAAGCCAGAGGGCTTGATGGTGCTTGCATACTAGTTATGAGGCTTAGAGGGTTTGGGTCTAGGGTCACGCCTAGGCCTAGAAATTAGCTAAGAGATGCAAAGGGGAGCCCATGAGAGGGCTAGAAAGGTAAGGTCCTTTATGGGACGTATGGCACCAAGATAGGAGGTCACTTTGCAAGCATTGGGCTAGGGAGAGGTTTCCATAGAGAGATCTCCATGGTGATGAAAAAAGAAGCAAGACTCACAAGATAGGAAATGATTGGAAAACCATAGCTAGGAGGCAATTAGTAAGAAAGCCTTCTATAGTGTGGAAGAAGTCATCGTGATAGTCTCTAAGTAATCCATCCTTAGAAGGTGTTCCAATCTCTTGACATGGTCTGTGATTCCCTTGGCAGAACGCTGAAAGAATCAACATAAAGCGTATAGTCACTAAGCAATCTAGTCTCAAGAGCATGCATTGGTCTGTCGACATGGTTTGTGATTCCTCTGGCATAATGCTCAAAGAATCAGCATAAAATGTATAGTCTCTAAGCAATCTCGCCTGAGGAGCACTCCAATCTCATGACACAGTCTATGATTCCCCTGGTAGAATGCTCAAAGAATCAACATAGAATTTATAGTCTCTAAGCAATCTAGCCTCAAGGGCACTCCAATCTATTACTGGGATTCCCTTGATAGAATGTCCAAAGAATCAACATAGAATGTATAGTTTCTAAGCAGTCTAGCCTCAGAAGCACTCCAGTCGCTTGACACGGTCTGCAATTCCCTTGGTAGAATGCTCAAAGACTCAGTATATAATGTATAGTCTCTAAGCAATCTAGCCTGGGGAGCACTTTGGTATCTTGACATGGTCTAAGATTACCTTGGAAAAATGATCAAATAATCAGCATATATTGTATAGTGTCTAAGCAATCTAGCCTCAGTCGAACATTGCAGTCTCCTGACATGGTCTACGATTTCCCTGGCAAAATGCTCAAAGAAACAACATATAACATATAGTCTCTAAGCAATCTAGCCTCAAGAGCACTTTGATGTCTTTAAATGGTCTATGATTCCCATGGTAGAATGCTTAAAGAATCAACATATAATGTACAATCTCTAAGCAATCTAGCCTAAGAAGCACTCTGGTCTCTTGACAGGGTCTACGATTCCCTCGGCAAAATGCTCAACAAATCAACATATAATTTATAGCCTCACATTAAATATGAACACTCACACTAGATCAATATAATGCTAGTACATGCATCATATTGATTATAAACACCTTACTAGATCAATTTAAGATTAAAACAATTTGTTTGAGCCATATTCTTAGATGTTTGTGTCATTCTTTCTAGGGTACAATACAAGTCACTTCATGCATAGTGACAAGTTTGGGAGCATGCAAGGGAAACAAAAATGAAAAAGGAGGAGCACATACACCAATTTTTTGGAATTGCATAGATGCAAAGTTGAAAATACACTCTCTTAGGTACTAGTATGGGTGTAAAGCATGCATGTACATTGACATAAAAATTAAAGTGCTTTATTTGGTTGTACAACATGTAGCTTCTCATAGTAGCATCTACTTCAACTTACATGAAAATGTACAAGAGGAGGGAAAAAAATACAAGCTTTTTAGATTTTAGATTTATAGAAGTGATATAATTATTGATAAAAAATTCACAGTACAGGTATTTAAAAAATCTAAAAAGGGGTTACAGAGGAGTTTTTCAAATACCTTTTGAACGCACGTTGTATACATGGCTTACATAAGGTGGACCCTCGAGACCCACAGGGTCTTTGCTTTATGGAAGAGAACTGATTTGAATAAATACAATGGTGGGAATGAACCAACTAACACCCACATATTTTGAACCAAAAGTAACCTTCAGTGATTATTGAACCTCAGATCTCATCTTGATTCTAAATGCACATATAGAGAAGGGATCGAGAAGAGGCCATCCTAAGACTATCAAAGTTAGGAAGAGGAATAGGATGGAGGATTCCATATGCACCTTCTCTTCAAGGTACTTGGTGTCATGCCTTATAGAAAAAAATACTAGATTTTGTTAAGGAGGCAGGACTCCGTCTTGAGAACATTAACTCCCCAATGTTTGAATGGAAAGCTTGAAATGTCTCCGTGAGACTATCCAAGGGTTGGGTTTTGACTTTGGTGGAAGGACATATATCTACATAGGAAGCAAATAAAGATGTCAATGAGCCAATCAATCCCTTTGAACTCTCTCTCTATCTTTCTCACACATTTTCTTATAAAACTCTCACATGCCCACACCTCTCTCTCTCTATCTCTCTCTCTTCCCCCAAGTCTCACTCCTCTATACTCTTTCCACAACACACCCTTGCTCAGCATACATACATATTAGAATGGAAAAATGAAGTGCCATATGAAAATATGGCAATTTAAAAGAGAGATACGATTTGAAGGAAAGTAAGTTTGATTTGTGGGGTCCAAGTTTATGTCTCGAGGCATGTACATGTGCTAAACCTTCACCTTGAGTCGTTTCTTTGTATTAAAAAACCCAACAATTCGACCCTTATAATGCTTCTCTTTCTTTGCTTTACCTTCCTTGAAACCTTGAATGGACCTATTTGAAGATGGTTGCATTGTGATTGAGTAAATTAGCCTTAATTCTTGATGAATCCAAACATCATTATTATCCTTCAAAATGGGACCCACATAAGAGTTAATTGATAGCTTTGGTTTAAGGGAAGGAGAGTTCTTCACCATCATAGAAAGAATGGGAGCAAGCAAAGAGAAACAGGTTGAAAGGAGGAAGAGGTTGAGAGGATGAGACAAAGGGGAGGTTGAGAGGAGAGGGAGGAGGAGGAGGAGGTTAAAAGGAGGTTGAGAGGAGGTAGAGGATGAGAAGAAGGTCTTGAGTGAATGGGGATAGTTTGGGGAGACTCTTGGGAGGTGTTTGGAAAATTCTTATTTGTTTTGGAGGGAAAAAATTTTAGGCCCACCAAGTAGTGGGGACCTTAGGAGGTCTCTCCACCAATGAGAGGCCAATATGAAATTCTCAACTCTTTTTAATGTCCAGGCCTTCCCATTGGTTGGTTTGCTAATCACAAATCTTAAGAGCCTAATCCCAGAGGTCCTTTTTGAGTCCAATACTCACCTAATGAATCACTAATACATGCAAAACACTAAAAGAGGGCATAGAAGACTCACAAAATAAAGCTGAAGAAACTCCTCGATTAATGATGAACATGAATTGCGAGAAGATGCAATGCTCATTTATAGACTTTTGCTTTACTTTTATATGTGGTATTTTTCATTTATTATGTGGTAAATTAATGAACAACAAGATGGCACATGGAGAAAGTAGCAACGTGATTAGTTTTACCTTTATCGGATGGTGATCTACATATACCACTTAGTGTTTTGGTAATACTACACGGTCTTATATATACAATACTACACAGTCTGAGTATATATATCGTATAGTATAATTATATATATATTGTGAGTAAACATTCTGGTCACACATGGTGTTTCGATATTGTAACCTATCAATCAATTTTCTTGGCCTAGGTCAAAATTTTACAATTTTTGGTTTTAAACATTTTAAAATGAATATTATATGATTAAATCACATTTTTTAAAATTAAAATCATTCTTTAAAAAAATTGAAAGCAAGGAGTTGAATTGAAGTATTCCAAATGAAAAGACATATATTAGATATGGCTTGGGTTGCGATCTTGAATCTACAGTTTTTGAAACCTAGTCTTATCAAGGCTAATTAGTGTGTTTTACAAGAGAATTGTGTGTTAAAAGAGAATCCCATGAATGTGTGCACTCGAGATTTTGTGTCCAGTGGCCACCATTACGCTAACTAATGATACGTGTATGCCTCCGAGATTGAAACTGAAACGCCACAAAACACAGAAAAGATATGCCTCCCAAGATACGTATCTTTTCGCTTGATTTTGCTAATTTGGTCCATTCTTTGTCTAGTTATCTTTGTGCGAGAGGAAGACATTTGTACCTATACTTTAAAGGTGGTGGATGATCCAAACACTATCAACAAGACACAACACATAAGGCCACCTACAAACATTGTTACACAGAACGAGCTGGTGGAGCTGTGGGAAAAGAAGATTGGCAAGACTCTTGAGAAAGAATTTGTATCGGAGGAAGATATGGTAAAGTAGATTAAAGGTAAGCACATTTTTATTTCACATAATTTTATTGCAGAAATGCACCAATAGAGAAAGGAGAAATAGTTTCTACAACCAATAGAATATATTGCGTGGAAAAACCCCATTCACAGGAGGCATACACGTTTACTAGTTTGTTGAATGCCTGATTGCTTATCCATGATTTTGCTTGCTTGCATATTCACTCTTAAATGCTTGATCGCTTTAGGAACCCCATTTCTAGGCGATATTTATATAGTTAATCTCCACGACATGTTTATAAAGGGAGACCTATACAACTTCGATCTGGGCCCTAAGGATGTGGAGGCTTCTGCTCTTTACCCAGAAGTCAAGTAGACAACTATATATGAGTACCTTGATCAATTTGTGTATGTACAAGAGACGAACACACACACCTTCAAGAATATCTATTGTGGAAGTTTTGGCTTGTAACTCGTGAAACTTATGAATATCAAATACGAAAGATATAAAGACATACAATTCTGAATAAGTATTATCTTTATTGTAATAACAAGGTGAAAATATCACTGGACCTACCAAAAGGCATTCATTTTGGTGGAAGGATATAAGTGCTTGAATGGTCAGACCAGTAGCAATGCCTTGTTCCTGATAGCATTGATTTCTCTATGATATTGGTCCAAATATGGTCGAGGGTAGATTGGTATATTATTGTTGGCTCGTTGATTACTTGAGTGAATGATGCTTCTTGAAGTGTGGTGCCAAGCATGTTTGTTTCCTAGTTTTTTTTTTGCTAATCAATGTTGATATCCCCAAGCACAATGGTTGGTTTGTTGTTGGCTATCGTCGATAAAGTGCTTCTCAAAGTTTCTATGAATTGGTGGATGTTTGTTCTTGGTGATCTATACGTTGTCAGCACACGTAGTTCATTGTGTGTTTCATTTTGAAAGGTTGCATCTATCATCTCAATGCCATTCTGTGCATAGGTGCTATATGCGGCCAAGCTTTGCGTTGGTTTGTGTAATAGCGACGGGTAGCCATAGCCATCATAGTAGTATATCTGTTTGAAAGTGGCCAATGTAGAATGTTGGCTTATGTCTTGTTTCTTGTAGGCATAAAATATATGCAACCATGAGACTTCTATCTCGCATTACATCTTGCAAGTGGGCAATTAGTGAGACTGCATTTAGAGATTCAATAATTGTGTGGGTGTTTTTGTATGCTAGAAAGTTTCTTGGGAAGCATTCCCATCTTGCTTCTGTCTTTAAACGTTTGATTTCATAGACTCAGATACCAGTGTCAACCTTGATGTGTTTCTTTTCTCATTTGCTGAGCAAGTAAAGATTTTATGTGCAAGAGATTCAAGAGAGTATTGTATATGCTAAGACATTGTGACGCCAAAAATTGATATTTTTTATTTGGCATTGGTATTGTTTTCTTCTATGATTGATAAGAGTGACTATCAAGTGATAGCCTAGCGGCTCTCACTTATTTCTATTTTCTAAGATATTGTATGGGATTGAGAGGATGAGTGGAATGGATCATTGTAAATACCATAGGTATGAATTATAAATACGTTGGTATGGGGTGAGAGTTATTTGTGTATGGGATATTATGGGGTTTTTTAGAAAATAGGAAGAGTGAGTCATATAAAGAGGTGGGCTCATGTCCATGTGTTCTAATAATATAAGAGAGGCCACATGCCAAGCGTGTGAAAGGCATGTGGAGGAGTGTGGAGTCAAGAGGAATCCTTCTAGAATTCCCATGTGGAATAAGGAGGATGTGGACATATGGGAAAGAGAGGGTCCCTATGGGCTCCATGTGGGGAGACTCTTGACTTTCTCAATATTTTAAGAGTCTTAAGCATCTTTTGATGAGACACATGGTAAGAGTAGCCAAAAAGGACATGGATGGTGACATACAGGCTTATGTGATTGATCGGGAAAATAATCTACAGGTAGCAATTATAAATGGGTGAAGGAGGATGACAAAACCTTTATAAAAGGAGCCCTCCTCTCCCTTGTTCAACATCTCATCCACCATTAGGTCTCAGGTTGCTGTAGCTCTAGTCTCCTTAAGCCTCTTCCATGAGCCTTCTCTCCCTCTTGTAGATATTCTCTTATGTAAACTCTTGAGTCCATCTCTTTCTAATTCATTCTCTCTCTATGAGTAGTCTTGGAGCTTCCGCTCCCTCTTGTACATATGAAACCTCTTCTTCTCCCTTGTATTTGTAGTATTTTGAGTTGCATTGAAGTGGAGGCTCACTCTATTGACAATGAAGATCACTTCATATTCCCTCTCTTGCATCTCTCTTCCCTTTTATTTCTTTCAAAGCCCTAAAAGTTCTTTCTATTTGGCCGCTCATTGCACACACATGGTCTATCCATTTCTTGAGCCACCAAGGGAGTTACTTTCTTCTAAGTTCTTTCTATTCGACTGCTCATTGCACACACATGGTACATCCATTTCTCAAGACACCAAGGGAGTCACTCTCTTCTAAGCAAAATCTATGAGTGGTGGATCGTTGATGAAGGTGGAGTCTTGAGGGAGCATCTTGCTTAGGCGAAATTAGCATGGGTGGAGGACTGTTTTTATGACAGTTTGACCCCATGTTAGTGTTTTGCTCATAACTTTCTGCTCGGTAGTTCAATTTTGATGAAACTTATATCAGCACGAAGCTCTCTTTAAGCTGCATGTTTCTGTGATTAGACCTTGAATCAGATACTACTATAAAAATTTATGAGTCTTTGTGTCTGACAGTCTATTTTTATGACAGTTTTTACCCCGTCGAGTAAACGGCCCATAACTTTCTGGTCGTTTCTTTGTTTCTTACGAAATGTATATGAACGTGAAGCCGATCTCAAGGCGCATCTCTATTTATGTTTGAATCTTTGATATCATGTCTCTATTGAAAGTTATAGGCCTCTGTGCCTAATAATAATTTGTAGAGTGTTTTGAGCTAATTGTAAAGGTATCTATGAAGGAGGTGCAATGTTTCCTCGGAACCTACCCATCCGACCCAATCAGCACCTTTAAACTCCGAAATATATAATAGTTCATGTCATGTTGAGCCGCAAGATCTTCTTTCAACAACATATCATTCTTCTCTTTGGCATAGACCGGCTTACTGATATTATGGCCTAGGTGCAACGTTTCCTCAGAACCTACCCATCCGACCCAATTAGTCCCTTCAAACTCCTTGATATATATCATTTCATGTCTTGTTGAGCTGCATGATCTTCTTTCAACAACGTATCGCTCTTCTCTTTGGCGCAAACTGGCTTGCTGAGATTATGACCTCTACTGATCCTTTCCTTCTCCCTATGCTTGAGTACAACATCACTTGGGATGTTACCATCTTCATTCTCAACTAAGGGAGCAAAGTATGTGTGGTATCTTGGCATAAAAGCTTCTTTTTAATGTCCCTTTCTCAATGATAAATATC
Source organism: Dipteris shenzhenensis (assembly GCF_047967505.1). NCBI lineage: Eukaryota > Viridiplantae > Streptophyta > Polypodiopsida > Gleicheniales > Dipteridaceae > Dipteris > Dipteris shenzhenensis. The sequence goes on along the minus strand of NC_141603.1, from coordinate 12,379,808 downwards.
TTTGTCATTCAGTTCAAAAGCAGTAGGAAGTAAAGAGGTGCATGAATTTTAGTACCCCCAACTTCATGTCACATCTTTTTAGTGGAGACACCAGGTACATTTGGTATTGGATTCATCCCACCTTACTAAATAGTCTTGGGTGTACTTGATTGCATGTTATGCCTAGTATAGACATGTGTTTTCTGATGTGATAAAGAAGATGCCTGGAATAACTCTGTTAAAGAAGATTGCAGCCCATTCAAGAGAACTAGAAGATTATGAAGGTGATGCTCAAGCTATTCGCATGGTCATCATGATCATATCCTTTATGTTTGTACTGTTGAATATGTTGGTGAATCGACAATGTCGATAGCAGGCACAATGATAGATTGGGGATTGTTTCATGCACTAGCAGCTTGGTATGAAGAAGAGTTGAGTCTTTGGGTAGTTTTTGACTATAACAGTGGAGTGGTGATTCTCAATACTTTTTTGCCATGCAAATGATGAAGAGTACAATATCTTGAAGTTGTTATGTGCATTTGTAATTGTGAGAAGGGTGATTCTTGAATGCATGTATACACAATGTTTTCATGGTGCTGGTTGGTCACTTATTCTTGAAGATTTTATTGAGGATCACATTGTGGAGGGTTTTCAGCAAGTGTTATGCATAATAAGTTGGTCTTGGTATACTAAGGCTCTATGGGATCTTGTTTGGGAAATTATTTGGATCTTGGTGTTTCCCTTTTGTGTTTCATCATGGTGAAGATTCCAGTGCTTTGAGGGATCCAAGGGGAAGACCCAGAGTCTTATCTTCGGGATTTTGTTCGAGGATGCCAACTTTTTGGATGGTCCATGAAGGATCGGGTGGAGATTTTGCCTGATTTTCTTGAATGTGTAGCCTTGAGTTAGCATGAGGCCATGCCGGACTCTACCAAGGTCGACTGGGACCAAGTGGTGGGTGCAATGAAGCAGAGATTTGGGACAGTGGAGTCACCAAATGCTTTGATGTTGCAATTGACCGGTCTATCAAGGATAGGGTGAGATGGTCTTTGCGTTGGCAATCCAATATGAAACTTTATGGACAAAGTATGAAAGGGCAGCTTTGCGAGCTGTGGCATCTGCATCATCGGCCCCTCAAAGTCTCGTAGGGATGTCCAAAGCACTTAAATATGAGCAAATTTGTCGTGGCTTTGGAGCCTCGTCTTTGCTCAAAAGTAATGAGTAAAGATCCAACAACATACATGGAGGCACTTTGCATTGCGACCAAGAAAGAAGCTTCTCTAAAGATCCAATCCTCTTTTGCATCTTCAACAGCTTCAACTTTTAAGGTGGAGATAATGGGCACTCCTCAGGTACCAAAGTCCTCAGAGTTAGATCATAATATCTCCCAATTGATGGCAGAGTTTGCTGATTTGAAATTGCATTTTTAATGCACAACAACCTTGAGCACCAAAGAGTGAAGATAGGCCTCGAGATAAGAGTGGGGTCACTTGCTATGAATCACTCGTCTTAGCAAGGGCTACATTTTTTAAGTCTGATTTCCAAATCCTGCCAAATGTGGATGTGGATAGGCTCTGATAACCACGTTGATTAAGTGAAGTGTTGACCTCACGTAGGACGTCTATCTTCTTATACACTTCAGGTATCACTTGCTGTGTCTCTCTAGAACCATCTTGCATGGTTCTACTCTTGTGAGGCATATGCTCTATGCTATTATCAACAAAGTGTTGAATGAGAGCCCTTCCCATACCTATGTGCTCCCTGCTCCTCCTCATAATCCCTGAATTGCCATGTACATATCGCTGCACACCACTCTCAAATTGCTCCCTGTATCGATAAAATGATGTCCTTGGAATTCCATGCATCTCATACCATGCTCTACAATAGACATCCCGACCATTTATCCTAAAGTTGTAGCATATCCTCCCTCTGTAGTCATGATGCCAAGCCATTGACAACACATCATATATAAAGTTTGTACGAGACTCCAAGGAGATGCCCCAAAAGTTCTTCCTTAGATTCATTAAGAGATCTCGCTCTGCATGTTGGCAACACCTACTCCCACAACAATCGATGGAAGAAACCTGCTGCACCGAATCTAGTGACATTTTGTACATTGGTGTTGGAGGCTCTCTTTGTTTAGGCACCCTGTTAATGAAAGTGTACCTTCTTTTCTTTGATGTTGGATCATCCCTTTTCAACATTTGATCATTGACCAACTCATCTATACTAGCAACGTGGTCCATGGGCACATATTGTTGCAATGGGCTTCCTTCAAGTAAGGTAATCTGCTTGATGGGCCACTTTACTAGGCTGAGAGAGCCGACATCTTGCATAGAAGACCCTAAGTCACTTCCTCTAATTTGTTCTTTCTTTTCAATACCCTCACCAATGCAATCGTTACCCAATAGGTCAAAGTTTATAGAGCCTCCTGGGAAAACATATAAGATCACACCTTCCCCCACGGTCTTTGTTTTACTCTCATCCCATAAGACAACTTTTTTCTCTTTCCAAGATTCACGAATGAAATTGTCAGTTTCCAATGAAGAAACTGGCATTGCCTCAACATAAGGTCACTCAGGCTCACTTGGTGCAGCTTCTTCAGTTACCGCATCATCTAAAGAATCACCAACATGTTTTAGAGAGCCCTTAGGCCACTTGACAATGCTCTAAATTGCCTCACCAATAAGCACTGCATCCATAGTGGGAAATGGCAAGAGCATTTCACTATTGATAGACTTCTCCACTATCACCGATACATTTTTTGTCCCAATCTTCATACCACTACAGTAGGCCTCCGGATCTATTGCACACACTCCACCAATTCCAACCACTTCATTCCCCACCATCATCATGACCTTGTCCCTGCTTCTGATAGCCATCCTCTGTCATTACGATTACGGAGAATTAAGTATGAACAAATTACAACCAAAGAATTTCATAAGATCATCAAACATGTCAATCTAGAGGGGAAGAATGGCATTGGCGCAAATCTCTAGAATGCATGAATGAGTCTATACAAAATTTTCATGAAAGCATGAATTATTTCCCTAAAAATTTTAGCAATTTCATAAAACTTTTTCTAAAGCATGAATTATTTTCACCATCTTTGAAAAGGGGAATGGCACCAGTGCCATTCTCCCCATGCATTGACTTGAGAAAAACATTTGTCTTCATAAGAGGAGAACAGACTAGTGCCATTCTTCCTTTGGAAGACAAAATTTTGACTTGGGACTTTGCATTGTGAGAATGCCAATGGTGCCATGCTCCCTTTGCAAAGCCAAAATTTTATATTAGGACATTGCAATGGGAGAATGGCACTGGTGCCATTCTCCCTTTATGAAGGCAAACTTTCAATCAAGACATTGCATTGGGAGACTGGCACTGGTGCCATTTTCCCTTTGCAAAGACAAGATTCTGAATCGTGACATTGCAATGGGAGAATGGCACTAGTGCCATACTGTCTTTGTGAAGTAGAAATTTTGAATCACGACATTGCATGGGGAGAATGGCACAGCCAAAGTTTTGAGTCGGGACATTGCAACGGGAGAATGGTAGTGGTGCTTTGTAATAGGAAAGTGGAGAATGGCACTAGTGCCATTCTCCCATTGGAAAATGGAGAATGGCACTAGTGCCATTCTCCCAATGGAATGTCCTGATTCAAAATTTTGGCTTCTAGTGCCATTCTCCCATTGGAAAATGGAGAATGGCACTAGTGCCATTCTCCCAATGGAATGTCCTGATTCAAAATTTTGGCTTCACAAAGGTAGAATGGCACCGGTGCCATTCTCCCATTGGAATTAGTGGAATGTCAATCTATAGGTTTAGTTTGTCTAGATTACCACTAGCGGAGAACGGCAATGATGCCAATCTCATGCTGTAACTACATAATGACACTAAGATCATCAAACTCACATGTGGAATGGAATCGGACACCACTCTCCTATGATCACAGTCTCCGCTCTGTAGAGTTCATATGGATTTGTGTCAATCTCTATGGAGAATGGCATTGGTGCCAATCTCATACCATGACCTGAAAACATGCACAAGAAATCCTAAACTCACATGTGCATTTGCACTTTTGCCATTATCCTACTGTAGCCAATAGAATTAGTGGAATGTCAATCTATAGGTTTAGTTTGCCTAGATTACCACTAGCAGAGAATGGCAGTGATGCCAATCTCATGCTGGCACCTACATAATGACACTGAGATCATCAAACTCACATGTGGAATGGAATAGGACACTACTCTCTTATGATCACTGGAATACTCCTCCTAGAATAGTAGGGTAAACATTTGTACAAGTGGAGAATGGCAGTGATTCCAATCTCTTATTAGGCCCTAAGAAATGGCATTGAGAATCCTAAACTCACATGTGTAGAGATCATATGGATTTGTGTCAATATCTGTGGAGAATGCCACCAGTGGAGAATGGCAGTGGTGCCAATCTCATACCATGACCTGAAAACATGCACTTTTGCCATTATCCTACTGTGCATTCTTCTATGCAGTGATCACTGTCTCCACTATGTAGAGATCATATGGAATCCTAAACTCACATTTGGATTGGCACGTTTGCCATTATCCAACTGCAGCCAATAAAATTAGTGGAATGTCAATCTATAGGTTCAGTTTGTCTAGATTACCACTAGTAGAGAATGGCAGTGATGCCAATCTCATGCTTGCCCTAAGAAATGGCATTGAGAATCATAAACTCACATGTGCATTCTTCTATGTAGTGATCACTATCTCCGCTGTGTAGAGATCATATGGAATTGTGTCAATCTCTATGGAGAATGGCAGTGGTGCCAATCTCATACCATGAACTGAAAAGATACACAAGGAATTCTAAACTCACATGTGCATTGGCACTTTTGCCATTATCCTACTGCAGCCAATAAAATTAGTGTTATGTCAATCTATAGGTTCAGTTTGTCTAGATTACCACTAGCGGAGAATGGCAGTGATGCCAATCTAAACTCACATGTGCATTGGCACTTTTGCCACTATCCTACTGCAGCCAATAAAATTAGTGGAATATAGGTTCAGTTTGTCTAGATTACCACTAGCGGAGAATGGAAGTGATGCCATTCTCCCAATGGAATGTCCTGATTCAAAATTTTACTTCACAAAGGTAGAATGGCACCGGTGCCATTCTCCCATTGGAATTAGTGGAATGTCAATGTATAGGTTTAGTTTGTCTAGATTACCACTAGCGGAGAATGGCAGTGATGCCAATCTCATGCCGGCAACTACATAATGACACTGAGATCATCAAACTCACATGTGGAATGGAATCGGACACCACTCTCCTATGATCACAGTCTCCGCTCTGTAGAGTTCATATTATGGATTTGTGTCAATCTCTGTGGAGAATGGCACTGGTGCCAATCTCATACCATGACCTAAAAACATGCACAAGGAATCCTAAACTCACATGTGCATTTGCACTTTTGCCATTATCCTATTGTAGCCAATAAAATTAGTGGAATGTCAATCTACAGGTTTAGTTTGCCTAGATTACCACTAGCGGAGAATGGAAGTGATGCCAATCTCATGCTGGTACCTACATAATGACACTAAGATCATCAAACTCACATGTGCCATTTTGACTCTGTGAAGCCAAAACTATTCTCCCATTGTGATTTCCCGAATCAAATCTTGGCTATGCAAAGGGGAAATGGCACTAGTGCCAATCTCCCAGATCACTGGTGCCATTCCCCCTTTGCAAATTAGCCAACGTTTTGAATTGGGACATTGCAATGGGAGAATGGAAGTGGAGCAAATTTAGAAATTTTTAGCTTTGCAAAATGGGGAGATTGGAGGATGGCAGTAGTGCCATTCTCCTATTGCAATGCCAGAACTTGAGACCATAGACTTTTGTGTGTGTGTGTGTGAACATGGTATTCATTTGAAACCATACATAATTTTACTTCCATTTATTCATATATGTGGTAAAGTTGATCGATATTACTTTATGAAACCTAGCTCGTTATGTGAGTTTATCCACGTTAGTTTGGTTATGCTAGGTTGGTTAAGTTACAAATTTTTATGTTAGAGTATGTTTTTCTTGATCAAGGTCCAAGTAATGTAAAATTTTAAGGTATAGATTGAATTAGTTGACGAGAATGTGATTTTTCTCCATGTTAAAAAAATTGTAATCATGCTCATCATTAGATCGCAAGCTATGGATTTTTTTAAAGGAAGATGAGAATAAGTTAAATAAAAGGCGTGAGGACAATGTAAAAAAGGAAGAAAATGAGTGTGGACAATGTAAAATAGAAATAAAAGAAATGCATATGTTAGATATGTTAAATGAAAGAAATAAAATAAATGTTAGATATGTCCCAATTCCTCCATTAGTTGGCTAATTGGTGTTTATACTAAAAAGCAACTTGAAAAGCATATACTAAAAACTTTGAAACAGATCGTCTATCACAAAATAGGAATTGCCTTCATTTATCAATGATGCTAACATCAATGAAAGCTTTGTTGGGAAATTCTTTGTAGCCACTAACGGCTTTGTACTTCTTTTGAGTGTGTGCTTGTTTGATCTTAAGGTTTAGTGTATCTACTTTAGTGTCATAATAGAGAATAAATATGGGATCATTATGATGTCTAAGATCAGGTGTGTGATTTGGCTTTATAATACTCATGTTTTCCAAGTTATGATGACATGGTGGTTCACAAAATAAGGAGTGTGATTTGGCTTTAAGATACTCATCTTTTCAAGTTAAGATCACGCGTTTGTTGTACAACTAGTGTGATTTGGTTCTATGATACTCATTACTACATTATTCAAAAAAGGCAATTGCTAGAGAACATGGAAGCAACATATACTTCGATGGTGACAAGTGTCTCGATAATCGATGTAGCTTTAAGGTGTGCTTGCAACTCAATGAGCTTGCAGGTGATAAAAGATAGCATGTACACTCTTGCACACAAAAATAAGTGCTTCCCTAGAAATGTGTCAAGACTTATCATAGGATTACATGTTGACGCATGTGCTGCTTAGAATGCAGATGCAAGGAATGGGAAATTGCCAAAGAAAGTCTTGCAAGTATTTACTTGGAAAACATCTTAAGGCACTTTAGTGCAGGTTCAGTTTTTAGTTGCTCAAGCTTTGTCCCTATGGTGAAAGCCTTGCTATTCAGAGAATGTGTCTCTCAATTAGAACTCTCTATGAAGGTGCTTCCAAGATAATAAAAAAGCAAGGAGCTATGAAAAACTATAACAAAGAGCTCTCAAGTAATAGGACCTCCAACAACTTGAGCTATACAAAGAAAGACTATGTAGTGTGAAAGGACCTTGATAGATACTTCCAAAACTTGAAAGAAATAAAAAACTAAGGCATTCTCACAATTTTTAAAGAGTTATAAAACTTGAATAAAAGTAACAGCAAAGGGATCGCAATAATGGCAAATTATAGGCTAGGCAATTTTGACGAAAAGCAAAAGCTTGAAGTAAAAAATTGTTGAATCTGTTTTTTAACGAAAAGCAAAAGGTTAGAAAGGTAAAAAATTGAAATACCCTAATGCCTTCTCTGTCATGATTGCGCTCGTTGCCCTATGTTGATCGACCTTTCTCTCGTGGGGATTTGCGCATTCGTGAGCTGCTTTTGTGACAACGACATGCCTAAGCTTGCTACTTCTCTTGCACCAACGTCCCACAGAAAGCTGTGCCCTCATATCATCACTTGGAACGATCGGTCGATGAGCTGCGCCACTTGAGCCATACGGTCCGTGCTTTTGGAGATTGAGTTCAACACTTGAGCTCTTCAACCGTTATGCTTGAGCTCTTCAAGGTACTCTCCTGGCTGAGCTCTTCATCTTGCACTATTTCCTTAGAACATCAAGAGCTTCTTCGTCGCTATTTACCTTCAGCAAACCATCTATCACTGAATGGTATAAGGTAGACAATCCTATTGAGGCATGTCCTCCAGAAGGTCTCTCGCCATGCCTACTGCCCCCTGCTTACAAAGGGCATTGATTAAAGTGCCATAAATGGAGTTACTTGGGGAAATCCCGTTTTTGGTCATGCTTGTAAGAGAGCATATGGCTTCCTTCAATTTCCCGTGTTTACTTGAACGTTTATCAAGCTATTGTATGTCCTGAGAGTGGGATTACCAATAAGTTTGCATAGCTACGAAAGTTTCTTCCGCTTCTGCAGTCATTCCGGAACAGTTTGCATGGAGACAACCAAACAATGGGAGCTTTGCCTCCTCAGATCAGCCGCCTAAGCAAAGAGACGATGAAGAAGAAGAAGACGATAGAAAAAATGCTTGTTACTCACTCTCATTCTCGTTCTCATTCTCGTTCTCACTCTCGTTCTCTCGTTCAGCCGATTCTTTCAAGTCCTTCAATTGAAATGAGAGAAAAGGTCTTGATTTGTCTAAAATTAGATTGAAAGTTAAAAGTGATAGTTTGAAACTACTGAATAATTCAAATTTTAAAATATAGCTCTTCCCGCCATTGTTCCCTTTTGAATTTTGGATATATAGAGTGGCACTTATGCCATTCTCTCCAAATTTAAATTCAAATTCAAATTCATATTGATATTTTTAATTTCAATTTGTATTTCAAATTGAAATCATTCTGTTTGAAATTGTATTTCAAAACTGAAATTCTAGTTTTCAAATTTTGATTTCAAGTTAAACTTCAATCTCAAATTTGATTTTCATGATTGAATGGCAAATTTAGAGGTTGAAATTCTAATTTTAAATGGAGAATGGCACCAGTGCCATTCTCCAAGACCTTATAAGAAGTCCTTGAGAGTAGCACTACTGCCAATATGCCATTCTCTACAAATTTAAATTCAAATTCAAATTCATATTCATGTTTTTAATTTCAATTTGTATTTCAAATTGAAATTATTCTGTTTGAAATTGTATTTCAAAACCGAAATTCTAGTTTTCAAATTTTGATTTCAAGTTAAACTTCAATCTCAAATTTGATTTTCATGATTGAATGGCAAATTTAGAGATTGAAATTCTAATTTTAAATGGAGAATGGCACCAGTGCCATTCTCCAAGACCTCATAAGAAGTCCTTGAGAGTGGCACTAGTGCCAATATCCCTTGAGATAAATTGAAAGACCTCATAAGAAGTCCTTGAGAGTGGCACTAGTGGACAATGGCAGTGATGCCAATCTCATGCTGGCAACTACATAATGACACTGAGATCATCAAACTCACATGTGCATTCTTCTATGTAGTGATCACTGTCTCCGCTGTGTAGAGATCATATGGAATTGTGTCAATCTCTGCGGAGAATGCCACCAATGGAGAATGGCAATGGTGCCAATCTCATACCATGACCTGAAAACATGCACAAGGAATCCTAAACTCACATGTGCATTGGCACTTTTGCCATTATCCTACTGCAGCCAATAAAATTAGTGGAATGTCAATCTATAGGTTCAGTTTGTCTAGATTACCACTAGCGGAGAATGGCTGTGATGCCAATCTCATGCTGGCAACTACATAATGACACTGAGATCATCAAACTCACATGTGGAATGGAATAGGACACCACTCTACTATGATCACTGGAATACCCCTCCTAGAATAGTAGGGTAAAAATTTGTACAACTGGAGAATGGCAGTGGTGCCAATCTCTTATTAGGCCCTAAGAAATGGCATTGAGAAGCCTAAACTCACATGTGCAGAGATCATATGGATTTGTGTCAATATCTATGGAGAATGCCACCAGTGGAGAATGGCAGTGGTGCCAATCTCATACCATGACCTGAAAACATATAAAGGAGATTGTCTCAATCTCTGAGATCATCAAACTCACATGTAGAATGGAATAGGACACCACTCTCCTATGATCACTGGAATACCCCTCCTAGAATAGTAGGGTAAATATTTGTATAAGCAGAGAATGGCAGTGGTGCCAATCTCTTATTAGGCCCTAATAAATGGCATTGAGAAGCCTAAACTCACATGTGCATTCTTCTATGTAGTGATCACTGTCTCCGCTATGTAGAGATCATATGGACTTGTGTCAAACTTTGTGGAGAATGCCATCAGTTAAGAATGGTAGTGATGCCAATCTCATACCATGACCTGAAAACATGCACAAGGAATCCTAAACTCACATGTGCATTAGCACTACCACTAGCGGAGAATGGCAGTGATGCCAATCTCATGCTGGCAACTATATAATGACAATGAGATCATCAAACTCACATGTGCATTGAAACTTTTGCCATTATCCTACTACAGCCAATAAATATAGTGAAATGTCAATTTACAGGTTTAGTTTGTCTAGATTACCACTACTGGAGAATGAGAGTGATGCCAATCTCATGCTGGCAAATACATAATGACACTGAGACCATCAAACTCACATGTGCATTCTTCTATGTAGTGATCACTGTCTCTGCTGTGTAGATATCATATGGAATTGTGTCAATCTCTATGCCACCAGTTGAGAATGGCAGTGGTGCCAATCTCATATCAAGACCTTAAAAATGGCACAAGGAATCCTAAACTCACATGTGCATTGGCACTTTTTCCATTATACTACTAAAGCCAATAAAATTTGTGGAATGTCAATCTATAGGTTTAGTTTGTCTAGATTATCACTAGCGGAGAATGGCAGTGATGCCACTCTCATGCTGGCAACTATATAATGACAATGAGATCATCAAACTCACATGTGCATTCAAACTTTTCCATTATCTGACTACAGCCAATAAATATAGTGGAATGTCAATCTATAGGTTTAGTTTGTCTAGATTACCACTACTGGAGAATGACAGTGATGCCAATCTCATGCTGCAAAATACATAATGACACTGAGACCATCAAACTCACATGTGCATTCTTCTATGTAGTGATCACTGTCTCCGCTGTGTAGATATCATATGGAATTGTGTCAATCTCTGTGGAGAATGCCACCAGTTGAGAATGGCAGTGGTGCCAATCTCATATCAAGACCTTAAAAATGGCACAAGAAATCCTAAACTCACATGTGCATTGACACTTTTGCCATGATACTACTACAGCCAATAAAATTTGTGGAATGTCAATCTATAGGTTCAGTTTGTCTAGATTACCACTAGCAGAGAATGGCAGTGATGCCAATCTCATGCTGGCAACTATATAATGACAATGAGATCATCAAACTCACATGTGCATTGAAACTTTTGCCATTATCCTACTACAGCCAATAAATATAGTGGAATGTCAATCTACAGGTTTAGTTTGTCTAGACCACTACTGGAGAATGACAATGATGCCAATCTCATGCTGGCAAATACATAATGACACTGAGACCATCAAACTCACATGTGCATTCTTCTACATAGTGATCACTGTCTCCGCTGTGTAGATATCATATGGAATTGTGTCATCTCTGTGGAGAATGCCACCAGATGAGAATGGCAGTGGTGCCAATCTCATATCAAGAGCTTAAAAATGGCACAAGGAATCCTAAACTCACATGTGCATTGGCACTTTTGCCATTATACTACTACAGCCAATAAAATTTGTGGAATGTCAATCTACAAGTTTAGTTTATCTAGCCTGCCACCAGTGGAGACTTGAAGTGATGCCAATCTCATGCAGGCAACTACATAATGACACTGAGATCCTCAAACTCACATGTGGATCGGAATTGGGCACCATTATCCTATGATCCTTGGAATACCCCTCCTAGAATATTAGGGTAAACATTTGTACATGCGGAGAATGGCAATGGTGCCAATCTCTTATTAGGCCCTAGAAAATGGCACTGTGAAGCCTAAACTTAGAATAGTAGGGTAAACTTAGAAAATGGCACTGTGGTAAACTTAGAATGGAATCGGACACCACTCTCCTATGATCACTGGAATACCCCTCCTAGGATAGTAGGGTAAACATTTGTAAAAGTGGAGAATGGCAGTGGTGCCAATCTCTCATTAGGCCATAAGAAATGGCATTGGGAAAGCCTAAACTCACATGTGCAATCTTCTATGTAGTGATGACCTGAAAACATGCACAAGGAATCCTAAACTCACATGTGCATTGGCACTTTTGCCATTATCCTACTGACATTCCCTGCTAGTGGTAATGTGCATTCTTCTATGTATTGATCACTGTCTCCGCTCTGTAGAGATCATATGGAATTGTGTCAATCTCTATGGAGAATGCCACCAGTGGAGAATGGCAGTGGTGCCAATCTCATACCATGACCTGAAAACATGCACAAGGAATCCTAAACTCACATGTGCATTGGCACTTTTGCCATTATCCTACTATAGCCAATAAAATTAGTGGAATGTCAATCTATAGGTTAAGTTTGTCTAGATTACCACTAGCGGACAATGGCAGTGATGCCAATCTCATGCTGGCAACTAGATAATGACACTGAGATCATCAAACTCACATGTGGAATGGAATAGGACACCACTCTCCTATTATCACTGGAATAGCCCTCCTAGAATATTAGGGTAAACATCTGTACAAGTGGAGCATGGCAGTGGTGCCAATCTCTTATTAGGCACTAATAAATGGCATTGAGAAGCCTAAACTCACATGTGCATTCTTCTATGTAGTGATCACTATCTCCGCCATGTAGAGATCATATGGATTTGTGTCAAACTCTGTGGAGAATGCCATTAGTGAAGAATGGCAGTGGTGCCAATCTCATACCATGACCTGAAAACATGCACAAGGAATCCTAAACTCACATGTGCATTGGCACTACCACTAGCGGAGAATGGCAGTGATGCCAATCTCATGCTGGCAACTATATAATGACAATGAGATCATCAAACTCACATGTGCATTGAAACTTTTGCCATTATCCTACTACAGCCAATAAATATAGTGGAATGTCAATCTACAGGTTTAGTTTGACTAGATTACCACTACTGGAGAATGACAGTGATGCCAATCTCATGCTGGCAAATACATAATGACACTGAGACCATCAAATTCACATGTGTATTCTTCTATGTAGTGATCACTGTCTCCGCTGTGTAGATATCATATGGAATTGTGTCAATCTATGTGGAGAATGCCACCAGTTGAGAATGGCAGTGGTGCCAATCTCATATCAAGACCTTAAAAATGGCACAAGGCATCCTAAACTCACATGTGCATTGGCACTTTTGCCATTATACTACTACAACCAATAAAATTTGTGGAATGTCAATCTATAGGTTCAATTTTTCTAGATTATCACTAGCAGAGAATGGCAGTGATGCCAATCTCATGCTGGCAACTATATAATGACAATGAGATCATCAAACTCACATGTGCATTGAAACTTTTGCCATTAACCTACTACAGCCAATAAATATAGTGGAATGTCAATCTACAGGTTTAGTTTGTCTAGATTACCACTACTGGAGAATGACAGTGATGCCAATCTCATGCTGGCAAATACATAATGACACTGAGACCATTAAAAACTCACATGTGCCAATCTCATATCAAGACCTTAAAAATGGCACATGGAATCCTAAACTCACATGTGCATTGGCACTTTTGCCATTATACTACTACAGCCAATAAAATTTGTGGAATGTCAATCTACAAGTTTAGTTTATCTAGCGTGCCACCAGTGGAGAATTGAAGTGATGCCAATCTCATGCAGGCAACTACATAATGACACTGAGATCCTCAAACTCACATGTGGATTGGAATTGGGCACCATTATCCTATGATCCTTGGAATACCCCTCCTAGAATATTAGGGTAAACATTTGTACATGTAGAGAATGGCAGTGGTGCCAATCTCTTATTAGGCCCTAGAAAATGGCACTATGAAGCCTAAACTTAGAATAGTAGGGTAAACTTAGAAAATGGCACTGTGGTAAACTTAGAATGGAATCGGACACCACTCTCCTATGATGACTGGAATACCCCTCCTAGGATAGTAGGGTAAACATTTGTACAAGTGGAGAATGGCAGTGGTGCCAATCTCTTATTAGACCATAAGAAATGGCATTGGGAAAGCCTAAACTCACATGTGCAATCTTCTATGTAGTGATGACCTGAAAACATGCACAAGGAATCCTAAACTCACATGTGCATTGGCACTTTTGCCATTATCCTACTGACATTCCCTGCTAGTGGTAATGTGCATTCTTCTATGTAGTGATCAGTGTCTCCATTGTGTAGAGATCATATGGAATTGTGTTAATCTCTATGGAGAATGCCACTAGTGGAAAATGGCAGTGGTGCCAATCTCATACCATGACCTAAAAACATGCACAAGGAATCCTAAACTCACATGTGCATTGGCACTTTTGCCATTATCCTACTGCAGCCAATAAAATTAGTGGAATGTCAATCTATAGGTTAAGTTTGTCTAGATTACCACTAGCAGAGAATGGCAGTGATGCCAATCTCATGCTGGCAACTACATAATGACACTGAGATCATCAAACTCACATGTGGAATGGAATAGGACACCACTCTCCTATGATCACTTCACCCCTCCTAGAATATTAGGGTAAACATCTGTACAAGTGGAGAATGGCAGTGGTGCCAATCTCTTATTAGGCCCTAATAAATGGCATTGAGAAGCCTAAACTCACATGTGCATTCTTCTATGTAGTGATCACTGTCTCCGCTGTGTAGAGATCATATGGATTTGTGTCAAACTCTATGGAGAATGCCATCAGTGAAGAATGGCAGTGGTGCCAATCTCATACCATGACCTGAAAACATGCACAAGGAATCCTAAACTCACATGTGCATTGGCACGACCACTAGCGGAGAATGGCAGTGACGCCAATCTCATGCTGGCAACTATATAATGACAATGAGATCATCAAACTCACATGTGCATTGAAACTTTTTCCATTATCCTACTATAGCCAATAAATATAGTGGAATGTCAATCTACAGGTTTAGTATGTCTAGATTACCACTACTGGAGAATGACAGTGATGCCAATCTCATGCTGGCAAATACATAATGACACTGAGACCATCAGACGCACATGTGCATTCTTCTATGTAGTGATCACTATCTCCGCTGTGTAGATATCATATGGAATTGTGTCAATCTCTATGGAGAATGCCACCAGTTGAGAATGGCAGTCGTGCCAATCTCATATCACGACCTTAAAAATGGCACAAGGAATCCTAAACTCACATGTGCATTGGCACTTTTGCCATTATCCTACTGACATTCCCCGCTAGTGGTAATTTGCATTCTTCTATGTAGTGATCACTGTCTCCGCTATGTAGAGATCATATGGAATTGTGTCAATCTCTGTGGAGAATGCCACCAGTGGAGAATGGCAGTGGTGCCAATCTCATACCATGACCTGAAAACATGCACAAGTAATCCTAAACTCACATGTGCATTGGCACTTTTGCCATTATCCTATTGCAGCTAATAAAATTAGTGGAATGTCAATCTATAGGTTAAGTTTGTCTAGATTACCACTAGCGGAGAATGGCAGTGATGCCAATCTCATGCTGGCAAGTACATAATGACACTGAGATCATCAAACTCACATGTGGAATGGAATAGGACACCACTTTACTATGATCACTGGAATACCCCTCCTAGAATAGTAGGGTAAACATCTGTACAAGTGGAGAATGGCAGTGGTGCCAATCTCTTATTAGGCCCTAAGAAATGGCATTGAGATGCCTAAACTCACATGTGCAGAAATCAAATGGATTTGCGTCAATCTCTGTGATGAGAATGGCAGTGGTGCCAATCTCATACCATGACCTAAAAACATGCACAAGGAATCCTAAAGTCACATGTGCATTCTTTTATGTAGTGATCATTGTCTCCGCTGTGTAGAGATCATATGGAATTGTGTCAATCTCTTATTAGGCCCTAGAAGCCTAAACTCACATGTGCAGAGATCATATGGATTTGTGTCAATCTCTGTGGAGGAGAATGGCAATGGTGCCAATCTCATACCATGACCTGAAAACATGCATAAGGAATCCTAAACTCAAATGTGCACATTCTTCTATGTAGTGATCACTGTCTCCGCTGTGTAGAGGTTATATGCAATTGTGTCAATCTCTGTGTAGAATGCCACCAGTGGAGAATGGTAGTGGTGCCATGTGATGAATCGAACTTCTGCCATTCTCCTTAACATCATGGAGGATGGCACCAGTGGCATTATCCTCAAACTCTCACGGAGGATGGCACTTGTGCCACTCTGAACAAACACACAATCCATGTGTTCAATGGCATTTGTGACACTCTTCTAACATCATATTATGTTGGAGAATGGCAGGAATACCATTCTTTATTATAACCATCTTAACTTTGATATTGTGTATATTTGCTTACTGTGTTGGTGTAGTTTTTCATAATGCATATATAAGTTGCTTCGCCTTGGTTATTTTGTTAATAGAAGTTGCATTGTGGTTGTAATATTTCCTACTACAGTTATGATTTTCTATTATACGTTTCATTGTGTCCTTGGTTTTTTTGTTAACAAAACATTGCAAGAATGGCTAGCAAGGGAAAGAGAAAGGTTCGAGAGGTGTCAGTTTATGATGGAGTTAGTTATGGAAGAGGATGGTTTTTGGATATATACAATAACGAGCTCCAAAAACTCCATAAAGTGCATTGTTTTGTGAACATCCAAGGAACAAAATTTGAAGATGTTGGACAAGTTAAAGAGATGGAGGATACCGAGAAAGACAATGTTCCTTGTCTCAAAATTCATACATTGGGAGGCAATGTGTATCAATTGGATCCTGCTTGTTTTGATCATGCGAGGATGAATGCTACTGGGGAGGACACGATGATATCTAGGGGTTGGATTAATGAGCCAGAAAATTATACCAATCAACAGATATTAGAAAGCTTTGATTTGGTAACAAAAGGGATAAAGCAAGATATAAAAAAGAGGAGAAAAGTTTCGAAAAGAACCAAGAAAAGTGATATTGAGGGATCAAGCTCTCAAGTGTCTTAGAACACATTGAAAGAGAAGGCTAATATCATCAATGGCCAACATGGAGGCACAGACCGTTTTGGAAAATCAACCATATATCGATATCTTACAACACCTAAGGGCACAGTGGATTGCATTCGGACGACCAAAGAAACCAGCCCAAGGCCTTGTCAAAGGGTATAAAGATCGACAAAGTTGGGATGTGAGTAATAAACTTTGTTTTGTATGCATTTTTTATTTCAAGAATGTTTATGGCTTTGTAAAAGAAATGATAGTAGTGTCAATTCCCTGATGTGAGAATGGCACTAGTGCCATTCTTCTAGTTACCAAGTCATGCTTTTGACATGGTAATGGGAGAATCACACTAGTGTCATTATTATCTCTATTACATGATTTGGATTAGAAGAATGTCTAAGATGATTTTGATTTTTTTATATAGAATTTTGTAGGAGTTGCAAGCGTATTGATGGGCGCAAACTTTGCTACCAAGGACACACACATGATCACATACGATGATGACATCTACGAACAATGGATTAGGGTTTTGACATTGGTGAAGCAGGGTGATCTTGAGGGTCGAAATCCCACAATAACATATATGAGGTGTTTGCTAGGATTGGAAGACGAAGATGTACGTGCACTTCAAGCAGAGATTGAGTCTAAAGGAATAGTCTTGGTCAAGTCAAGCAAAGACAAGAACTCCATTGAAATGTCTCAATGGGCAATGGAGATTAAGCATGATAGAGCCCTGAAAGAAGCGCTCATCAAGGAGTTCAACTCATGTCACCCTTCGCCCCAACATCAAACATGGGATGCCCTTGCAACTTACTTCAAAATTGATTCAATTGTTTATCAGAGCTTCAAGGGTTCATGTGAGTCATGGGTCAAAGAGAAGCTGCAAGTTGGCAAGTCCACACCTGATTTCCCAAAAGCCACATCAATCTATGTTGATTGGGTGATTAGTTCAATAGAGGGTAACAAGTCTACATCACAGTCTTGTTTTCCTTGGACAATTATTCAAGTGAACATGGAGATGGAGGGGGAGAGCTTTCTAACACGTCACTCCAAGGGACAACTTCCAATCAGCTTGTGTGTGCTTGACACCTCAAAGGGATCTGCCAAAGGCATGCGTTGGGATAAGGATGCCTTCAAGAAGTTGCTCTGTGGCTTGATGGAGACCGTTGCCACTCCATCATAGTATGTATTGCTATCATTTATGACAATGATAGAGATGGTAAATCTCAACGAAGCAATGCTAGAGGCTCGATTTTGGCATAGAAGGTTTGTGGGTGTTATCCATGAATCGGATAGTGCACAAAAGGGTTTGTCTGAGACCTTCTGTTTTTTGTCATTTGTCAGCTCACATGATGGGTTTGATGGATTTGAGCACATGTTAGAAAACACAAGGCCATACACAATAATTGAGGACAATATTCTTTATTCTGATGAGGGCGATGAGTATGAAAAAGAGGCGGTTGTGAAGCATGGCATCATCAAGGAGTGCATCAGGTGCTATTGTAGTAGGGAACATGAAGTTGTTGTTGATGTCTTTACTAATGGATGTGTGGCATTGCAAGCATTGTCAAGCAAAAGAAAAGTGATCTCACTGGTGAAGACATCCCAACAGGTGACAGAGGTTGAGGCTATGTGTGTGGCACATGCATCAAATAATCCCCATATTAAGATTTGGTCTAGCATTGAGAGGCCTCTTGAGACACATAGAGCTGATTCACCTATCGATGAAGGAATTAAAGAGGGTAAGCATCACATTGAAGACTTGCGACCTTTAAATGAAGCAGATCTTGAAGCTATCCCAAAGATTACATTGGAAGATTTGGAGCAAGGTCTTTAGCTACTCATTTATGCCTTGTGTATTCAGTTTCAAAATAATATGACTTTTATGGATTTTCTCGATTGCACATACTCTCATTATATTAAAGATATTAAACATTAGGTATGATAAAATTGTGTGACATAATGACATGGGGAATGGTACTAGTGTCATTCTCCCTATGTGGGGTTATACGTAAGAGGTACTATTAACATTTTATGTGACCTCATATGGAGAATGGCACTAGTGCCATTCTCTCTTTGTGGTTATGTAGAAATGGTAATACTGTTATGATCCTTTCTTGAATCTATGTTAGTTGAAAGCATTACAGAGATTAAAAATTGTATAGTATTAACTATGCTACCAAAGTTTTGATTTGGGTGCTTTCTACAAATCTATTGGACCAAAGTAATACAGTATCTATGCTTTCAGATCATGCATTGTACATTTCTTTTGGGACATGGGGGGAGGCACTAGTAGTATTCTCTCCTCCCAATGAGGGTATAGAGAAAGGCACTAGTGGCATTCTCCATAACCTTATATGTAAAATGGCACTAGCACCACCCCAAGAGAAGAATGGCACTATTGCCATTCTCTCTATGAGTTCAGAGAGAAAGGTTGCACTATTTGCATTCTCAATTGACCTTTAGAGAGATTGGCACTTTTTCCATTCCCCAAAAATACAATGGAATTAGTGAACGATGATGGATCATGTTCATACTTTATTGTTATTTATTAGTTTCATATGCTTTTGTGCTTCGACATTGTTGAATACACTCTAAAGAATCACAATATTTCTATATTCCTCAACTTCCACAGGGACCAATGATGCATGGAAGGATGTGGAGACATCAAATGTAGAGGACAACATACCACCCAAAATGGGGACTATCAATTACATGATGGATACAGGAGGTATAGAAGAAAACATAACCCCAAAAATGGAGAAAATTGCAAGGAATATCACGAATCCTATACTTTTAGAAGAGAACATGGATGAACGTACTGTCTCAACATTGGGGACAAAACTAGATAATCTTATTGTTGATGCAAACATGTATGAAATCATAGCACCTGACAATTTGGATGAGTCAGAAGCCAGCAACTTCAAGGAGAATTTGGATCTATATCCACATATAATTTCTTTGGATATTCCACGATTAACAATCATATTAGACTTGAATGGCCTGTTATTAAGTCGCTGCCTATTCAAGTCTCTAATACATCCGTCTATTATGCATGGCAAAAATAGTTATATGGTTGTTCGTCCTGGGTGCATAGAATTTCTTAAAATCTTGCTACAAAGATTTAATGTAGGTATCTGGTCAACTGCGATGGAGTATAACGTACTTGATATGATAGGAAAGCTGCAAAATTATGCAAATGAGAGCTTCCCTTTCTTTGTTATATGGTCTCAGCAAGGATGCTACACTTACAGTAAGACGAGGATAAATAGGCCTGACAAGGTTGGTGTTGAGGCAATGTTCAAACCCTTAGCAAAAACCTCAAAGGCATTTGGATGTGATGCTAGAAGGACAATCCTTGTTGATGACTCCCCATACAAGGCTTGCATTAGAATTGCATATTTCCTTCAACGTTTAATGTACAAGACAAGGATGATAATATTCTATTGAGAGAGTTGATGCCGTACTTAGTACAACTCGATGAGACTAAAGATGTGTGCAGCATGATTGAGACAAATCGGTATGGACAATTACCTAGGATGGAGGGGCATAAGGATTTCAACCTTGTCCAAAAAGTAATTGATGAATGGAGGGAGGAAAATCATGCATGGTCAAGAATGGAATATAAAACAAGAAATCTTCCTCTTGCAGATCAACTAAGAGAGAGGGATATAGGTGGTAGGGCAACCCATGGTGGTGATGGCCGGGTGCCTAAACTCAATGCATCCCAAATAAGACTTTTAAGGAATGCTCCGCAACTCTCTAGCATGAATGCTATGCAAGTTTCTCAATTGGCTATAGACCTAGGGTACAGAGGTCGCTTTTTCAAGAAATACATTGCTAAGGGCTACATAAACTGACTACAGAATGCATATTTTTCATGAAGGTACATATGTCAAAGTGTTTTTTGATTTTATCTCAATATATATAACTGTTGTTGTAGCTAATTGAATTTTTCTTTTGTGATGTAGATAGATATACATTCAAATCAAGCTTCAGTAGGTACATACCAGAACGAGATCCATTTGGACCACCAAAGTTACCTGTCCCTATCAACGAAGTGTTTTGGATAAAAAATGTGGCTTTCGAGGTGCATGAGTCAACCATTACAGGTGCTAGCTTGGGCTTGTTTGTGCATGGCTCCATCAAGAGAGGGACTACTATTCTCCATTATGGAGGTGACAAGTACTCCTATAGAGATTGGAAGGAATTATGTAGAGTTCATCCAAGGCTAAAGAAGTACTCTATCCAAGAGGACCCTACTGTCCCTATGAAGGATATGGTGCATATTGTTGGTGATGTTCAATATGGCAATGTGGCAGGATTTATTAACAGCAATAGAAATACCAATGTAAAGCCAAATGTTTGTTAAGTATTTTCCCCTGATGTTCCACCTTGGTATGACACCATGATGAACATAGATATTGCAGAATATGGTCACATTTGTATTGAATCCATAGATGATATACATGTGGGAGAGGAGCTATTTGTAGACTATGAGTTTTGAATAACAACATTGTACTTCTTTATACAATCATTACTAACTACTTTCTTGCCAACTACGTAAATTGGTGCGTAATTGTTGTGTGTGAATAATATGCAAACATGTTCATAACTACATTCATAATGTATTTTGAAGGAGTGTCTCTCATGCCATTCTTTCTGATGCCATTCTCTTTGGGGCTAGAAATTGAGACTTTCTTTGGAATCATGATTTATTTCAAGGATTTCAATGGTGTATCAACAAGTTGTTATGTTTTCATCCTAAAGTGTACTTTTTTACTTTGCAATGAGTAATCAACATGACATGTAAAGTTATCGTTTTACAATAATGCTAGTCAGTCTAAACATTGAAAGTGCACAATAAATGATTGTCGTTGCCACCTAAATTACATCAAATGCTTGTCATTGCCCATTGATTTTCCATCAACTACATATCTTGCATACATTCTCCTCAACTACATATCTTGATTTTCCATCAACTACATATCTTACTAAGTTAAAGAGCCTATGCATTTTCATTGCAATACTCATGGTTATTAATTACACTCTACATTTTTTAAACGGTGTTTTGGAGATTTTCAAATGAGAATGCTCACAACAAAAGCGAGTCTCAATATCAATGGAAATTCCAGAGACTCGCTATTATGAAGGTGTTTTTGAACATCACTATGGCTCACGAGATGAATCTAACTCAAATGGGTTTCAAAGTTTATTATTAGTTTAGACACTGATATTCTATTTATTATTTGAGAATGTAGTTGATATTTCACACTTCATGAATGGCTATCTAGTCTATTTTCACATATTTCTCCTGTTTTTTCATTGAGGGGAGCTACAATTTCTTCCAAAACTGCCATTCTGGGAATTGGGTTTTTCCCGAATTATCTAATACGGTCTTCTTATATGACTGGCTACCTTGCTACAAATTTTGAAGGAAATGGGATTCATAACCATTAAGTGGTCCAGCTACGGGTCTGCCAATCTGATAAGGAAGTGTGGCAGCATCCATTCATCACTCATCCTATCATGTGGTTACAAGGAATTGAAATGTTTGATCCTAGCGATGTAATCCTAGAGGGATTGCTTGTTATTCTGTTTCACCTCATATAATTGATTAATCGGGCTCCACTTATGACTAGGGGCAAACCCTGCAATGAATGCTTTTTGTAATGCCTCCTAGTTGACTTTCTCTTTCGGGCTAATGGCCCTATACCATTGTCCTACCTTGCCATCCAGACTGAGGCCAAACCTCGGGGGGGTCACTATGTATAAACCCTCTATACCACGTGCGTTCAAGGCCTATTTCTAAAATCCCTTATCTATAAATTTTTCATTAATAAAATGTACCCCTTTTCTATACAAATCTGTAAAATTTTCCCAAAACTATTTTAAATAGTCCCTTATGTATATTTATTTCTGTAAATTTTAGAAATAAAAAATATCCTTCTGTTGAACTCACGTGATAGGGTTACATATGATGAGTGACCCCCCCGAGGGCCAAACACATTAACCATTTCTAGATCTCTGGGAGCACCAAAGGCTTTGCATATTTGCTCGAATTGCTCCATGTGGGAGACCGGATCTCCTTCCCCAAGGAATTTAGTTATCAACTTGGATATGGCTATGGCTCAACTCCTAGAGGGATTGGTGATCCCTATTGGAAATACGGGTGCGGTTGGGGGTGGGATGCCCCCCCTTCCTAGTGCATGCACATTAGGGCAAAAGGGAGCTCATTTTGGGGCCTTTTAGGGTTTGGAAAAAATGTCTCTCAACGAATGAGGAGAAAGCCAATGTAATGTAGAAATTCCATTAAAAAAAGACAAAATATGAAAAAAAAATTATACTTTATGTTGATACAAGCGTGTGGCATTAATGAGAAGATTTTTTTAAAATTCTTTTACGGTTTGCCTGTCCCTTTTAAGAGATGTGGACCTAAAATCAAAATAGAGCTCCATTTTGAAACCTTCCTATGTGGTGACCCAAAACAACCATCCACTTTCTCTTGTTCTCAGGCGCCATTCTCTCTTCAACAAGAATTCATCTACTTTTTCCATGAGCCATTCCATTCTCTCTTCAACAAGCATTCCTCCTTGCATTACTGTTGTTGTGATGCTCTTAAACCTCGTCTTCACCTTTCATTTTCTTGTTCTCAGTTTCATTCAGTTTTATTAAAAAATGTTGATTACTTTGGGCAAAATACTTCAAAGTGATAAAGTATAATGTCTGACTATTTTTTTGTGTGTTTCTTTGACTTCGTAGGTATTAGAGTGAGGATTTCAAATGGCAACCAAAAACTATGGTCGTGCCACTAGGAAGCGGTCTGTTGCTCTACTTGGTGAAGATGTGGATGTACAAAGTATCTCTTTGCCACAAAGACTTGCCTCATTGATCTCATATATAGAAGTTTCCAATACTGTGACCGTGGATGATAGCTAGAAAGGATAGTAGTGGTGAAAGGAGCCTGGGTGCTAATGCAACCCAACAAGCGAAGAAAGCAACAATCAACTAACACTTTTTTGGCTTATGGATTTGTGGATTAATTATGGGATTTCATATTTCTCATTGTAAGTGTAGTTGTTAAGATAGATATACATATATATGTATGTATGTATGTATATGCATATAATACAATATTATAATATTTCCAAAGTGATTGAAGTGAAATTTTCTCAACTATGTGATTAGATAGTGTCCTTTGACAGGCCAAGAATCATAATGTGAGACAAAAGATTTGAATTAAGTAGAGTTAAGTATTAAGACACACCAAGGACCGTAATGTGAGATCAAATATCTACATATATCTATATTTTTGTATATATCCAATTTTATAGACGAAGTGATCGAAGTGATGTTGTACAAAGCCCCAAAGTGATTGAAGTGATCCTTTTCTAGGACAAGGACCATAATGTTAGAAGAAAGATTTTGAATATCTATATCCATCCATATGTCTCGATATTGTAGAAAGTTCGCTGAAATTTGCATGAACTTTGATACAAATCGATGAACGAACAAGAAAGGAACATATATGGAAAGCCACAGTAGCAATGGCATTTCTTCAGCCTATTGTTCTACAGAAGATGAAGCCATTTTGCAATGGATCCCTTGGTAACCCAAGATTGTCGTACAAGAGATTGATCGATTGGAGGAGGTACTTAGTGTTCCACAACATTCACTCGAGATTATCATTCGAAAGATGGATCGATTCTAGGTTGAAACTGTGGGAAGGCCTTCAATATTATAAGGACCCAGAGTTTGTGAAGTACGTTGCTGAAGGCTCCCACTATGCTCTATGTCGTAACAAAGTCTTAAAAGCCTTGTGTGAATCTAAAGTTTTTCAAAGATGGCACAATTGATCTCTTGGAGCTTAGGCTACTGTATTTTTTTATTTTCACCCGTCTTTTGTTTTGTTTCAACTTCAACCGTAGAACCACTTTTTCATTCTGAGTGAAACCAATTCAAAATGTATGAGTAAATCTTGGATATATATTAGTCGAGTCTTTTTTATGGGATGACCACCCCTGAGCCACTCAGGCTAATATAGGATAAGTGGTCTCTAGCATGGTAGTTGGTTGCACACTAGGATATTAACTACCACCAGCGTAGTGGTTTACTTCTATTATTACTAGTATTATTCTACTCACATTATCTTTGCATATCTTTGCTAGAGTTCCAACACGCTGATAGATAAGACCACCCACCTCAGTTGAATGATGAGAGGTGGACATGTCTGGTTGTATAAAAGAAAAATGAGAAGGCCAGGATCAATGAACTCTCTCCCTATTTAAGTGCAGCGCAGACACAACTAAGAGCCCATTCTGAAATCTAGCCCTGAAACTCTATACATTGATCCACCTATTGAAAATCTATGGAATTGGAATGCTCATGCTCTATCTGAGAACAAAGTTGGATGATCTTATTGTAGAACCAGACCCGGAGGGATAATACCTTCAAGGAGGACATGCTTTGCAATTGGATTTATGACTTGGAGTTGGCAAAGACGGTGAATATTAATCTCCCTAGCTATTGTTTTTCTTGCTCCTTTAAGGTACTTGTCAAGCTCATGATGTTGGTTTCTTTTGGTAGGACATGATGGTGGCACGAAGTTTTATAGAGCGCCAACACTAGGATGAAAAGGACCTTGAGTGAAAGGAGTTACTATGGGCGTATGAGTGTAACAGTTAGAGACTTATTTCAGAAGCACAAATATGGTTGATCCCCTCATGCAAAATGGCTCTGCAAACGATTCTTTGAATCCAATGCTCAGGTCAGATGGGTTTCATGCTCCTACCTTTTCTCCTGGGGACACTAGTCTTTGCTCTCTTGTTGGCACTGATTTCAACCACCATTGTCTTCTTGGCCTGTCTTCTTCCTCTTGCTTAGGAAAATGTACAAGCTATGCTTTCATCTTTTGGATGGCATGCAACAATCAGCTTTCTGAAACAGATCCTTGTTGTAAAAACCATTTTCAATCATTCCGTATCTTCCACAATGCATGTTCTTGGCCTGAATTTTGTAGCTTATGGTGTGTAGGATGTTCTTGAGATGCAAATCATGAAAATAGGTAGCATTAAGGATGATATACTCATTCTGAATTTTCAGGCACTACTCATAAGGCGAACTGCCTACATCTTTTCCCAATACTAAGAATTGACAGGTCGCTCCTTGGATGGGCAACCCCAGAATTACAAGTGCCTTCATCAAAGGATCGTCTTCACAAGAAACATCCTCTCATGATGCT
This sequence comes from Dipteris shenzhenensis, assembly GCF_047967505.1. Taxonomy (NCBI): domain Eukaryota; kingdom Viridiplantae; phylum Streptophyta; class Polypodiopsida; order Gleicheniales; family Dipteridaceae; genus Dipteris; species Dipteris shenzhenensis. The sequence goes on along the minus strand of NC_141603.1, from coordinate 12,353,696 downwards.
AGAGACGTGTGGAACTCAAAGCATGTGAACTTTGTTAGAATTGTAATCAATGGCTGGCATCATCCTTGTCTTGGCAAGAATGAATCGAATTGTTCCGCATGGGCACTTTGAAACTAGACAAAACTTTATGCTCATCAGATAACGAATTGTTGAGGTCAGGCCGAGGCAGCAATCGAAAGGTGCCAGATTTTGCATTGGAATTCCCATTCTGAATTGTGGGAATCAATACGCTGATGAACAATTAATTGGCAGATCACTGATGAACGATTGCCGGATCACTGGGATTATTAGAGTTGCACAATTGGATCATAATCGGATTCGCTGAGCGCACCCGTCATGCTTGTTTTCCATCGTTAACGAAGCTTTGGATCCTTCGATCAAGTCCTCCTCCAACGATTCTATGCAAAGTGCGGGCGACTGTCCTCTGAAGCTCTAAGACTCTAGTTGACCTGGCAAGCTAGATGACAGTCGTGTAGGCTCCGTTGGGTATCACTGTCATTTCAATCCAATAGAGAGGGATGCGTAATCACAATAGGTGTGTTGCAAAGCAAGAGAATCAACAGATGGGATAGGTGAGTGGGCGACGGTGGATTGGTGAATACGGTGGGGATCGTGCTCATCGCGCATTGGGAGAGGTCTAATCAAGATGATCTTGCACGAGATGATGGGTCCCTGAGATAGAAGACAGTCCTTTCTCTTCCTCTCCACCATCGCGATCGCTATGGGATTTCCATTGCTCGATCCCTTCTTCCTCTTCCTCTTCCTCTGAATCTGCGTCCTCCAAAACTTCCCTATGCATAATCAGATCAACAATTCTTGCCGCCCCTTCAAGATAAAAACAAGGCTCCCTCCTTCATACCAAAACTGTTGGAAGGTACGAGCCAACTGGTTCCCTCCATCATCTTGACCAATACTTCTCAGCTTGAAATCCTTGCGCCCAATTGTTTGCAAGATCGCCAGTGCAACAGGTAGAGACTTATTCTAGAAATCTACCTGCTAGATTACAGGAACTCAAATGTGATAAAGAGTCTTTCCTCATTTGGAACTTTGGAACTCGAACCAAATTTCAGAAACTCAGAAATACAAGTAGAAGAATAATTGCAATTCTGCATACGTGCAATCCATGATTGACTACTTCAAGATAGAAGACTAAGGGAAGTTATGGGCAGTTGGAACCTCAAGGGTCCATTCACACCCCTTCACATCAACCAGAGTTTCCGCAATAGCAACGAAATCGGTCATACTTACGTACTCAGAATCAAAGACGAACAACAATCAACTCGCAGCAGGCAGTAGGAGAGACCATGAATCCAGCAAAAATGGTATTAACATTGAAGCAAGTCGACACAAAATCAAGCATTACGGGCACCATAGATCATGGATTATGTGGCAATTCAAGAAAGTCCACAAGTCTAAGAAATGCCTGCAAGATTTGTAATTTTTCAAAAGTACAAGGACATTTTGCGGCTTAGGGAAATTCCAAACTCCCGACTACCTTATCAACCTCTTTATAGCAACAATCTCCCAGCTCTTTAGGCCAGCTTGATGCATATCACAGCCCTCAGTACACACTTGGACCACCAACTGCTTGCTTTCCTCTGTTGACTCATTGTGAGGGGATAGCTAGGCACCTAGAATAAATCATAATCCCTATGGAATGATTGTAACAAGGAGAAGGATTGCATCTTTATCATGATGCCCCACAACTCCAAGCTTACTGATAAGCTTAGAAGTCAAGCATATAGCCCAAGCCATAATCGTAAAGAAATTGCAATATGTAAGACAAAGATAGCTTGCTTGAAGTGATTGCAACTTGGCTCTTATGCCCTATAACCCCTAGCTCATTAATAAGATAGAAGTCAAGCATAAAAGCCAAGCCTATATTGTACCAAGATGAAGTGAAAATATAAATATAAATCGTCAAAAAGTGATAAGCTCCACTTAACAATGATCTAGTTGACTCAATACTCACTTAAATAAAGTAATTCAAGAGCTTGTTATATTCCACATGTAAGGGTGGTGTAGAGATACACCATTTGTACAAAATGATGAAGTTCGAATAAGTTGCTTAATTTCAAGAAATTGTATCTTTTGCCTTGATGTCCCACAACTCATAACTCAATGCTGAGCTACAATTCAAGAATAAAGGCTAAGCAATAATCCCCATGGGAATATTGTAGAAGTAGAAGGATTACAACTTTGACCAGATGCTCCACAACTCCAAGCTTATTAATAAGATAAGACTCAAGCATAAACACCAAGCCATGATAGAGAAAATTGTAATATGTAAGGCAAAGATATTTTAACTAACTTGCAATGACTATAACTTTTCCCTAATTCCCTTCAACCCCTAGCTCATCGTTGATCTAGAAGCTAAACATAAAAGCTAAGCCATTACTTCCATTGCAAGATTACAACACACAAGACAAAGATATTTTAATACTTGAAGGGATTAAAATTTCATCCTAATGCCTCACAACTCATAGCTTGCTATTGAGCAAAGAGGTAAGCATAAAACCATAATACCCATGGAGATCTTGTAGCAAGTAGAAGATTATAACTTTACTCTAATGCCCCACAACTCCTAGCTCATTGATAAGCTAGAAGTCAAGCATAAAGGCTAAGCCATAATTCCCATGAAATTTACAATATATAAGACAATGTTACTTTAAATTACTTGAATGATTTCCACCTAGCTCTGATGCCCTACAACCCCTAGCTCATTGCTAAGCTAGAAGTCAAGCATTAAAGACAAGACATAACCTCATGGAAATACTGCACCATGTACATCATGTTTTTTCATTCTTTTACCCAACATTTTTATTTTAATAAAGCCTAAGTCATGATCCCATGGAGATATTGTAGCAAGTAGAAGGATTGCAACTTTACCCTAATGCCCCACAACTCCTAGTGCATTGATAAGCTAGAAGTCAAGTATCAAGGCCAAGCCATAATCCGCATAAAAAACACAATATGTAAGACGTGTTATTTTAAATTGCTTGAATGATTGTAGCTTAGCTCTGATGGCTTGCAACCCCTAGCTCATTGTTTGATAAGCTAGAAGTCAAGCATTAAAGCCAAGCCATAACACTCATGGAAGTATTGCATCATGTGCATCATGTTTTTGTCATTATTTCACCCAAAAATTTTCATTCAATAAAGTCCAAGCCATAATCCCACAAAGAGATTGTAGCAAGTAGAAGGATTGCAACTTTACCCTAATGCCCCACAACTCCTATCTCATTGTTGATAAGCTAGAAGTCAAGCATAAAGGACAAGTCATAATCCCCATGAAAATCACAATATGTTAGACAATGCTACTTTAAGTTGCTTGAATGATTGCAATTTAGCTTTGATGCCCTACAACCCCTAGCTCATTGATAAGCTAGAAGTCGAGCATAAAGGCCAAGTGATAACCCCCATGGAAAGATTACATTACGTAAGGCAAATGTATTTTAAATACTTGAAGGGATTGTAGCTTTGGCCCTGATGCCCCACAACTCATAGCTCATTGTTGAACTAAAAGTCAGGCATGAAGGCTGAGCTATAATCTACTTTTAAGTTGCAAAACACCCACTACACTCATTCAAAAGATCTTCCTCATCATAAAAATCATCATACATTTCAAAAATGAATTTCATGAGAGATAATTCATGCCGATTCATACATTCTCAAAAAGTAGATACACAATGTGTCTCAACAGTCCATAAATTGGAGATATTTACACAAAAGGTAGATACAAAGTGCTTTTTTTACAGACTATCGATTAGATGCCTTAAGCACATTCACTTCTCAGCTTTGAGATAGCTTATGTAATAATTCGTACATAGATACCATATTGGTAGCATAATACACAACACCACTTTCTCATTTGCACAAAAATCTCATCAAAATTTGAGTCAATTTACATCAAGCACAACAAATGTTGGGAACATACCCTGAAAATGTTTCACATTGCTTTTATATAGTAAGCTTTCTGAAATGATGCATCTTCTAAGTATCCCTAGTCCTTCACAAAATCATTAAAAACCCCTCCAATCATTTTACGATTATATGTGAGGTTCACAAGAGCAATGATAATTTTAACATTTATCATTTCAAGATTTGTCAAATCATATTTAAAGCATCTGGGTCCTTTTGTTTTTTGATACCATCCAAGCTATGTCTCGACTCCTAATGGCCTATTGGGGAGAGGCTAAACCCTCATAAAAAAATCATGATACACTAGAACTACACTGTAATCCACAATAGATAATGCATGAACAACACCTTTGAGACTCGGGGGGGTCACTCATCATATGTAACCCTATCACGTGAGTTCAACAGAAGGATTTTTTTTATTTCTAAAATTTACAGAAATAAATATACATAAGGGATTATTTAAAATTTTTTTGGAAAAAATTTACAGATTTGTATAGGAAAGGGGTACATTTTATTAATGAAATTTTTTTACAGATAAGGGACTTTAAATATAGGCCTTGAATGCACGTGATATAGAGGGTTTATACATAGTGACCCCCCCGAGCTTTGAGATCATGTAAGCATACATCTTCCTCCTAACATAGGGGCAATACCATGTCATCACATACAAGTATGTTGCATCCAAGGTATGACATCTTATATTTGGCCATTGGACACTATATATGGCGCCATGGCAAGCATGTTTCTATCCCCCTAGCCAAACTTAACTGTGGGTTGATAGACAGCCCATGATGCTAACAAGGGTGGCCCATATGGATGCCCTAAAATATTCCTAAAAATAAGATATACTTGATGCCCATGTGGCAATCAGTTTGTTGAAAACATGGTAACCTTATTTTTTCCTCTTTCTCCCATCCCTTGATACATGCCAACCTCTCTCATGATCTAGTATGGGGCCTCACAAGTCTAGAGGTGACCCATTATCTCAACGCCCACTATTGCAATTGACCTGGGCTGGAAAAATCATATAAATGATCATTGTCCCCACTCTATACTACTACTTGTGCTGGTCTTTGCCCATCCATTGGGCACTATATATGGCCCCACATGATAGGCCTTTATTATGCCCTCTTTCTCCCATCCCTCCCTCCATCTCTCTTATGCTCATGCATAAGCATAAGCATGAGCTTATGCTTATGCTTATGCTTAAGCATAAGCATGAGCATAAGAAAATGAGACATATGCTCATGCTTATGCTTATGCTTATGCATGAGCATAAGCGAAGTAGACATATGCTCATGCATAAGCATAAGCATATGCTCTTATGCTCTTCTGTTATGAGCATAAGCATAAGCATGAGCATAAGAATTCTTATGCTTATGCATGAGCATAAGAGATTCCTCTTCTCTTATGCTCTTCTCTCATTTCTCTCTTCTCTTCCCTCTTCTTCAGATTCCTCTTCTCTTCCTCTTCTTCTCTTCCTCTTCTTCTCTCTTCCCCCCTTCTCTTATGCTCATGCATAAACATAAGCATGAGCATAAGAATGCTTATGCTTATGCATGAGCATAAGAGATTCCTCTTCTCTTATGCTCTTCTCTTCCTCGTTAGATTCCTCTTCTCTTCCTCTTTTCTCTCTTTCCCCCTTCTCTTATGCTCATGCATAAACATAAGCATGAGCATAATAATGCTTATGCTTATGCATGAGCATAAGAGATTCCTCTTCTCTTATGCTCTTCTCTATTTCCCCCTTCTCTCTTCCTCTTCTTCTCTTCCTCTTCTTCTCTCTTTCCCCCTTCTCTTATGCTCATGCATAAACATAAGCATGAGCATAAGAATGCTTATGCTTATGCATGAGCATCTTCAGATTCCTATTCCTCTTCCTCTTTTTCCTCTTCCTCTTCCTCTTCTTCCTCTTCTTTCCCTCTTTGCCTATGCCTATGCCTATGCCTATGCTTATGTTTGTTTTTTTGTTTTTTGTTTTCGTGTTTGTGTCTATGTTAGACATGGGATCACGTCGCTCATCCAATGAGTACGGACAGCCTCACAGGAGAAGAGCTCATGATCTTTATGCTCCAAAGGACTTTGATTCCTCTCAGGCGAATACCCCGAGGACTACCCCTGGTCCGACTCCTCTCGGACCTAGCACTATGACTACCCCTGGTCCGACTCCTCTTCCATGTAGCACTGCGACTACCCCTCGAAAAACTCTTTTGCTAGCCATGCATGGCTTTGTCAGGAGTCTCGACGAGTTTGTAGTGCAGATGAGCAATGAGGAGGCAGCGAGATTCTTCTCTCTGCTATCTCAGAGGACCTTAGCAATTCCCTCCCCTACACCGACGCTGCCCAGCCGTCCCCTCGTGCCCTTTCGACCGCGGGGTCATCACCTGCGCATGGCTCTCGTAAGGGAAGGAAGAGTAGGAAGGGCAGCTCATGTTGTGCTGACTCGAGAGATGTAGATGAGTCAGCACACTCACATTCCTACAGGTCTCCACTTGGTCCAGAGACACAGTATCAATCAGGTCCCTTTCCCTCTCCTACTCCCACTGGTACTCCTCGCTCCGGAAGCACTCGCGTAGCTTCCACTCCTTCTGACTATGCTACCGTCAGTCCTCCTTACTCATCAGGGGATCTCTCCTATCAAATCACAGCTGTCGGAGAGATAATAGAAGATAGAAAGGGCAAAGAAGTGATGGCCACCATGAGGAGGTTGATGAGTCATCACTTCAAGAGCGGCATTGCTACTGATTGGCGATATCAAGATGGCCAAAAGAAGCAAGCAGTCATTGATGAGTTAAAACAAAGATACCCTAACCCGCCAAATTGGGAGTTTAATGAGGATTATATGCGAGAGCGCATGGGTTTGGTCTTGAAGCATCGTAGATCAACCTTGCATACTTCCATCACAAAGGGGTTGGCTAAACCCAGCTGGGCAGACAAAGCTGATTGGAAGTTCTTCAAGAAACAAAATAGGGACCATCCCGAATCGTTCCAGAGGAGGGCTGCGAAGAGATAGCTGGACGTCGTAGGTACTTCGCACTTTGGTGCAGGCAGATGGTTGGCATTCGAGGCAACCGTGGTAAGTCTACTTCTTCTCATTTAATGTATTGTTCTATTTGTTTTGCTACATATTACATGCACTTTAGCTAACTCTAACTCTCATAAATTGGATCCACAACAAGCTGCGATGGGTCGTCTTCCTACAGATGCAAAGACGCGACGCGCATTTCGGATAGGAACAAAGCCGTGGTTTATTGAGCAAAAGGCAATGGGAGCGACGGTCAATTGGGATGAGGTGGCTGCTCGCACGGTATAAGTTTACTCCTACTTGTAATCTCACTTTTTAAATTGTTTTATTATTTAAGTTCCAATCTAATTTTTGATTTATATGGTCCACTCTTAGGGTCAAAGCTCAAGCGTCCCATCATCGGAGATGAGCGATCAATAGGGCCAAGGATTAGACACACGTGACGAGGATGAGGGAGAAGATGCAGCCAGCGAGGACTAAGGAACAAGCCAACAAGACGAGGATGATTCGGATTCGGATGAGCAGTAGTGGTAGTAGTGGTAGTAGCATTTTCTTCGCCCTGTATGTCATTTTGTATATCCGCTTGTTTGAGCAATTTTGTAACGCCCTTTCGAAAGGGTAATTTTGTTACAAACAATGTTGTATATGTCCGACATGTATATGCTTTTGTTGCTCATCATTCCACAAGAGCGATTTTGTATCACCCTTTTCGCAAGGGAAATTTTGTTATAAAAAAACTTTGTTTTATAATTACCAAAAAAAAAAAGCATTAGTGGGGCTAAACAAGGCCATAGCAAGCCCTGTTTAGCCCCACTAACCCTTTTTTTTTAGTTCTGTTAATCGTTGTTATATAGCGATGTTTACCAGTGTCGCTACATAGCAACGATTAACAATGTCGCTATATAACGACATTTATTATCGTCGCTATATAGTGACACTTTATAGCGACGGTTCCTTTTTTACGCTTTTAGCGACTTTTATAGCGACGTTTGTGCCCGTGAAAAAAAAAAAATTTAATGTAAAAAGCATCGGTATTTTCGTCGAAAAGTGGCCTATGCCTTGTAGTGTACAAGGTGGAGCATATGAAATCCCTAAGTGCCCTTGGGCTTCCTAAGACGTACAATAAATTGCATGTCTACAGCGGTCGCCAAGACCCTTTTCCTATGGATGGCAGCCAGCTGAGTGTCACCCATGATGTCTACTAGGTAGGCCTCATCTGCATGCTGCATATGGCAGGCAAGGCATCTCTAGAAATATGCCAAGGAGCCTCCACAACTCCGCACCTATAAAACTGAGACATTGGGCTAAGGTTGAGGTCTTGCATGACCTCGCGTACCACCCTTGTGAAGCTCACCATCAGGATGAGCAAATCGATGGACTTTTGAAACTTTCTAATCTCTCAAAGTGCCACTGTCCCCGGCTTGAATATGTATTGCCTCACTGGAGGAGGGCCTCTTTGCCCTTGGCCTCTTCCTGGATGTTGAGGGCCTCTTGGACCTGCACTTGAAGCTTGGGGACCTCTCCCTCATTGGCATGGACCCTGATTGTCTGTTCTTGCCTTGGTCCTCTAATCTATCCTTCATTGTTCCTCTTCCTCACTCTGAGTCATCTGTCTCTACCAAAGGATCTTCTTGTGCCTTCCTCTATCCCTCCTCTTGTGCCTTCCTCTATCCCTTTTGCCCCTTGTTTGGATTTCAGATTGGCAGTTTCTCCCTTCAATGGGGATCATTGAGAGGAGAGGGGAGGCTATCACTCTCTGTCTCTCAGTCTGGAGGTGGGTCTGGCTTTGCCAATCTCGATGGTGCCTTGATCTTGGGCCTGGCCATAGGGGATGGAGAGAGTGTGCGAGAGAAAGGGTGAGGGTGCAAGAGATAGGGTGGAAATGTTAGGGGCAAGTGGGAGGTGGTGTGGGAGTGGAGAGCTCCTTAAACAATAAAATGAAAATGAGGGCTTATTCTTTTATATAGGGCCCAAAACCCTAATTTTTCAAAATAAAAACCCTTAAAAAAGTAAAATTAGTGCGACCTTGAGCTAAATACTTATAATTAATATCCAATAACACAAAATTTCTCATTTATACTTCAGCTCATGTTCATTATATGTTGGCTTTACGGCAAATCACATTACTAAAATTACAAATAAATTCTAAACATCCACATTAGAAGAGTCTACACCGTCATTTTCATCTATCTCCACCCATATGTGCCCTTGTCTATGATGGGTTGCATGCCACCTTGCATGATTTTGTCTTGCATTTGATGAGTTGTATTTTCTTCTTCGATGTTCCGTGTTAACATCTTGCACTGCATGGGACACTAAGGCCTCTTTGAATGCTAGTGTTGCAGTTGCTCTTATTTCGATACGCCTGTACCACCGTTGAACCAATTGAACCATTGGGCTTAACTTAGTTCTACCACCCTTGTGTTGGGTCGCTCTATTATATGCACAACATGCTTGCCAATGCGATCTTTCCATGCCCTAACCACACTCTGATGCTTCCATAATTCCATGCCATGTATGGTGCATGAGCATATAAAATGTGCTGCTAAAGTCATTCACAACATTGATGAAACAATGTGCATCATCTTCTTCGAATCTTTTCTTTTGTAGTAAAGGTACAAGCTATCAAGAGCTAACCACACTAGCACCTTTTCTAGTCTTTTTTATCCCTTCCCCCCTTGTTTACAACATGCATTGTGTAACTTTCTCCATACATCAAACTCATTAGCACGTTTGAGCTTGTTATTCTTCTTCTTTGAAGAAATGAATTTTAAATCCTTGACACCACCAAAGCTTGGCTTACAAGAAACATTGCCTTTTTTTCCAGATCTTTTCTCATCTTTTGTAATCTTTACTTGCCCAAAGTGTAGTCCCATATCTGAAAGAAGCTTTTCAATTCTTGCAATCATCCTCTCACTCTCTTGTTGGGGCTTCAAGTTATATGCATCAATGATGTACAGATGCACCAACTTTTCAATTATTCTCACAATAGCATGAAGCGCACAAATGTGTATTGGCTCAAGAGGAATTTGAAGAATTGGGCTCCATGATGGATCTTTCCTTGGAGCATCCCTCTCTAGTACCTTTGTTTGATCTATCTCTGCAAGTTCAAAGGACCATTGCTTTTTATTCTTTTTACCACCCTTTGCAAGTACTCTTGTTTGCATGCACAGTGGACAAGGATGGCTTGTATTTGCTCCATATGCCACATTAAACATACATTCAATAGTCTTGAGGTTAGTAGCTAGATGCCATTCTACACGGTAGGATCCATAGCCCTCAACTTCAAGTAGCTCACCATTGTTATGACCTTTTGATCACACTTGGGATATCAGTTTGGTTAAAAAACTGCTTCAAAATTGAATGTGACTCTTTTGGCACCTGCAAAAAAAACTCACATGTTATTTCAAAATATTCTAAGTGTTTTTGCCTTATTGCATTAAAATTCCAATTTCCATCATACCTCAAAGCCAACCAACCACCAAATCTCCTATTTTGATTGCACACTGAACTGTCAATTCCACTCTCCAGCCTTTGTTTTCAAAGTTACACTACTACACACCGGCATTATTCTGACGGGTAAGCACCAACGTTTAGTGCACGCGGGGCACTAATCATCGGTATGCAAAGGGGGCTTAAAAAGTGTCGCTATATAGTGACACTTGCTAGACTTGTATAAGGTAGTTATATAGCAACATTTTACACAGAGTGTTTTTCCCTTACCGAGCTTTAAAGATAGTTTTACCCAATGACAAAAAAAATTCCTTTGCATACATATTTGATCCTTTGAAATAATAAAAGTACAAGAGCATGTACATCAAATTTGAAACTCATATATTCATGTCCATGTTTGAGATGAAAAAAATCAATGAAGAGCATTTACATCAACGGCTTCACATCGTCTAGTACGCCAAACAAGTCTATCTTCAACTCTATACCGAGTTGATCTCCTATATCATCATCGTACTCTGGCATCGTACGTTCACCATAGACTTGATCATCTTCTTCAATAAAGTCAGGTGATTCTTGATGATCATCATCTTCTTCCTTAATATCGTGATCTCCATCTTCCTCCGGTATGATGTCATTGTGCACATCTTCCTCTTGGCTCATATTGTGATCTTCACCTTCTTCGCTAGATCCATCTGGATCAATTGGATCCGGCATTGGGAGTGGCATCTCCATATCCACATCTCTATCTTCAAAATTTTGCTTAGTTCATGGTGCAACTTGGATCACGTACTACCATCTTGGATCAAAACGATCCGGATGAAAAACCACCTATATTGAAAATTGGTGCCAAATTTTATTAATTATATGAAACTATGCTTAAATACATGTACCAATTAATATTTAAAAATGAAAGATTCAATTAATTAAATCATTAATATGCACTTGCTCACAATGCTCAGGAAGAACAAAGACCGTCGTAAATAGATCTAAACCATTTCACATCAAGAATGAAAATACTAAATTGTCTGAAATCAATTTCATAGATTTTGTGTATGGTCCCACAATAATCCAACTATGAGGAGAGAAGATTGGTATCCGAAGCACTTGCTCGGCTATCTTGTGTGAAGTTCGCCATGACTCCACAATCATACGTGACTCTCTTTCAGTCGATGTGTTCCACACAAAAATGTCATTGGTATGTCTAGCAGCTCTGGAAATATCAAAGACTTGTACTCCTGTCCATAAGATCTATAACTCCTCTATCAAAGGTATCATGTACATGGCCTCAGGCTGGGACATCACGTGCATTGCCCCTAAAAATAGAATCCATCATGTCCACCATACCCTCGTCATCATCTGGCACATCTGGGAGACTATACTCCTTCTAAAAGTGTGAAGGTATATGCACACCACCCTCGCCACCCTCCTCATCCTGTCTCAAGGTTTCTTGTAAATACAAGATCTTGTCTCAAGATTTCGTGTCGTGTACACATGCATTATTAATCACCAACTCAAATAGCATTGACTTTTCGATGATCCATCATCACATGTACCACCAACGGTGGGTAGTGGTTTGGGCTCCTCCCCATACATCCTCAAGTGGCACATGACATTACGGCGTTGATGTCATACTTCTCACTCGCAATGAGTGCAATGACAATACAACCTCTCCATAAGCCACTCTAGGCTCCCGAGCATTGACACATCATCTGACAAGCTTCCACTCCCTTCCATCTGCACACCTCCAAAATCACAACACAAAATGCAAGGAAATCCATTAAGATCCAAAAAATAGCCACCCATGAGCTCCTTCCCCTCTTTATAGATCAAGTGCCCTAAATTGTTTCTATATAGCGACGCTTTGCCCTGTTTTGTGTGAAGTTAGCCATGACTCCACAATCATACGTGACTCTCTTTCAATCAATGTGTTCCACACAAAAATGTCATTGGTATGTCTAGGAGCTCTGGAAATATAAAAAACCCACACTCTTGTCCATAAGATTCATAACTCCTCTATCACTGCCTCAGACGTGGACATCACATGCATTGCCCCTAAAAATAGAATCTATCATGTCCACCATACCCTCATCATGATCTGGCACATCCAGGAGACTATACTCCTTCTCAAAGTGTGAAGGTATACGCACACCACCCTCGCCAAATATAAGATCTTGTCTCAAGATTTTGTGTCGTGTACGCATGCAATATTCATCACGAACTCAAATAGAATTGACTTTCCAATGATTCATCACCACGTGCACCACCAACGGTGGGTTACTGGTTTGGGATCCTCCCCATACATTCTCAAGTGGCACATGACAATACGACGTTGATGTTGTACTTCTCACTTGCAATGAGTACAATGACAATACAACCTCTCCATAAGCCACTCTGCCCTCTCGAGCATTGGTGCATCATCTAACAGGCTTCCACTTGTCCCTTTTATCTGCACACCTCAAAAATCACAAAACAAAATGCAAGGAAATCCATTAAGATTCACAAATAGTCACCCATGAGCTCCTTCCCTCTCTTCTTAGATCAAGTGCCCTGAACTGTCACTTTGCTCTATTTCGTCGCTATATAGCGATGCTTTTAGGGTATAAGTATATAGCGACACCTAGGGTATAAGTGTCGCTATATAGCGACACCTAGGGTATAAGTGTCACTATATAGCAATACTTTTAGGGTATGAGTGTCGCTATACAATGACACTTTTAGTGTCGCGATATAACGACTGACCAGTGTCGCTATATAGCGATGCTGGGGAACTAAAACCTAAAAAGCCCACGTGAGGCCATCTTTCACAAGTCTATTGTGAGAAAAGCAAAAATCTCTCCTCCCACATTATATTTAGTGACCTTGCTTTCCTCCTCTATTCCCCACACTCCTCACCCCTACCAAGCCGCTCTCCCATTGACACTTGTGCTCCCTCTCCACCCTTCTCCCTCTCTACTTGTGTGAAAGGAAGTTTTTGAAGAAGGTGTGTCTCTTTAAGCAATTTACGTTCATTTTTTGTGAGATTTCATTTTGTGAGTGCTGAAACATTTTCTCCTTGCATTGCTAAGCGTATGTGCTAATTTTCATGCTTGATTATCAGAGATTAAGGACAAAAAACGAGATTTGATGAAAGAAAGAAGACTTACCTCTTCTCTTTTTGGTATTTCTCTTCCTCTTCTTTCCCTTCCTTTCGTGCTTTCTCCTTATTTGTAGGCTTATGCTTGTCCCCTCAATCCAATCCCTTTGGAAAGTTACTTCTCTATGTGATACTACTCTATGTCAATAAAGAATACCATTTTCAAATTATTTTCTCTTCCCGCTACAGAACATTGTTTCCTTTTCTATGTTAAGTAAAATTGAGTATTATTTCCTTTTGCATGTTGTATTAAGATTTGGTGTTTATTATTTCATTTTGCTATTGTATACATCATCAGAAAGTCTTTTGTAAGTAAATTGAGATTGCATCTAAGTAAATTAATAGATTGCAAATACACTGAAAATAAATTTGAGATTGCACATATAAAGACAATTCTAAAAAAGACATTTTACTATATTGATTCCCGTAGGCAGAGTACAAGGTAGATGCCCGTAGGTAGAGTACAAGATAGATGCCCATAGGTAGAGTACAAGGCAGAGCATACAAAATCCCTAAGTGCCCTTGGGCTTCCTAAGACGTACAATAAATTGCATGTCTGCGGCGGTCACCAAGACCCTTTTCCTATGGATGGCAGCCAGCTGAGTGTCATCCATGAGGTCTACTAGGTAGGCCTCATCTGTATGCTACTTATGGCAAGCAAGGCATCTCTAGAAATATGACAAGGAGCCTCCACAACTCTGCACTTGTAAAATTGGGACGTTGTGGGCTAAGGTTGAGGTCTTGCATGACCTTGCGTACCACCCTTATGAAGCTCGCGCCATCAAGATGAGCAGATCGATGGACTTTTGAAACTTTCTAATCTCCCGAAGTGCCACTGTCCCCGGCTTGAATCTGTACCACCTCACTGGAGGAGGGACTCTTTGCCCTTGATGTGGAGGGTCTCTTCCTGGATGTTGAGGGCCTCTTGGACCTGCACTTGGAGCTTGGGCACCTCTCCCTCATTGGCATGGACCCTCATTGTCTGTTCTTTCCTTGGTCCTCCACTCTGTCCTTCATTGTTCCTCTTCCTCACTCTGAGTCATCCATCTCTACCAAAGGATCTTCCTGTGCCTTCCTCTTGTGCCTGCCTCTGTCCCTTTTGCCCCTTGTCTCGATTTTGGATTGGCAGTTTCTCCCTTCAACAGGGATCATCGGGGGGAGGGGGGGAGGCTATCACTCTCTGTCTCTGAGTCTGGAGGTGGGTCTAGCTTTGCCAATCTCCATGGTGCCTTGATCTTGGGCCTGGCCATAGGGGATGGAGAGAGTGTGTGAGAGAAAGGTGAGGGTGCAAGAGATAGGTTGGAAATGTGAGGGGCAAGTGGGAGGTGGTGTGGGAGTGGAGAGCTCCTTAAACAATGAAATGAAAATGAGGGCACATTCTTTGGCCCAAAACCCTAATTTTTTAAAATACTTGTTTTAATAAAAAACCTAAAAAAAGTAAAATTAGTGCGACCTTGAGCTAAATACTTATAATTAACATCCAATAACACAAAATTTCTCATTTATATTACAACTCATGCCATTATACGTTGGCTTTAGTACAAATCACATAACTAAAATTACAAAGAGATTCTAAAACTTATGCATGGTCATCCACATTGGAAGAGTCTACAACATCATTTTTATCTATCTCCACCCATATGTGCCCTTGTCTATGACGGGTTGCACGCCACCTTGGATGATTCTGTCTTGCATTTGATGAGTTGTTTATTCTTCTTCGATGTTCCACGTTAACATCTTGCACTGCATGGGACACTAAGGCCTCTTTGAATGCTAGTGTTGCAACTGCTTTTATTTCGATACACCTATACCACCATTGAACCAATTGAACCATTGGGCTTGACTTAGTTCTACCACCCCTGTGTTGGGTCGCTATATTATATGCAAACGTGCTTGCCAATGCGATCTTTCCATGCCCTGACCACATTCTGATGCTTCCATAATTCCATGCCATGTATGGTGCATGAGCATATAAAATGTGCTACCAAATAGAAAACGAAATAAGTAAATATAGGACCATTCAATATGCACATCTCAATGTCCAAGTTAGAGATTACCATGTACTGTATGAAATGATTCTTTCCCCAAGCTATCTCTATATTCCAGCTAAAGTCATTCACAGCATTGATGAAACAATGTGCATCATCTTCTTCGAATCTTTTCTTTTGTAGTAAAGGTACCAAGCTATCAAGAGCTAACCACACTCGCACCTTTTCCAGTCCTTTTTTGTCCCTTCCCCCCTCATTCACAACAGGCATTGTGTAACTTTCTCCATACATCAAACTCATTAGCATATTTGAGCTTGTCTTTCTTCTTCTTTGTAGAAAGGAATTTTAAAGCCTTGACACCACCAAAGCTTGGCTTACAAGGAACATTGCCTATTTTTCTAGATCTTTTCTCATCTTTTGTAATCTTTACTTGCCTAGAGTGTAGTCCCATATATGAAAGAACCTTTTCAATTCTTGCAATCATCCTCTCACTCTCTTGTTGGGGCTTCAAGTTATATGCATCAATGATGTACAGATGCACCAACTTTTCAATTATTCTCACAATAGCATGAAGCGCACAAATGTGTACTCGCTCAATAGGAATTTGAAGAATTGGGCTCCATGATGGATCTTTCCCTAGAGCATTCCTATCTAGTGCCTTTGTTTGATCTATCTCTACAAGTTCAAAGGCCCATTTCTTTTTATTCTTTTTACCACCTCTCTTGTTTGCATGCACAGTGGACAAGGATGGCTTGTATTTGCTCCATGTGCCACATTAAACATACATTTAATAATCTTGAGGCTAGCAGCTAGATGCCATTCTACATGGTAGGATCCATAGCCCTCAACTTCAAGTAGCTCACCATTGTTATGACCTTTTGATCACACTTGGGATATCGGTTTGGTCAAAAAACCACTTCAAAATTGAATGTGACTCTTTTGGCACCTGCAAAAAAAACTCACATGTTATTTCAAAATATTCTAAGTCTTTTTGCATTATTGCATTAAAATTCAAATTTCCATCATACCTCAAAGCCAGCCAACCACTAAATCTCCTGTTCTAATTGTTCTAATTGCACACTGAACTATCAATTCCAAGACTCTTCAGCCTTTGTTTTCAAAGTTATACTACTACACACGGGTCTTATTCCAATGGTTAAGCATCGATGTTTAGCACACACAGGGCACTAATCATTGGTATGCAAAGTGGGCTTAAACAGTGTCGCTATATAGCGACACTTGCCAGACTTGTATAAGGTCATTATATAGCGACGTTTTACAGAGAGTGTTTTTTCCCTTACCGACCTTTAAAGATAGTTTTACCCAATGACAAAAAAAATTCCTTTGCATACATGTTTGATCCTTTGAAATAATAAAAGTACAAGAGCATGTACATCAAATTTGAAGCTCATATCTTCATGTCCACGTTTGAGATGAAAAAAATCAATAAAGAGCATTTACATCAACAGCTACATATCTTGAGTCAAGTCTAGTACGCCAAACAAGTCTATCTCCAACTCTATACCGAGTTGATCTCCTATATCATCATCGTACTCTGGCATCGTACGTTCACCATAGACTTGATCATCTTCTTCAATAAAGTCGGGTGATTCTCGATGATCGTCATCTTCTTCCTCAATATCGTGATCTCCATCTTCCTCCCGTATGATGTCATTATGCACATCTTCCTCTTGGCCCATATTGTGATCTTCATCTTCTTCACTAGATCCATCTGGATCAATTGGATCTGGCATTGGTAGTGGCATCTCCATATCCACATCTCTATCTTCATCGTGCAACTTGGATCATGTACTACCATCTTGGATCAGAACGATCTGGATGAAAAACCACCTATATTAAAGATTGGTGCCAAATTTTATCAATTATATGAAACTATACTTACGTACATGTACCAATTAATATTTAAAAACGAAAGATTCAATTAATTAAATCATTAATATGCACTTATTCACACTGCTCAAGAAGAACAAAGACCATCGTAAATAGATCTAAACCATTTTACATCAAGAATGAAAATACTAAATCGTCTGAAATTAATTTCATAGATTTTGTGTATGGTCCCACAATAATCCAACTACAAGGAGAGAAGATTGGTATCTGAAGCACTTGCTCGGCTATCTTGTGTGAAGTTAGCCATGACTCCATAATCATACGTGACTCTCTTTCAATCGATGTGTTCCACATAAAAATGTCATTGGTATGTCTAGGAGCTCTAGAAATATCAAAGACCTGCACTCCTGTCTATAAGATCTGTAACTCCTCTATCAAAGGTACCATGTACGCAGCCTCAAACTCCGACATCACGTGCATGTCCACCATACCCTCATCATTGTCTGGCACATCCAAAAGACTATAATCCTTCTCAAAGTGTGAAGGTATATGCACACCACCCTTGCCACCCTCCTCATCCTATCTCAAGGTTTCTTGTAAATATGAGATCTTGTCTCAAGATTTTGTGTCGTGTACGCATGCCATATTAATCATGAGCTCAAATAGCATTGACTTTTCGATGATCCATCATCACATGCACCACCAATAGTGAGTACTAGTTTGGGCTCCTCCCCATACATCCTCAAGTGGCACATGACAATATGGCATTGATGTCGTACTTCTCGCTTGCAATGAGTGCAATGACAACACAACCTCTCCGTAAGCCACTCTGTCCTCCCGAGCATTGGCACATCATCTGACAAGCTTCCATTCCCTTCCATTTGCACACCTCCAAAATCACAACACAAAATGCAAGGAAATCCATTAAGATCCAAAAAATAGCCACCCATGAGCTCCTTTCCTCTCTTCTTAGATCAAGTGCCCTAAACTATCGCTATATAACGACGCTTTGCCCTATTTTATGTGAAGTTAGCCATGACTCCACAATCATACAAGACTCTCTTTCAATCAATGTGTTCCACACAAAAATGTCATTGGTATGTCTAGGAGCTCTAGAAATATCAAACACCCACACTCCTGTCCATAAGATGTGTAACTCCTTTATCAAAGGTACCATGTACACGGCCTCAGACTCGGACATCACATGCATTGCCCCTAAAAATAGAATCCATCATGTCCACCATGCCCTCGTCATCATCTGCACATCTGGGAGACTATACTCCTTCTCAAAGTGTGAAGATATACGCACACCACCCTCGCCACCCTCCTCATCATGTCTCAAGGTTTCATGTAAATATAAGATCTTGTCTCAAGATTTTGTGTCGTGTATGCATGCAATATTCATCACGAACTCAAATAGAATTGTCTTTTCGATGATTTATTACCATGTGTACCACCAACGGTGGTTACTAGTTTAGGCTCCTCCCCATACATTCTCAAGTGGCACATGACAATACGGCATTGATGTGGTACTTCTCACTTGCAATGAGTGCAATGACAATACCACCTCTCCATAAGCCACTCTCCGCACTTGAGCATTGGTGCATCATCTAGCAAGCTTCCACTCGTCCCTTTTATCTGCACACCTCGAAAATCACAACATAAAAATGCAAGGAAATCCTTTAAAATTCACAAATAGTCACCCATGAGCTCCTTCCCTCTCTTCTTAGATCAAGTGCCATGAATCGTCGCTATATAGCGATGCTTTGCAATGTTTCGTCGCTATATAGTGATGTTTTTAGGGTATAAGTATATAGCGACACCTAGGGTATAAGTGTCACTATATAGCGACACCTAGGGTATAAGTGTCGCTATATAGCGACACTTTTAGGATATGAGTGTCGCTATATAGTGACACTTTTAGGGTATGAGTGTCGCTATATAGTGATAATTTTAGTGTCACTATATAACGACTGACCAGTGTCGCTATATAGCAATGCTGGGGAACTAAATCTCGAAACCCCATGCGATGCCGTCTTTCACAACTCTATTGCGAGAAAAGCAATAATCTCTCCTCCCACATTATATTCAGTGACCTTGCTTTCCTCCTCTATTCCCCACACTCCTCACCCCTACCAAGCCCCCCTCTCCCATTAACACTTGTGCTCCCTCTCCACCCTTCTCCCTCTCTACTTGTGTGAAAGGAAGTTTTTCAAGAAGGTGTGTCTCTTTAAGCAATGTAGGTTCATTTTTTGTGAGATTTCATTTTGTGAGTGTTGAAACCTCTCCTTGCATTGCTAAGCCTATGTGCTAATTTTCATGCTTGATTTTCAGAGATTAAGGATAAAAAACGAGATTTGGTGAAAGAAAGAAGACTTACCTCTTCTCTTTTTGGTATTTCTCTTCCTTCTCTTTCCTTTCCTTTCATGCTTTCTCCTTATTTGTAGGCTTATGCTTGTCCCCTCAATCCAATCCCTTTGGAAAGTTGCTTCTCCAAACTTCTCCTCCCTCTAACTAGTTATCTGAAAAATGGTATGTTTCCTCTCTTTTGTAGGGCCAGTCCACGAAACACGAAGTGAGACTTTTCCAGGTAAGAAAGTGCTTCCTCTTTTTTTCTTTTTTTGTTTTTGTTATTTGCATTGGCCTGCAGCTAGCGCTTTAAGCGCTAGCTGTAGTGATGGGTGTAGGAACCCTTTCTTTCCCTCTCTTCTCTTATTCTCTCTTATTCCCCTCTTTTCTTCTTTTCCTCCCTCTTTCCCCCCTCTTTCCCTCCCCCTCTTATTTCCTCTTCTTCCTCTGTTTTCTTCTTTTTCCCCTCTCTTTTGTCATTCTCTTTTCCCCTCTTCCTTCCTCTTCCTTCTCTTCTTTTCCCCTCTCTTATTTCCTCTCTTTCATCCTCTTTTCTCTTCTTTTCATAAGCATATGCATTTGCCTATGCTTATGCTCATATGCTCATATGCTTTTCCCCTCTCTTTTTTCCTTCTCTTTTTCCCTCTTCCTTCTCTTCTTTTCCCCTCTCTTATTTCCTCTCTTTCATCGTCTTTTCTCCTCTTTTCATAAGCATATGCATTTGCCTATGCTTATGCATGAGCATATGCTCATATGCTCATGCATAAGCATAAGCATATGCTTTCTCTCTTTAAATTTTCTGTTTTTTTCTCTCTTTTCTTCTTTTCCCCTCTTTCTTTCTCTTCTTTCTCTGCTTTCCCCCTCTCTTATTTCCTCTCTTTCATCCTCTTTTCTCTTCTTTTCATAAGCATATTCATTTATCTATGTATCTCTCTCATAAGCTTACGTTTATGCATGAGCATATGTTCATATGCTCATGCATAAGCATAGGAATATGCTTTCTCTCTTTTTCTCTTTTTTCCTCTCTTTTCTTCTTTTCTCCTCCCTTTTCTTATTTTCCCCTCTTCTTTTTCCTTCTCTTATGCTTATGCTCTTTTCCCCTCTCTTTTTTCATTCTTTTTCCCTTGCTTCCTTCCCCTTCCTTCTCTTCTTTCCCCCTCTCTTATTTCCTCTCTTTCATCCTCTTTTCTCTTCTTTTCATAAGCATATGCATTTGCCTATGCTTATGCTCATATGCTCATATACTTTTCCCCCCTCTTTTTTCCTTGTCTTTTCTCATCTTCCTTTCTCTTCCTTCTCTTCTTTTCCCCTCTCTTCCTCTCTTTCATCCTCTCTTCTATTCTTTTCATAAGCATATGCATTTGCCTATGATTATGCTCATATACTTATGCTTATTCATGCTCATATGCTCATATGCTTTTCCCCTGTCTTTTTTCCTTCTCTTTTCCCCTCTTCCTTTCTCTTCCTTTCTCTTCTTTTTCCCTCTCTTATTTGCTCTCTTTCATTTTCTTTTCTATTTTTTTCATAAGTGTATGCTTTCTCTCTTTTTCTCTTTTTTTCCCTCTTTTCTTCTTTTCTCCTCTCTTTTGAAAGGGTAATTTTGTAACAAACAATGTTGTATATCTTCGACATGTATATGCTTTTGTCGCTTGGCTCGTTTGAGCAATTTTGTATCATCCTTTTCACAAAGGAAATTTTGTAACAAACAATATTCTTTTGTAATTACTTTTAAAAAAAACATTAGTGGGGCAAAATAGGGCTTGCTGTGGCCCTGTTTAGCCCCACTAATGTTTTTTTTTAGCTTCTATTAATCGTCACTATATAACGATGTTTACCAGTGTCACTATATAGCGACGTTTACTAGTGTTGCTATATAGCAATGTTTATTAGTATCGCTATATAGCGACGCTTATATAGCGACCGTTCTTTTTTGACACTAATAGCGACATAAATATCGACCTTTGCGCCTGTTTAAAAAAAAAATTAGTGTAAAAAAGGTCGGTATTTCCATCAGAAAAGAGCCTATGCCTTGTAGTGTTAGTATACTACATACATGTTGGGGCTCACCAACTAAATCAAGTACGCCCAAATTGAGTGCATGCCTGGCATTATGAACATCAGTCAGTTTAGGAAGTGAGGCTTTAGCTTTTTCTCCCAGAGAAAGACATGCTGTTTTTAAGCTCTTGAATATGAGCCGATATGCCCTTGTACTTATCCGTGTAGTATCACAAACTCCCTGTGTACTAGTTGCATTGAAATGCTCCACAACTTTGTTCATTGACTCAAATGTTATCTATGATTTTACACTTTTGAATTTAGGATGTTGTATAGCAGACTCTAACATTTTTTTTGTAAACACTTCACCCATAGCACCATGGATAGATATGAGTTCCGAAACACTCCTACAAGCTCTCACTCGACGCTTCCAGTGACCACTTTTCTTGGATATTTCATCCGTTCGATGCAATTTCCTCTTACGTAGTCTTGGACCCATTGGAGTATCCTTCATGAATGATAATGTTTTTTCTAACTTCTTGATCTCATTCTTCAGAGCTGTGTTTTGCATCTGTAAGTGAATTGCATTTATAGTACTCTCTCCCAATTAAGCATCTACCTTTAGCTGTAATTCTTGATTTTTCTTCTGTATGCCATCATATGCAGACATTTGAACACTTGTAGCTTGCATAGATGATACCAAATGTTGAGATTCCAAGCCTCCAACATTGCGATCCTTTTGTCTCTTTCATGAAGCAAAGATTGATATTGACTGTGAAGGCTACTTGCTCCATGACCAATCAACCTTTGACAATTGATATCCTAACAAACCATTCTTACCCTTACATAGTAGCTTTATGAAGCTGGTCAATCCATGGAATTGAGGAGTCTGACAAGTTTGTGGATCTACTGGACATATTTTCCCTTCTAACCACAAATCCATACGTGCTTTTCTTTGATTTTGAAGAGCTACTAATCACTTTCACTTGCTAAGGAGGATTCATTCCTCTTTAAAAATGGTGCATTCTCTCCATCTATTTGAAAATGGATATCCATCTTTTTTGAATTTCGCATGGCTTGCATGATTTCATGCACTTTCCACCTAATATAATATAACATTGACATCAACAAATAATATACAAACATGACATATTTCAGAAAAGTATCAAACCAAGAAAAAATGAAAACCCCAATTGCATGCAAAATCTAACGATTGAAATCTACAAATTCAAAAAAACATTTACTTATCATCAAACACTGTTAAACTATGTGAATGAACAATACCTCACAGGGATCTTTGAAGAAAAACGTGATAAAACTTGTCCTCCGCAATGGTCCCTCTTGTAATCTAGTATGCTGAAATTGATGGATTTTTCTCCAATACTAATTATATGCTTCCAAATAACTCCAAATCTATTTCAAACCATCTTTTGTAAAAAACATCAATAGTAAGAGTGTATCTTTTAAAACAAAAAATTCTTTCTTCCTCTTTAAATCATGTATTAAAAGAAAACAAAAAAATTACTAAAACAAACTACAAATTAACTGCTTCTTCAAAGTTGCATCATAAAATCTTGTTATATTCATTGTCTTGCATTGTTCTAAAGGTTTTCTTAACTGAATCTCCATGCAAGTTCTTTGATAGACCCTAATTTGAGTTGAAAACTAAAAACATTCTAAAACTACATGAATGAACAGTACCTGATTCTTGGAGCAAGGTTCTTTGAAAGGAAAATGTGATCAAACTCATCCCTCCCAATGGTCCCAAATGTGTTCCAGGATTGATGAAGTTGATGGTTCTTGCTTCAAAACAAATTATATGCTCCCAAACATCTCAAAATCTATTTCAAGCAATATTCTGTAGAAAACCATTGATAGTAAGAGTGAAAAAGACTCATTTCTCATGGAATTTCTTACAAAACAAACAAAAATTTCAATGTTTTCAAACCATGAAATAAAACAAAACAACACAACTACACAAAATGAACTATGAACTAACTGTCTCTTCAAAGTTACATCATTAACAAACGAATCTCGTCATAATCACTTTGGTGCATTGTTCCAAAGATTATCTCACCTGAATCTCCATACACAAACTGTCACAAATGGTTCGAAATAATGCACCCTTAGAGATTGCAGTAGGGAAAGTAACTAGTATTGAGAGATGGGCAAAAGAAAGATTGATTCTCATGCATCAGCAACTACCATGCCTGAAAGTCAATCTTCTTTGATCCTTTCTCAACGAATCTCGTCCAGTAGCTCCTTCTAACTCCTAACACCCAAGTTGGGGGGGTCACTCATCATATGTAACCCTATCACGTGAGTTCAACATAAGGATATTTTTTATTTCTAAAATTTACAGAAATAAATATACATAAGGGACTATTTTAAATAGTTTTGAAAAAAATTTACAGATTTGTATAGAAAAGGGGTACATTTTATTAATGAAAAATTTACAGATAAGGGATTTTAAATATAGGCCTTGAACACACGTGATATAGAGGGTTTATGCATAGTGACCCCCCGAGCTAACGCCTTGCATCATTCATGGCTCACTCAGAACATTGATTGCCTTGTCTTCCTAAATGAAATGATTTCAGATCATGGGAGAATCCCAGATGAGACTTAGATGATGAGACTTAGATGAGACAAGAAGTGGCAAGATTTGAAGGAGAAGCGTCCAAAATAGAGAAAGAAGAAGGTAGGTTGAATCTCATTAGAAAATGTTGAATGTTTTGAAAGAATAGAGTGAAATGGGAGGGAAATACAGTTAGAGAAGAGAAGTGATGAGCTTTTGGCATGAGAGTCCATCCCATGAAAGGGAGAATAGAGAAAGAAGCTTCTCGCTCAAGAGCCAGTAGGAAATTTGAAAAGAGGGTTGGAGCAAAGAAAACTTCGAAATGGTGCTCAAAAATGAGGGGGAAGCTGGTTGAGAAACTAGGTTTCTCAGTTTGGTTACAGTTAAAAAACGTGATGGGAGAGTTGAGGTAGTGTGCTCCATCTCATTGTTTGGGCCATTGAATAAAGAAATAGAGAAGTCAGGCCACTTCCAATATTCTATTGCCCTCCACCAGCCAATATTCTATTGGGTTTTATTCACCTTATTCTTCCATGTCACCAGCCCAAGGGTTCCCTTATAAGGCCCTTTTTGAGCCAAATTTTTTGTAATGAGTGAGGAATACTCATCCCCCAAAGTTGTGCCCTGGTTGGTAAGGCTCTAAGCTCAACATTGTGAGGTTGTGTGTTCAAATCCCCCCAAGCATAATGGGTAAGAACATCTCCATTTTTTAAGTAGTAGGCTCGTGTGGTGGTGTTTCACCTATAGGACATGCCAGGGTCACCTCCGACATTCATCACTCCTACTTGTTCAACATCTATCTACGATCTTCAACTCTGTTACTCCATTCATAGAATAACAATGCTAGAGGAGGGCTAGTGTAGCATCGACATCTGATGACACATTTTTGACTTGTGGGCAGTGCTTGAAAGTTATGTCAAAGTTTCTACTACTGTGCAAGCTTGCAAATCTAATGTGTGGTATGACCTTTAGTAGAAAAGTGACCAATATTTGGAAAGGAGATGGCGAATCCCTCTATTGTTACTGAATAGTTTAATAAAGATACTTGATAGTTTTATGAAAAACAATTAGCTTTTGAATTACCTTTCTATGTGAAAATTTCTCTATTGAAAAATAAATGCCTTTTTAATTAACTTTCTCCTTAGGTTAAGTTGTATGAAGGGAATTATTTATTGCAATGAATCGGTAGATTGAAAGGATAGATAAACAAACACTTAATAGTTTTATGAATAAACCAACTTTTAAGGACTTTTATGTACCCAAGTACTTTGAGATAGTAAATTTATTTTTTTAATAAATCATGCATATCTCTTATCTTAGAATAGGTAGATGGAAAGTATTGATGAGCAAACACTCAATAGTTTTATGAAGAAATAAAATTTTAAGGGCCTTTATGTAGTCACCCACTTTGAGATCGTAAATTTATTTTTTAAACAAATGACGCATTTCTTGTTAACGGCCCTTAGGATAGGTAGATGAAAAGTATAGGTGACCAAACACTCAATGGTTTAATGAAGAACAAATACTGAGGGTCTTGACAGAATGCTAGAACTGCCCAAAGATTGCCCATTGCTCTTCCATTGCTGAGGCACTTAAAAATTTGGAGAGATAGGTTGTGATGTGTCTACTTTAGAGCTACATTACCCACCTGAACATGCATTAAAATTTTGAACATCCCATTTACTAAATTAAGTTAGCAGGAAAGCAAGCCATTAGCCGAAATAATGCTTCCATGGGCAACTAGTGTTGGGTTTTATTTGTAGTATCTGTCTGGGCGCGTAACAAAAAGCAAACCTAAGCGTAGGCAATCGAGCTATAAAAATAGAGGGACACGGGGCTCAATCATTTTTATTATGCTCCGTGCCTAAAGGCTTTATATAAAAGTAAAGATCCTTTCGTCACGGACAGGAACACAATCCAATTAACAAGATTAATTTTATGAAGAACAAAGATCCAATTAACAGTAGAACCAGATTCAACTAATCACGACAGAAATCTCGAAGAACTAGAGGAAGACGATTTTGCTGTTGCGCGCTTATACATGGATCACGTTGCACCTGATCATGTGCTGATGAACGTTGGATTTCGAATTGTGTGTCGGAGATTTGTTGTTGCATTGTCTGTGGTTCACAGATCAATGGATCTAAATGCGTGGTTCGCAGATCGATGGATCCCAGCTCATGCAGGTGATGATCCTCGGCTGGCTATGGCGCCGACGGCCGGTCATCGATATCTACGATTCACTCCAGCTTGGTGGCTTCCCCGACCTCGCAACGCAACGTCCAGTGCTCGAACGATCCTTTCACAAAGTCGTAGTGCGCCCCATGCAACGCCAGCTTCCCTTTGCTCACCGCCTCCCTCACGAACGGGAACGTCATGCAGTTACACAGCGAATTGTTGACGCACTCCTGCATTTCACACGCACACAGCAGCCGCCATGATCAACCGATCGATCCCTTGACGCTTGATGGTTGCAACGCATCCAAAATCGTGCAGATCGGGATATCCCTTTCCCAACAATTTGTGTTTCGCCCCACGCCTTTTTTCACCCTTACCCGAAAACATGTCGCCTGACTCATGTCATTTTGGCCTTCTAACCTTCTCGCACGTCGTACATTGCTCCTCAAAGGAAACTTCCGAGGTTTCCTTCTTGACTTTTCTGGAGGCGTGCTTTCCTAGCGCAACCTAGTCTTCGATAAACTCGCTGCAGATGCATATTCAGGCCGACATTAGCTTTTCCATTCGACGAAAGACATATGCTGGACCCATTCCAAGAACTCCGTTTTCAACTCCACTAAAACTTGATTCAAGCTCGGTTTTTCTTTTTCACCAGCGGGAGACACGCCAAATTTCAAGCTTACTATTTCGCAGATCCACCAACAAAGTAGAAATCTATGGAAATCCAACACACCTAAATTTCTTCGACCCATCTTCCTCAGCGCCCATCAAAGCTTTGACTCCACCGCATCGGCTATGGCCGATCACCATCAGATGTTCCACCTGTCCAAAATTCGCAATTACTTTATAGCTGTTGATTGGAGATGCAGTGTCTAGAACTCAAAAAAAAATCATCCGACTAACAGATGCTGCACCTTCAAGTGTAGGACAGCATACTCGATGGCGGCACCTGTAGAGGAGCATGCGCCCTACATGTGCCAAGAAAAACTTGTGTGAAATTAAATCGTAAAGGAATACTGAGTGGGCGAAGCTAATTGGCTTCTCCGCCGCCCTACATGTTCTCTTTGCATATTCAACGTTTCTAATTAGTTTGGAATCTGCTTTATCATATTTTTTAATGAGACACATCATGTGTACAGCAATGGAGCTCTTGTGAAAAGAGGAAAGGCCGGTACTTGTGGAGAGTAAGGCGGGACCATGTTGGCCACATTGCGTAAGACAAATGCCTCCCCCAATTGCAATCCCAGAATTGCACACGGATCCACTCTGGAGTCGGAGCATGCAACAATCATAAACTGCAGAGGCTAAAGCTAGATCAGGAATAGTCAAAGATGCACGTTTACAGCACAAGATCCTTGCCGCATTCCAGAAGCAGTAATTGGACCTTTCCCTTACCTTGGGATGTTGAGATTCCGCCAATCCTTTGAACAACGATTGCTCCTCCCTGTTAACGGCGACAAATGAAATTTGTAATTTTGTTAGATCTATGCTTCTGTTCCGACCGCGGCAACAGCCTTCTGTTACGCGATCAGTCGACTGGGACGGAGATACTTATAAGATACTTGCTCTTGCTGTCGCTCTTGTTATGTAGTTAGAGTCGCATGTGCACAAATGTTAACGTATTGGCTTTCAATAGAAAATTTTGACAAAAAAGCTTCTCTAGGCGGGAAGAACGGCTCAAAACACAACAAGATGGGACACATTACTCTAGCCCCTTGCTAGAGAAGGGAGTCAGCTTGTATCACTCTTGGGGGGAAGCCTAGTCTTGTGTCCCTGTTTGGGGGGAGAACAACTCAAAACACAACAAGAGGGTAAACACTGTTGTAGATGCTTGTGCTAGCGAAGAGAGTCAACTTGTATCAGTCTTTGGGAGATAGGAGTCAACTTGTATCACTTTTGTGGGAGAAGAAATCAAAGCAATGGAGGTGAATACAGGGAGGGGAGATGGTAACATGAATAAAGGTCGGCAAAGGGGGAGAAAGTAACATGAATAAAGGGGGGAAAAGATACATTGTGTAACTTAGCTCATTATGCTTTGCTAGTACAACGCTTTCTTATTATTTAGATAACTTCTTCCACCTTTGTCTTCTACTCGGGGTGTTCACTATGTGAAAACCCCTTATATCACGTCCGTTCAAAAAAAGGGATTTTAAGTACCCCTTATACCCCCACTGTATAATGTGTATTTTATGTAACTCCATAAGAAAATAAAACCCCTTCTGTTGAACTCACGTGCTATCTTACATATTATGTGGCGAACTCCCCAAGGTCTTCTACTACTTCTTCTTCTTCTATGATTGCCTCCTCTTTCTTGGTGAGCATTATCTTCTACTTTTAATGTTGATTTTTTAATATTTTAAAATAAAAATATAATTATTAATTAAAATATTTAACTTAATTTAATTTAATCCAATGGCTGAAATTGCATGAATAAAAGACATGGTTAGAAATTCATTGCACAATTTATTGAATAAATCGACATTCCATACAAAGTTTAGAGTAGTATAGTGGCATTGTTGAATTCATAAGTATAAATCCAAAATGGTTATCATGCCCAAATATAGCAACCCAAGCCACATCTAATATATGTCTTTTCATTTGGAATACTTCAATTCAACTCCTTGCTTTCGATTTTTTTAAAGAATGATGTTAATTTTAAAAAATGTGATTTAATCATATAATATTCATTTTAAAATGTTTAAAACCAAAAATTGTAAAATTTTGACCTAGGCCAAGAGAATTGATTGATAGGTTACAATATCGAAACACCATGTGTGACCAGAATATTTACTCACAATATATATATAATTATACTATGCGATATATATACTGAGACTGTGTAGTATTGTATATATAAGACTGTGTAGTATTACCAAAACACTAAGTGGTATATGTAGAGCACCATCCGATAAAGGTAAAACTAATCACGTTGCTACTTTCTCCATGTGCCATCTTGTTGTTCATTAATTTACCACACAATAAATGAAAAATACCACATAGAAAAGTAAAGCAAAAATCTATAAATGAGCATTGTATCTTCTCGCAATTCATATTCATCATAAATCGAGGAGTTTCTTCAGCTTTATTTTGTGAGTCTTCTATGTCCTCTTTTAGTCTTTTGTATGTATTAGTCATTCATTAGGTGAGGACTCAAAAAGGACCTCTGGGATTCGGCTCTTAAGATTTGTGATTAGCAAACCAACCAATGGGAAGGCTCATATTGGCCTCTCATTGGTGGAGAGACCTCCTTTGATCCCCACTAGTATCCCACTTGCGCCCACTACCTTCAGGGGCATTTACTCCCCCCTTGACTATTGGGATGGTCCCTCTACCCTCCTCCCTCTCTTGGTGGGCCCAAAATTTTTTCCCTCCAAAACAAATAAGAATTTTTCAAACACCTCCCAAGAGTCTCCCCAAACTATCCCCATTGACTCAAGACCTTCTTCTCATCCTCTACCTCCTCTCAACCTCCTTTTAACCTCCCCTCCTCTCAGCCTCTTCCTCCTTCCAACCTCTTTCTCTTTGCTTCTCCATTTCTCTCTACGATGATGAAGAACTCTCCTTCCCTTAAACCAAAGCTATCAATTCACTCTTATGTGGGTCCCATTTTGAAGGATAATAATGATGTTTGGATCCATCAAGAATTAAGGCTAATTCCCTCAATCACAATGCAACCATCTTCAAATAGGTCCATTCAAGGTTTCAAGGAAGGTAGAGCAAAGAAAAAGAAGCATTAAAAGGGTCGAATTATTGAGTTTTTTAATACAACGAAACCACTCAAGGTGAAGGTTTAGCACTTGTGCATGCCTTGAGACATAAACTTGAACCCCACAAATCGAACTTGCTTTCCTTCAAATCATATCTCTCTTTTAAATTGCCATATTTGCATATGGCACTTCATTTTTCCATTCTAATATGTATGTATGCTGAGCAAGGGTGTGTTGTGGAAAGAGTATGGAGGAGTGAGACTTTGGGAAAGAGAGAGAGATAGAGAGAGAGAGGTGTGGGCATGTGAGAGTTTTACAAGAAAATGTGTGAGAAAGAGACAGAGTTCAAAGGGATTGATTGGCTCATTGACATCTTTATTTGCTTCCTATGTAAATATATGTCCTTCCACCAAAGTCAAAACCCAACCCTTGGATAGTCTCACGGAGACATTTCAAGCTTTCCATTCAAACATTGGGGAGTTAATGTTCTCAAGATGGAGTCCTGCCTCCTTAACAAAATCTAGTATTTTTTTCTATAAGGCATGACACCAAGTACATTGAAGAGAAGGTGCACATGCAATCCTTCGTCCTATTCCTCTTCCTAACTTTGATAGTCTTAGGATGGCCTCTTCCCGATCCCTTCTCTATATGTGCATTTAGAATCAAGATGAGATATGAGGTTCGATAATCACTGAAGTTTACTTTTGGTTCAAAATATGTGGGTGTTAGTTGGTTCATTCTCTCCATTGTATTTATTCAAATCAATTCTCTTCCATAAAGCAAAGACCTTGTGGGTCTCGGGGGTCCACCTTATGTAAGCCATGTATACAACATGCGTTCGAAAGGTATTTGAAAAACTCCTTTGTAACCCCTTTTTAGATTTTTTAAAATACCTCTACTGTGAATTTTTTATCAATTTTTCCCCTCCTCTTGTACATTTCAGTGTAAGTTGAAGCAGGCGCTACTACGAGAAGCTACATGTTGTACAACCAAATAAAGCACTTTAATTTTTATGTCAATGTACATGCATGCTTTACACCCATACTAGTACCTAAAAGAGTGTATTTTCAACTTTGCATCTATGCAATTCCAAAAAACTGGTGTATGTGCTCCTCCTTTTTCATTTTTGTTTCCCTTGCATGCTCCCAAACTTGTCACTATGCATGAAGTGACTTGTATTGGACCCTGGAAAGAATGACACAAACATCTAAGAATATGGCTCGAACAAATTGTTTTAATCTTAATTGATCTAGTGACGTGTTTATAATCAATATGATGCATGTACTAGCATTATATTGATCTAGTGCGAGTGTTCATATTTAATGTGAGGCTATAAATTATATGTTGATTTGTTGAGCATTCTACCGAGGGAATCGTAGACCCTGTCAAGAGACCAGAGTGCTTCTTAGGCTAGATTGCTTAGAGATTGTACATTATATGTTGATTCTTTAAGCATTCGACTAGGAAAATCATAAACCATTTAAAGACACCGAAGTGCTCTTGAGGCTAGATTGCTTAGAGTCTATATGTTATATGTTGTTTCTTTGAGCATTTTGCCATGGAAATCGTAGACCGTGTCAGGAGACCGCACTGCTGGACTGAGGCTAGATTGCTTAGACACTATACAATATATGCTGATTATTTGATCATTTTGCCAAGGTAATCGTAGACCATGTCAAGATACCAAAGTGCTCCCGAGGCTAGATTGCTTAGAGACTATACATTATATACTAAGTCTTTGAGCATTCTACAAGGGAATTGTAGATCATGTCAAGCAACCGGAGTGCTTCTGAGGCTAGATTACTTAGAAACTATACATTCTATGTTGATTTTTCGGACATTCTATCAAGGGAATCCCAGTAAGAGATTGGAGTGCCCTTGAGGCTAGATTGCTTAGAGACTATACATTCTATGTTGATTCTTTGAGCATTCTGCCAGGGGAATCATAGACCGTGTCACGAGACAAGAGTGCTCCTCAAGCTAGATTGCTTAGAGACTATACATTTTATACTGATTCTTTGAGCATTATGCCAAAGGAATCATAAACCATGTCGAGAGACCAATGCGTGCTCTTGAGACTAGATTGCTTAATGACTATATGCTTTATGTTGATTCTTTGAGCATTCTGCCAATGGAATCACAGACCATGTCAAGAGATTGGAGTGCCTTCTTAGGATAGATTACATAGAGACTGTTACGATGACTTCTTCCACACAATAGAAGGCTTTCTTACTAATTTCCTCCTAGCTATGGTTTTCCAATCATTTCCTATCTCGTGAGTCTTGCCTCTTTTTTCATCACCATGGAGATCTCTCTTTGGAAACCTCTCCCTAGCCCAATGCTTGCAAAGTGACCTCCTACCTAGGTGCCATACGTCCCACAAAGGACCTTACCTTTCTAGCCCTCTCATGGGCTCCCCTTTGCATCTCGTAGCTAGTTTCTAGGCCTAGGCATGACCCTAGATCCAAACCCTCTAAGCCTCATAACTAGTATGCAAGCACCATCAAGACCTCTGGCTTCCCGCCTAACCATAATCACACCAAATGGTTCTGGAATTATGAGTGACGTAACATTCCCTTCCCCTTAAGAATGGTTTACATCCTCTAAAAACAAAATTGGGAAACCTCCTTTGGAGATTGCTTACCCTTCACCATGTTGAACTCTCTTCAGGTCTATCTTTCCACTTAACCAGAGATTCTTGTCATATTGTGTGTCACGTTCTTTTTTCTTATCTATCTAAAATTCTTTCTAGTACATGTGGTAAAGATGCAGGTTCAATGAGTTCAACTAGGACTTCATTTCCAATGAGATTATCATCATCTCCTAAATTTCTTTTTAGCCTACTAACATGAAATACTGGATGTACTCTACATCCCTCAAGTACGGCTAATTTGTAAGTAAGTTCTCCAATCCTCTTAAGTATAATTGTGAAGTTCCACAATACGTAGGAGACAACTTCGGACATTTACCTGTCCTTAAGGTTCTAAACATTCAAGTACCTTGAGGAAGACTTTCTTATTTACTTCAAACTCCAACCTTCTATGGTGGGGGTTCGCATAACTTCATTCTCTATCCTATGCTCTTCTTATGATATCTTTAGCTAACTTAAACGTTTGATTCATATCTTCAAGAAAGTCTTTGGCAGCCAATGAACCTTCTCTTTTTGGAGTTCCACTACCATTGGGGTTCTTGGTTGAAATCCATACATCATCATGAATGGACTAAAACTTGTAGCCGCAATGTTTGGCACAGTTATATGCAAATTGTAATATGGGCAAATATTGTTCCCAATTAGTTTGCCATTTACTTACATATGCTCAAAGGATATCCTCAATGATTTGATTGAATCTTTTAGTTTGACCATCACTCTGTGGATGATCCGCGGTGCTCATATCCAATGAAGTTTCGAACCTCATAAACACAACCCTCTAAAAATGGCTGTTAAATTTTCTATCCTAGTCAGTAACAATACCAACTGGTAGTCCATACAATCTGTAAATATGGTCCACAAATAGCCTACCTAATTCTAGAGTTTTAACATCTTTATTCATAGGAATAAAATGATCCATCTTGGTCAACAAATCAACAACGACCCACACAGAGTTGTGCTCCTTTGTGTCCTTGGTAATATAGCACAATAAAATCCATGGAGATGATTTCCCATTTGCCAGATGGAATCTCCAATGGGTGTAGGAGACCTCCTCTACCTTAAGGCATTCAGCCTTATTGACCTAGCATTTTTGGCACTTCAATACATAATCTTGGATGTCCTTACCTATTCTAGGCCAAATGAATTGCCTTTTCAGAAGCCCATATGTCTTCTAAATTCTCGGATGTCCAACACTCGGATTATCATAACATTCAAAAAGAATTTGGTGCCTAAAGTCATTATTATCTATATTGTATTCTCGTAGGAGAGCTATTAGAGTGTTCTTCTCCTTGGGGGAGAGACCATTGGCTATGAATACTAGTTGGGGGTCCTGACCTTCCATTGCCAGGTTTACCTCCTTGATCGGGGTGGGGCCATCATATCCTTGGGAGCACCCATCCTCCCAAGATCTCTTGACCTATTGGTATAAGATCTGGTGATCCTCGATCGTGTAGGCCTTATAGTGGGCTGGTATGTGTCGTAGATCCTCCTTCTCCCCATTTTCTTCTTCTATTCCTTCAGGGGGAGTGGTCATCTTGGCTTTAGCCGAGCTTTTGTATAATGGGAGGTTTGGACCTAAAGGGGGCTCTTTCATGGCACTTATAGAGCCAACTGGGGAGATTACCTTGCTTACTGGCCCCCCAATTAGAAGAGAACTCATGATGGTGGGCTTTAGTGGCACCAACGTAGGCTAGCCAATGGAGGTCTGATTTGACCATTATTGTCCCCTTGCTCACCTCATAGGGTTTGAGCATGTTAAACATCCTAAGGGGAACCACTGGGGTCAACCCTTGAGTTTGGGTGTCCTAATTTGGAACCATATTCTCTCTAGAACATTAATATTGGTCAGGATGGGCATCTAGTTCTAATAGAATTCTGGCTCTAAGAGCGGTGCATACCAAAATTCGTTGGACTCCTTTTCATCCTCTTCCCTCTCACAGCGTTGGAACAACTTCAAGGATGCTACCTAGATGGTTGTGTCAGATTCCATGGCGGAGAGTTGTCCTAACAATGGGTGGGCCTGGTAGGTGCACAAGTACACCCGCATGATTTGTTCCCATCGTGCTACAGATAGATGTTATTAGTGCGCCAGTTGTGCACATGCCCAGATGTTTGCCAATAAGGGCCTACCTAGGATGGCTTCATATCTCAGCTACTAGGTGAAGTCCATGACTACGAACCTAATGGGGTACATAAAACCGAATACTTTGATGTTAATATAGGTGAGGACTCCCAAGGGTTCTGTAGTTCCGCCATTGGCTAACTTCACCACCAGATGGGTTTGCTCAAGCACAAGTTTTCCCCACTTCACCCAGCATTCCTTGGTATAGACACTCACTCCCGCCCCCCCATCTAGGATAGCACTAACATTTTGGTGTTGATAGGTTATGGGGATAGCCGCATTCGTGTAATCACCCTTGAAGTATTGGCCTAACTTATTAATGGGTACCTTCGATAAGTTTTGTCCCTCCTCTGGTGATTGATCGACCTTAGGGCTAGCAGCTCCTGGGGGCACAAATTGTCCACTCATCTAGTTGGATAGGTCTCGCCAAAGGATAGGATTCCCTCTTAACAAGGATATGATTGCATTTTTACCTCGGTCAAGAGGAAGGCTACCAATGAGTCATACCATACGAGTCTTTTTAGCACTTAGGTTGGCTCTTATTTTCTACCCTTATGTATTTAGTTTATAATTTTGGACATTGGATTAGTAGCGCAAGAAATTCAAGGCATGCAGGAGGCCGTGGAACCATGTTCGGGTACCTTTTAGCCTCCAGCAAGAGTCAGGAAGCCATACAGAGCAAACCAAGAGCACGGGCCCTAAGGGAGATCATACAGATGTAGAAGACCACCAACAACCTGATCCCACATGCTCCCTTCCAATGTGTGGTACGTAGATAGCACAGGGGTACAAGGATGATGTGCGATTCAACAGAGGAGCTATGGGGATGTTCTAGGAGGCTACGGAGCAGGGATGTTTCTATCGAAGCTATGCTTATATATTAATATAAAATCTTGGCGAAAGTTTTCAAGATAAATTTTTTAGTTTCACAATATTAGTAGAATGTAGTACTTGTTTATATATTTTCTTTTGAATTTTGAAGGAAAAAATACAAATCCTAGCGAAAGTTAAAATTTTTTGGCATAAAAGTTTCAAATCATGGCGAATGTTTCAAACATTTATTTTTCTTAGGACATACAAACTTTCGATGCCAATATAAAATTTTAGCTTCTTAACGAAAGTAACTTGAAAAAATCATCCATGCTACGGAGCAAGTGACCCTCTCTATTCGAGGATGCCAACTTGTGTTCCATCCATGCAAAGTGCATCACAATCATGGACAACGACATGGCTCTGGCAAAGCGGCTACGGATGGACCCAAGCTTGAAGCCCTAGATTCTCTTCGAGCCCACCCTTAGGACTTAGACTACCCCCTACCCTTGAAGGCACAATCTTGTATCTGAGACCCAAAGGCCGATCTTTTTAAATAAAATATATCCACATTCTCTACACTATCGCATTGTTGTGAATTCTCCATGTTTATGACTGAAGCTACTGTTCATTTTAATGTAACTTTTGAATTCTATCAAATCTTGGAGAAATTTCACCACGGCACAGAAGGGAAAAGTGTATGGAACATTGCAAGGAGCCTAAAATGCCCTAAACCCACCATGGCACAAATTTGGGCATTCTAGACTTGCCAGAATGCCCACATTCACACCGTGGTGGGTTCAGGGCATTCTAGGCTCCTCGCAACCTCCCAGACACTTTTCCTTTCTGCGCCATGGTGAAATTCCTCTAGGATTTGATAGAAATGAACTTTGGATACCAGAATCGGTGAAAATCATACTAAATTGGCTAAAAATGCATTAAATTAACACAATTAAAAGGATGGAAAAAATATATCATCAATGACTTAAAAAAAATACAATGGAATAAATATTATGAATTCATGATGAGCAACAATGACTTAAAACAAATAATAAAGACATGTAGTCATTAAAGTCATGTATCCATTGAAATATATGTTTATATTTACAAGAGGCCTCATAGGCTATCTTTCTTGGCTACTTCAAGTACATTGAGAATAGGTGCATCCCTAGTGGACTCCCAGATATAAACCTAGCTGCAATAGCACTAACATCCTCCTCTCTTGCTGCCAAAGATATAGCTATTGCTGTCAATGCCCTATCATGAATGTTCGATCCAAAAGCATTGATAGCAGCCAGGCGGTGTACCAAAATCACTTTGTCGACATTTTGAGTAATGTTGGAGTATCCGATAGCGCGCAACAATGCCTTGCACTTTAGCGGCTCCGAAGGCCCTCGAGGAGAAAATTTGTTATGGAAGACCACGAGGTGCTCTGTGACTTTGCCGAGGTAATAGGCCAAAGAATGATCTCACCTAAATGCGCTATGAACATTACCCCATCGAGGTGAGAATCCAATAGCCACATCTGAAGCATCCACAAAAATATGAAATGGCAACTTCCAGTTAGGTGGTTAAAGGATGGGTGCTACTACTAACATTTTCTTTAATAGAATGAAAGCCTTCTATTGTGGTTCTTCCCATGTAAAATATTCCCCCTTCTTGGTAACTTTGTTAGAGCTACACAAACATGAGATAGATACCGTAGAAGTCTGCTATGCCACTTGATTTGCCCAGCAAAGCATGATAACTACTTCAAGGTTCTAGGTGTAGGGGCGTTCTAAATGACTTCCATTTTTTGTGGGTCTATGGTCATCCCTTCTTCTAAAATTATATGTCCCAGCAAGACACCCTTGTTTATAGAAAATGCACATTTGTACACTACCTTTCTAAGGGGTTTATGTACACCACCTTTCTAAAAGAAATAGTCATAAAGGTGTGTGCACACCACTTATACATAAAGGTGTTTATTTACACCACCTTTCTAAGAGAATTGATCTTCTGTTGATGTTCTTAGGTGATAGCAGCTCAATTCACAAGAAGTTATGAGGATGTTTATGTATACCACCTTTGTAAGAGATTTGGTTATGCATTGATGTTCTTAGTACTTAATCACCAAATCTTTTGTTTTGAGTTGTCAAATCTAGTTCAAAAAACAACATTACTAGTATATTCAAAAATTTTGGACTGTTTTTTAGTCCATTTCTCAAATTGGACTTTACACAAGTCCAAAAATTTCGAATAGTGTGTTATGTGTAGTATTGTGCCTCAACTTCTTGCCAGCATAAGATAGGGTTGGCTTGAAACCTGGCACACCCTCTATCTTACCTGGTACACTTTTTGTTCCACTCCCCCACCCAATTCCTCAAGAATTATCAATGCAACTAGTGGGAAATGTACCGTTGTAGAGCACATGTCGACAAACTTCATGCATAGGTCTATTTGTGCCTTGCTATCTTGACTTCTCGTGTTTATTCTTTCTGAGGAACCACTAGCAATCTAGGCATAATATTGCATGGCGACATTTAATAGTCTACTTACTACACCTTTTTCCTTTTGGTTTTTCCTATGAATGGCAGTGCGGGATTCTTTCCATTCTACGAGCCACCTATCTAGCTTTGACCTTGCTACATCTGTCAAGGGCTTGACTAGTTTACCATTTCCCATTGTACAACTATATCACCCAGCACTATAGGTAGGAAATTTAGTATAGCCACTTTCTCCTCTATCCGCCCCACACCTCTGCGCCTCATCAGCTACAGTCAAATTGAGCAAGTATGCAGAGCAAGTATGCACTGATGCATTTCATCTAGCTTAGACTTGGTATGTGGAATCTCTCTTATTTGCTCCTCACTCAATGTAATAATATGTCGAATGCACACCTTGCAAACAAGGTGTTGCAACTCGGTTCTCCAAGTGTCTTTGTCTCTCTTTGAAGGGGTGGTTGCCATGAGGAACGCAGAGGTATAGATCTAATTCACACAACAATCATTATGTAAGCACTCATGAGGTTCTGCTACCATGACAATGTGTACATAAAAAAACCAACGCATAGCAGTTAAGTAATTTACACATCTAGGCCCAATCATAATGCATTAGGTTAACACTCAACAATCATTACAAAAACAAAAGTGAAAAAATCAAGAAATAAAATTGAGATCGATGCACACATGCTAACATGAATTTATAATAGATAATTATAATGTGGACCCTACAAGCAATAGCATGCCTCATACAAATTGCTCCAAGAAACCCTATCAAGCTATCGAAGGAGGATAGGCTATAAAAGATGAAACAAGAAAACATAGAGCAGCAATCACAATGTAATGAACCATGATGATCTAGATCAACATTGTGTGATCACACATCTTGACCTCATTGGAAGGTCGTGATAGAGATGAATCCAGACGGCCAAAGCGAGCTATCATATGGACAATAACCAGCTCTATTGACATCTACATATAATACATATGAATATATGATAGTAGACCAGAGCGAGGTGAATCCAGTCGGCCGAAGCGAGCCATCACCCAGCTTGATAATGATACTACCTAATAGAACATCACTCGATGCAAGATGAATCCAACCGGCCAATGGGAGTCATCATTCGGTCCCAAGTGATAGACATCATACATGCAAACACATATAAGCAAGCATAAATAAGCATCACACATGTTCCTCTCTCTCTTGCCCTCTCTCTCTTTTCCTCTCTCAATTGGGGTGAGGTGAATACAACTGGCTGAATCAAGCCATCACCTGGCCTTAATCATGATACTGCTAGAATGTCACTCGAGGCAAGATGAATCCAACCGGCCAAAGTGAGTCATCATCCAGCCCCAAGTGATACACATCATGAAAGCACACACATAGAAGTGAGACAAAAGCAAGCAAGCATAAATATATCACATATTCTCTCGCCATTTTCTCTCACCTGAGGCGAGGTAAATCTAGCCAGATGAAGCGAGCCATCACCTGGCCCTAACTGAAAACAATAGTAAGGCTAGAAGCTCACCAAAAGCCTAAAGGAGAAGGCCACAAGCAGTGGAAAAGAACAGGAATGTGGGAAACAACGGAAATTAGAGGGAGAATTTTAGTCAAATGTGAAAAAAAATGATGTGAAGCTGCCCTTTTATAGAACCCAACTTAACACACCAGCCGATATGTCTCCACACCAATCAGTGTTTTTTGGCCAATGCATGCATGCCACATGTCTTGTTGATGCACATCGATCGGTGTATGGTTTCACCGATCAGTGTATTTGATATTGGTCAGTGTAGGGGTTCACGAATCGGTGTTTTCTCACTAAGCAATGTTTTTCTACACCGTGCCATATATTCAGGAAAATACCCAATGGTGTTGTGATACATCAAGCGGTATTTAGCCGCTCAACTGGTGTATGTTGTCCGGTTATTGAAAATGTATTTTTTGTGTTTGAACGTCTATAGATGTTTTTAATTCAAAAAACACGTTCTTTTCTTTAAAAAAACATACCTAAAAAATCCCAAATATGTTAGGGTATAGAAGCTCAACATCAAAAGTTGTACAACAGACATTAATAAAAATTGATATCAGATTAGAGAAGGATTTGAGGTGTACCAATGAGAGTGCTAGAAGGTGTGCGCAATGGTATGTTGAGGTGGAGGGTGGGTAGGCCTATAGAGGGCCCCTATTGGTTACTCCCCTTACACTAGGGACCAGCCAAACCATCCCCCCCCATCCCTTTTATGTGTAAGTGGTGTACATATACACCTCACTTGGTATTAAAAAACACCCTTAACTATAAGAATACATTGACATAAAGTTTAAAATACACCATTAAGTATAAAATGGACCTCATAAACAATCTTTATACACAATAATGAGTAAAGAAATAAAAAAAGTAGTCAACTTTTTATTAGATATTCACTTTACATAGAAGTTCAAAACTTGCAAAGTTTGAAACTTGTGATTACAAAGCTGTCAGCCATCATGTTCCTCACTACCAATGTCCTCAATGCCAAGGTCCTGTGACTAATAGGCTACCAAGGTCCCGTGACTAATAGGTTACTTTAAGACAGTACCAATGTCCTTGACTACCAAGGTCCTATGACTAATAGGCTGCTCTAAAACAGTACCAATGTCCTCAATGCACCCTTGACTACTAGGGTCTTGACTAATAGGCTGCTCTAAGACTGGAGTCTCAGCAGCAAGGTCCTCAGTAGTTTGCTCTTCAGTTCCAAGCACCTAAGTATAGTAGGCTACTCTAGAGTCTCATGACCAAGTTCTTGGTGAGTAGGGTCATGGCTACTAGATTTCTGACTAGTAGGCTGCTGTAAGGTCATGGTTGAAGAACCATCTATGCCTCCTGGTAACTCCTCATGGTCATGCTTTGCCTCATCCATACCTTCTTTGGGTAAGGCTTCCTTGCTTGATCCACTTGCATGTCCCTCATCCAAGATCAAGGGTGCCTTCCTCACTTTTAATTTCATGGGAAGTGCTTCCACCTCTTTAGCCTTACCTTTTCCTATGATGTGTTGTACTACTACTTCTTGCTGCCACGGGCCATCTCATATGA
The DNA here is from genome assembly GCF_047967505.1 of Dipteris shenzhenensis. Classification (NCBI taxonomy): domain Eukaryota; kingdom Viridiplantae; phylum Streptophyta; class Polypodiopsida; order Gleicheniales; family Dipteridaceae; genus Dipteris; species Dipteris shenzhenensis. The sequence goes on along the minus strand of NC_141603.1, from coordinate 12,312,385 downwards.
TGAGTGGAACCTCCTTGACTCTAGTTGACAATTGATCACCCTTATTCTTTGTGCAGATTTCTTCTTGGCATAAGTCATCAGATTCAAAGCTTTCACCCTCATCATCACTTGAACTAGAATCACCACCCTCAGACTCACTACCCTCGTCTTCGACATTTTCCTCACTACCCTCTTCTTTGACATTTTCATCTTCAAAGAAAATAGTGCAACTATAATATGTGTCAAAGAACTCAATCTGATGGGGGGTATCAATGACATTTACATTTCTACCTTGGTGTAGCAATTTCTTAGCAACAAAACCCATACGATACAATGCTACTTCCCATCAAGGGCTCTTGGCTAAAGACTTTAAATATTCGCACGGGATATTGATTCAAATGTTATGTTTAAGAGCTCAAATATACATCCGGGATGTTGATTCAAATTTCATGTTTTAGACTTCAAATATTCACGTGGGATATTGATTTCAATGTCATGTATGTTGTTTAAGACATCATATATGGGGGCTTCAAATTTCATGTTCAAGACTTCAAATTTGTGTTCAAGAACTCAAGCGTTCACATGGTATAGTGATTTAATCCATCAAGTGCTATTGGTTTATTTCCATAAGGGAGTTCTGAATACCATGCAAGAGATGACACAAAAGGAGGCAATCCCATGATCAAACTTCAACTCCCATGAAGGAGCTTGAAGTCCCATATGGAAGCTAGAAATCCCTAAAAAAGGATATGGATAGGATATATTATTTAGATATTTTTTTGTATCCATGGAGGTAGCTCCTTTTGGTATAGACCTGTATCTATGGCAATATTTGTGATGTCACTTGCTTCTATTCAGCCCATCAACTGGCTGATAGTCCCTTTCTTTCTATTTCAATTTTCCATCCATTGCGACTGTGGTCAAGGTCATATTTTTGCGTTAAAGTTATCTACTAAGTATATGAATGTTTAGATTTTGAATTTTTTGAGCTGAGTAAACCATCTTCTATGTTTGTGCTATTGCATTCTTGTATGTCATTTTGTGTGGTACCCTCCAAAGTATTGTCATTAGAGTGACCTATGCTCAGAGGGGGGCCGGGGGTCACTCATCATACGTAACTCTTATCACGTGAGTTCAAAAAATGGGTTTTTATTGATTCAATCACTTACATATTTATATATACATAAGGAAGTAAATTAACTCCCACATATTAATATACAAAAGCGTGTTTTATATTACAAAAGTTTTAAAAGCTCCTAACCTACAACATGGACATGTGGGAAGAGTGGGTTATGTCATGGGACCTAAAATTCCACTGGCTCACTAGTGCACTAGACCATAGTCTTTGTTCTTTTAGTTAGATGCTCCTTAATATGGGAGATGATGGAAATTTTATTAAGCTCTGCTCAAATGTATTAAGGGTACTTGTGCACAAGTAGGATAATGTGTGCATAATTATGTCAGGCACGTTGACTGTCTTGGAGTTGGTCCAAGAAAATCGAGGTTTATTTTTTCAAGTTGTGGCACCCTACTTAAGGGCATTGGCCCTTCAAGAGAATTGAAAGAAATTATAAGGGCACTTTATAAAAGAATAAAGTTTTAAAATTTGCTCTTCTCAAAGAATGCCAAAAGAAAAAATCCTTTCTAGAGAAGTGCAACCTTTTGGAAAACATTTTTGTAAGATTAATATTAATTTTGTGTTAGTATGCTTCATAATACATAGATGAAATCCTAAGTCACTTACCCACTGAAGTCTATTGTCCAAGGACTGAGGGTATCTGGATTCTAGTGTTTATTATCCAAGTTCGATCTAGCTAGCTTGAAATGCCTATGTTTCTAAATTGTAAATTCCAATTTGAAATTTTCAATTCAAAGTTTGAACTTGCACAGTCACTTCAATTGTAAAGCTTAGAAATTACAAATTGCAATTAGAGATTGCAAATTTGCAATAATCGATTTGATTTTTGTGATTGACAATTGATGTTCTCCTAAACTAGATACTAACGGAATAGTGAGAACCCTAGACTAGTATCAAGCCTTGGCTTTCCCCTAACTTCAAGCTTCTCTCCAAGTTCACAATTTCCTATTTGAAGACTAACCAAGAGACAAGAGCTAATAGGATTAGTACTATGTGGTCAACATGGATAGTCTTTGGTAACGTTATATGGCTTGTACATTTGTTCAAACCTATATATGTCTTGTATATTTATGTTTAACATAATTCAAACATTTTTTAATGCTAGTAATGACATTTTAAGAATGTTTCTGCTGATGTCATTCAAGCATCTTATTAGATTTTTTATATTTATTCAAACATGATAATCTGTAATGATCTATAAAACAAGGCACATAGGTGCCAAGAGAATTGCCCAAGACTCAAAGATTAAAAAAAGGATTCTCATTGTAAGTAGGCATGTTTGTGAGGGTAGAAGAAAAATGTATATCCGTCATAGTTATAAATAGAGGGAGCTTTAGGACTAGTCAATTCTCCATGCATTGAGTGGCTACTTCCTTAATTCTAATCGTACACTCTTTGAACGATGAATTTTTGGCATCTTTGTCTAAATTTTGCACTCCTTGCAACTATCTGCAGCAACAAAAATCACAATCTCAATTTGTAATAATGTGCTAAATATCAATTTGCAAAAATTGCATGACTAAAAATTCATCAGCTTGCAACATTACAATTTTGCCATCCCCTTTTTGTCAATTTGCATTGGCTTAACTATATTCTTGTGAAGCTACCTCTTGCTAGTCCAATTCTCATGAGCCAATAGATTGCAATGTCCACTCTTGAAGAGGGGCTTGTTGTTCAATAGGACCCGTGCTCCTTGTTTACTTAAAGGTGAGACTAGAAACTTTCTAATCATTAAATTAGAAACACATATGGGTTTGCAATGCTAATATAGGTGATAAGACGATTTGTTTAGCCCAGATCACAATACGATATGGTAGTTCTTGCTCAAACCTGTCTCTTTCTCTCTCTCTCTCTCTCTCTCTCTCTCTCTCTCTCTCTCTCTCTCTCTTTCCTACTGTCATAGCACCAAGCTCACCTTTTTTGGCCCTAGAAGGGGCCTAAGGAATGGGTCAAGTGTTGTGTGGATGTTACTTTTCCTTTATTTTTGGTCAATGTTAGAAAGTAGGTTAGTGTTTAAGTTTGTGTTAGTTGTTTATGAGCATTAAGTTTGTGTTAGTTGTTAATGAGCAATAAGGATTGCCTTTTGGTCAGAGACTAGAGTTATCTAAGAGGCCGTCCCCATACCATCGCTAGATATGATGTGGGCCTCTTTGTAAGAGGCTCTCAAATAGTGACCTCTAAAAGCTTGTCGCCGTCTCCATACAAGCCTGTAAAGCCTTTGCAATCTCTAGCCTACTCACCAGTAATTTCTGCAACAAGCACCCTTGAATGGAAGTAAATGATTGAGGAATGAGGGATGGACATGTCAGTTTGGGGCTTCTAAAAAGACCTCTGAACACCTGAATTGCTACAAGAAGGGTCTAAAATTCAAACCTGAGAAATAAATTATTGAATCTAGGAGGTCGAGGGGAGGGGGGATTTGGTGCCCCTAGGCACCATGTCTCTATGGGGATGACCCCCATTATGGTGAGATGAGCTTGAGAAGCTAGTCTAGGGGGTCTATGGGGATGGCCTCTAACCTTATCTTCTTCTTCTCCATTGCATTTTTCTCTGTGCTCCCCCTCATCATAGCACAAAACAGACAAGCTCAACTTTGACCCACCTCTCCTAACACTCCCTTGCCCTTTCCTCCCTCCATGCCACCCCCATCTCCCAAAAATCATCTAGGAGGTCATCATCCTTCCCCGCCCTCCCAGGTTGTCATGGCCACCACCCAAGTCTTCAAGCACTCCTTCAAAGAGTTAACCTCCCGTAGCATTGCCACTAGCTTCCTCTTGAGCCTCCAACCATGGCAAGAATCCCTCCCTTCTTTCTAACACCGCTATAGTATGTATGGTCAGGAAGTGAAATGCATGCCGACCTAGCTGAGAGGAAGCAGCTATTCAAGGAACAACTATTCAAGAAAGACTCCTAGGCGAACTCTAGAGAGGCACCCATGTCGTTAAGGTAACTGACCAGGAACTTCATGGCAGACGAAGAACAACTCCACAAGAATCTAGCTCTCCAAGCATAGATTTGATCAAATGCCCATGTGTAACAACCTCTCGACCAAAATACCATCTCTATCCGGTGAGCGTCATGCCAATGACCTAAATCATTTAACCAAGCTAGTGTTCTATTGTCTTAGGAGGTATTTAAATTTTTTAGGAGGCATATGCACATGTTGTATCTATGTTTATATTCATTTGCATATTCAAGCCCATGCAATGGTCCAAAGTGCACTTCTTTTCATTTGCTTCCCTCCCTTGAGCATAGTGGTCTTGGACCTTCCATTCATCATTCTTTGCAAGACTAGCCTTTTGCAAGGACTTGAATTGCCATTGATAAGTACAATAAGGGGATTTTGTACATAGGGAGGATGCATATCTATTTACAGGGACAACAAGGTTGTAACTCTGAGGGAAGCTTTGAAGGCATTGCAGATGAAAGATCTTACATCCATTTTGACTCTATTAAGTTTGACGAAAATTTTTCTTTTTGGGGCAACGCCCCATCTACTATGCTGTCAATCTAGCCAAGGAATAGGGAAGCAATGTGAACTAATTCCACAATCATTAGTAGGTAGTGGAATTTGGCCGTCATCAACATCCTTGGTACTAGATGAAGATGCCTTGAAGCTTGGGTGTTACTAAAACTAGTGTGTTCAATCTCTATTTGGTCTTTTACACACCATAGCTACTAGTAGGTGTGGTTATAAATGGATGATGGTCTAGAAGCATCATGCGGGATATCTACATGGCGAGGTGGCACCATTGTTGAGATATTATGGTCTAATGTCTTTACGATATCTTGTACTTGTTGTGGGATGGACTTCCGAGTACATTCATTTCTAAAAAGATAGAGTGAGGTTACATGTGTACTTCCAAGCCATGTAGTCCTTGTACTACATGTCTTGGAAGCACTCTCCTTGAAGGATGGAAATTAAAGCAATCTCCTCATTGGGGGTGAGGTAATCTGCTATTGCGGTTCCTCCCCTTCTGGGCCTAGGTTTACCTCCTTAACCTTAGGTGGGCCATCATATCCTTGGAAGCACCCTTCTTCCTAAGATCTCTTGACTTGCTGGTATAAGATATTTTGATCCTTGATTGTATAGGTTTTGTAATGGGAAGATACCTATTGTACATCCTCCTTCTCTTCATCCTCCTCCACTCCCCTTGGGGTGGTGTCCCTCTTAGCCCTGGTGGGAGCCTTTGGGATTTTGGAACTTGGGAGCATCATACCTTAGGGGGCTCCTTCATGGCACTTATGGAGTGGATTGGAGAGGTAACCTTGCTCAATCGTGATCCCCAATTGGAGGAGAACTCATGGTGAGCAGTCGTGGCACCCACATATGTTAGCCAGTGGAGGCCCGACTTGACCCTTACCATCCTATTGCTCACCTTGTAGGGTTTGAGCATGTTAAACATTATGAGGGGTACCATCGTGCTCAACTCTTTGTGCTCGAGTGTTGTTATTTGGAATCCTATTTTTTTGGGATGTCGATGTTTGCTAGAATGTGCATCCAATTCTAAGAGGACTCTGGCTCAGGGAGATGGGCATACCAAAATTCATCCGCCTCCTTCTCATCATCTTCTCTCTTACAAGTTTGGAATAGTTTCAGAGATGCAGTCTTGTCGGTTATGTCAGACTCTGTGGGGCAAATAGTTGTCCTGAGAAAGGATGGGCCTTGTATGTATGCAAGTCCACTAGCACGATTTTCTCCTCATGTCATAAATAGATGTTGTCAGTATGCCAATCATGTACGAGTCTAGACATTCACAAAAATGGGTCTTCCTAGGATGGCTTCATATCCAAACTACTGGGTAAAGTACATGACTACAAATCTAATAGGGTACTTGAATCCGAATACCTTAATTTTAATACCCGTTAGGACTCCTAGTGGCTCAGCAGTTCTGTCGTCGGCTAGATTCGCTACCAGGTGAGTTTGCTCAAGAAAAAGTTTTCCCCACCTCTCCCAACATTCCTTGGTTAGAGACTCACACCCACTCCCCCATCCAGGATGGTGTCAACCTTTTGGTTCTAGTAGGTTATGGGGATAGCTACATTAGTATCATCACCTTTGAAGTATTGGCCTAACTTATTGATGGGGACCTTGGGTAGGTTCCAACTTTCCTCCTATGGTTGGTCGACTTCAGGGTTGGTAGGACCTAGGGGCAATAATTGCCCATTCATTCAATCAAAGGGTAGGATTCCCTCTTAACAAGGGTGTGATTGGCATCTTAACCTCTATGGAGAGGAAGGTTGCTAGCCTGGCACTATCACATGCTTCCTGAGAGGTCTCCCTACCTAATTGATAGTAGATCCTCAAGACCGTAGATTTCTCCTTCCTCTCATAGATTTTGAAGTATTGGCTCCTCTTGGAGTATTTGTTGCATCAAGTTTGGCACCTCTAATTTACCAGAGCTCGATAGTTCCTCTTCTTCCACCCTCTCTGGCACCCTAAGTGCCTTTGCCCCTTTATGGGTGGTTAGGTGGTCTAGGTGGATGGTATCCAACCATCTGTTAGCCTTGAGCCTATGCTCATATTTCTCTTAGCATTCTCATACCAAGTTCTGAGCATCTATTAAGTGTTGTTTTTCCAAGGCTGGGTCTAGATATGTTCCTTTATATGAAGGTGGAGAGATGAGGCCTTGGGCCCGCACTAGCCTATTTACATCTAGGTATGTAGGCATACTCTAGTCATCCTAGGAGAGGGCTCATTTGGAGGTAGAGGAGGTGGTGAGGGTGGCTGTCTCCTCATCTGAACCATCTTGGATGAGCACCTGGTTCGTTTCTTCGCCATCCTAGTGACCTTCTTGGACCGAGTTTACAAGGGTTGGGGCACCTCGGGATTTTGTGACATAGGTGTTTTGTCCTTCCTTGCCCACTTCTTCATTTCCTTGCCTATGTCCCTAGCCTGCATCCATGTGATGACCTTCAAGCATACTGTTGCTACTTGCCCTTGTTCAATACTCATCAAATTGATGCTAGTAATTTTGGGTGGAGTGGCCAGAGTTGCTAGTCTCCTCAGAGGGAAATCCTTGAATAAATGCTCCACTCTACACCCAACACACAAGGGTGTGGGTCCTATTGTGGGTGGAGCCACCGGGGTAAGATCCCTAAATGGGTAGTCCTTTAGAAAGTGCAGCCCTTAGTATTTAAAGCATGAGATCAAAGAGTTCATTGAGCCCTGATACAGGCATTCACTTGCCCTGTGCGGATCTTGGCAAGTATAGCATTGGATTGGGGGCCTTCACATTATGGAGTTCACGTCTCTTTCCCTTGCGGGCAACTAGAGGAGCATCTGGAACATTGGGACTTGTTGATCCTCATGTAGGTGGTAGTGACTTATGATGTCACTTCCCTCCTTGCAAGGTAATAGTTGAGGTGACCGTGGTCCTATTCTGGCTCCTCCCAATCATCGAGTAGTTCCTCCACCAACACTTGATTGACGAGAGTTATCCGAGGTGGGGGAGGTTGTGGACCTAGTATGGGTGGCAGCGGTAAGGTAGCCTATTGTGACTTATATTGCCCTGGATTAGCTAAAGGGGCACCCATCAATTTTGGTGGGACCATCAAGGCTCTCATTTGATAGATCCATTGGGGAAGGACCCTTGGGAATCGGCATTGGGAGGTGTCATGGTTTCCCCATCTAGAGCAGTGTGCACAATAGAGTGCTTGCCTTGCTATAAGGTTGGGGCACTCATTGGAGGCATGATTACCATTGCATAACCCACACCACACATTGTCTCTCCTAGGAAAAAAGTGGGCATTACTCGGTGTTTCCTTAGAGATTCTTAACTTTCACTACTAGCCCAAATGATTTAGTCGGTTGGAGGCCAACTCGCTCATATCCAAACCCTTAGGTTCAGTGTTCTCCTTCTTGGTAGGCTACATATTGGAAGACCTTACCGATTGTGATACCTCTGATGGAGTTTTCACTTTATCCTAGACAACCTTATCCATCATTTTATCACTTATATGAATGGCTACCTTGCTGTAAATTTTGAAGGAAATGGGATTCATAACCATTAAGTGGTCTAGCTATAGGTCTGCCAATCTGATGAGGAAGTGTGGCAGCACCCATTCGTCACTCATCCTATCATGTGGTTACAAGAAATTGAAATGTTTGATCCTAGCGATGTAATCCCGAAGGGATTCCTTGTCATTCTATTTCACCTCATATAATTGATTAATCGGGCTCCACCTATGACTAGGGGCAAACCCTACAATGAATGATTTTTGTAATGCCTCCTAGTTGACTTTCTCTTTCAAGCTGAGGGCCCTATACCATTGGCCTACCTTGCCATCCAGACTGAGGCCAAACACATTAACCATTTCTAGATCTCTGGGAGCACCAAAGGCTTCGCATATTTGCTCAAATCGCTCCATGTGGGAGATCGGATCTCCTTCCCCAAGAAATTTAGTTATCAACTTGGAGATGGCTATTACCACATGAACTAGAAAGAATTTTAGATAGACAGGAAAAAAGAACGTGACATACAATATGGCAAGAATGTCTGGTTAAGTGGAAAGATAGACCTGAAGAGTGCTCAACATGGGAAAGGGTAGGCAATATCCATAGGAGATCTCCCAAAATTTTTTTTAGAGGGCATAAACCATTTTTAAGGGAAGGTAATGTTACATTAGCCATAATTCCGGAACCATTTGGTGTGATTATGGTTAGGTAGAAAGACAGAGGGCTTGATGGTGCTTGCATACTGTGAGGCTTAAAGGTTCTAGGGTCACACCTAGGCTTAGACATTAGCTAAGAGGTGTAAAGGGGAACCCATGAGAGGGCTAGAAAGGTAAGGTCCCTTGTGGGACACATGGCACCAAGGCAGGAGGCCACTTTGCAAGCAATGGGCTAGGGGGAGGTTTCCAGAGAGAAATCTCCATGGTGATGAAAAAAGAAGCAAGACTCAAGAGATAGGAAATGATTGGAAAACCGTGGCTAGGAGGCAATTAGTAGGAAAGCCCTCTATAGTGTGGAAGAAGTGATAATAGTCTCTAAGTAATCTATCCTCAGGAGGAATTCAATCTCTTGACACGGTTTGTGATTCCCTTGGCAGAATGCTCAAAGACTCAACATAAAATATATAGTCACTAAGCAATCTAGCCTCAAGAGCACTCCTTGGTCTCTCGACATGGTTTGAGATTCCTCTGGCATAATGCTCAAAGAATCAACATAATATTCATAGTTTTATGAGCACTCCAATCTCTTGACACGGTCTACGATTCCCCTGGCAGAATGCTCAAAGAATCAACATAGAATGTATAGTCTCTAAGCAATCTAGACTCAAGGGCACTCCAATCTCTTAACATGGTCTGGGATTCCCTTGATAGAATGTCCAAAGAATCAACATAGAATGTATATTTTCTATGCAATCTAGTAATAGAAGGAATGATGAATCGAGTTCTTCATCGAAGGTATTACAAGCGTACAATTGATTTGCACAAGTTCTTTTGGAGAAGAAGGAAGGCAAAAGCTGTAAGCAAAGCCTATGCACTTGGACATCAGGGATTCTAGATAGAGTCTCTTTTCATGACTCGAAATAATCAAATAGGATGTTCGTGGTTTGCGAGCAAGGAAGTAGTCTAGGATGGAAGCAAGATCGAGGAACAAGGCGATGGAGAACCTCTTCTTCGTCACCTATCTTTATGGATGGAATCCCTTCTTTGACATCTATCCTCTTTGTTTGCATCAATTTCAACTACTATTTCAGGAAAGAAAACAATCAAACAAACACTTTGCATATTCAGTTTTGTGCACACAAGGTTTTTGTCCTTGGCTATTACCAAAATGACATGTAATAAACTTAGTCACAATAAGGCATCTGACAATTCCTTAGGGATAGTGTGCAATGTGTGATTCGCATAGTCCACCATGAGTGCCAAGTGTTAGGGGGGGTATTAGTCATATGGAACTATTAGTATATGCGGACTCTTACGCAGAGATGTTCCCAAGTCATATTTGCATGTAACCCTATACCAGTTGTGCGCGCATCATGCACTATGCATATAGTTGCTATCACCTCTGTATTCAATGTATATTCTCATAGTTGATTGATGTGATGAAGTAGTCGCAGTTCCTATCTATGATGTGTCTGTGTAGAGATATCTTATTATCGACCATATACTATGTCTGTGGATTCTGACTGTGAATATATATGCATCTATTTCCTTATATCTGACCTCTTGTCTATGATGATTATCCTTGTTATTCAGTACTATATTTCTATATTGTACATGTAGTGTCCTGATGTATATGGGTGCTACACACACTCATCAAAAGCATTCGATGGGCTGGATGTCATACTGTACAACGACCTGTGCCAAAAGCAAGTCCCGTTAGAGATGCTTGGATCTTTAAGACATCAAAGGCCTCGAATAGCCTAATCCAACAATTGTATTGGGAAGATGAAATTCAATGCTACGAGCTAGAATAATAATGTGCCAAAAAGACAAGAAATTCATAGACACTTGAAACAAGATCAGAATTGCAAGCCATAGTGATGATGAGGATCTACAATACATGAATGATACCTTCCTTCACACCCCCCCAAACGACACCAAAGTTCCTCATCTTTCTTCACAAATGCATAAAAAGAAAACCACAACCAATGCATATTCAACAAATTTACAACACTTCCTCATATTCTCCATGCCGTCGACATTCATGATAGCTTGGTCAATGGTGCTGATGTCACATTACAACATCTTGACACTAATGGGCAACAAACTATAGTTTGGATAGGCTTTCACAACATCAACATGGGCTCAAAAATATGATATCAACATCGGTATTTGTACACACTGACTCAATCAACATGGAGACCAATAGAGCAAGTCACAAAAGAATTCCAAGTTGGTAAGAACTCCCTCAATATAATTGCTAGAAATGAATTTCCAATACAACCAACCAATGCAATAACAATACATAGATCTCAAGGACTTACAATGGCAAGCGTAGCCTTTGATCCACAAAACATAGGAGCACATGGTGTGACATGATGTTGGGGGTAATAAACTTCAGGCACCTCTTCACTTCCTACTACTTTTGAACTGAGTGCTGAGTGATAAAGATATTTATCATTGAGAAAGGGACATTAAAAAGTAGCTTTTATGCCAAGATACCACACCATACTTTTCTCCCTTAGGTGAGAATGAAGATGGTAACTGTTGAAATATGGTGCCATGAGCACATAGATTAAAGGGCTAAGGTATGTGCTAAGGAAAGAATTAAAGTAGCCACCCTAGGATGTGGACTACATGATGTGGAGATGTGGATTGAGGATATCCACAAGGAGAGATGTGGATGAGAGGATCACACATGTGTTAACTATTCAAAGGGCACTCTATATATAAGAGGCCTATCATGTATTGTTGAACATACACATTGCAAGAGATATAGATTTGCTATCTCCCTCTCATGTCTTATTTAGTATGCTTTGATCCTCCTTAGTTCTTCCGCTTATCTTGTGTGCACTAGGCTAAGTACGATCCGCACTTTATTATGGTATCAGAGCATAGGTTTAGCTCTCCTAGTTTAGCTCATTAGTAGTTCACTAGGATTGCTTCTATTCCTATATTAGTTAAGATTAGTTTTAGGTCTCAAGAGTTTCTCGCTTCTAGTTTTGAGAGAGATATTCCTTGGGTTCATTTCCATTGTGAGACTTTTCTTTGTGAGGAAGAGAGATATCATTACGTCCATTTTCTTATGAGAGAATTTCTCTTCATGATTTCAGTGCCCTTTCTTCTTCTTCTTCTCGGATGAGGAAATTTCCATTGTTAAGGGAAAGAGAGCTTTGGAGAGAGATCTAGTCTCTCAGTTTTGTGAAAGGCAAGAACGGCTACTTCGACCAAGTGCAAGGAAAAAAAAAGGTGATAGAAGTGCTCAACGCTCCTATGCACACACCACTCAACTAGCAGCACCAACGAGCAGCTAGTCATTGACTCTTGGCATCTCTTACGGGCTACCTACAGCCAACAACTACTCCTTTGCTTAGCTCCAGCAAGACCAGTCACTGGGACAGCTTATGGCAAAGCAAGCATAGGCGGCTCCCTCCAACAAAGGCATTCGACTCCCCGCCAACGCGATGGTCAATAGCCTTCAACAACAATACAATCCAAGCCTCTACATCGACCAGAAGCCCATCTCTGCTACATGCTCTACTAGCCCAACAAGCAGACAACGACGCTGCAGTAGCAGTGGTAGTGTCTCCTACGACTAAGGCAAAGCTCATGGGAGGCTCCAATGAAATGGCCTCACCGTTTAGCGCATCCAGTTCCTCGACTCTGCAATGGACGAGCTCCATCCACCGGCGCCCAGCAACTAAGCTCTCCAACGACCTATGCAACCTTGCTACTCCAGCATATGCTAGCTCCACGGCAGACACCACGCATAGCAAGCAACTTCCTCATGGGCTACCTCCTAAGGTGTAGCACAGCCTAGAGACGAGGCTTCATCTACAACAACACTCTTCCCAAGCTTTGCAATAGCAGCCAGGCAAGTTCACAACACCCCTACAAAAGCCTTGCTACGTAGCACCAAGCTCTCCAAGCCACAAACCAGAGCAGAAGCTCCACTACCACTTCCAACAGTAGCAACGACTGCAACTTCACAGACTCCAGCCTGCTGACTGGATGCTCATCCGGCTGACTGGATGCTCATCCGGCTCCCAATACCTTACACCTTTCATAGCAGCCTACCTTTGAGCAGCATCCACTGCTCAAGGGAACTAGAAAAGGCCACTTTGAAGTTCTTAGAGCAAGGCGACTTGGAACTGGTGGTTGTGGTATAGTTTACAAGGGCAACATGGAGGATGGCTCAATTGTGGTGATTATGAAGTCAAATAGCATCGAACTGCCTGGGGAAGCCGATCGCTTCATGAATGAAATCATTCTCCTATCCAGCGTGAAAGCATAAGGTTTAGATGTAGCCCGTCTTCTGTCCAGCCACGGCTAATCCAAAACTTCTCCAAAAGCAAAGCAAGACACAACTCACACGACACGCAGACGACCTTATCCTTCAAGTATCATGATTCAAATTAACCATGGTTGTGTTTACCCAAGTTTAGTTAAAGACATCTTGGTCAAGAATTTGCCACATGGCAGATAAGACTTGACTTTACTAAGGTCAAACATAGCCATGGTTAGGATATAGGGTTAGGTAAAAATGCCACATCACGAAGTGCCACCTAAGCACATAGCTCCTTATTAAGCATTGTGTGAGTGCAGCATGTGAATCTTTTTACCACATCATCAAGGCCCCCTCTTCTTCACAAAAGCTTCAACAAAGCATAACTTCCAATCCAGGAAGAATTTGCACATGCTCCAAAAAGAAAAAGTGATCATCTTTTTGAGCTCTATGCGCCTATTAGCTCAAAATCATTGTTAGCACCTAGACACTGCCACTGAAGCAAAATAAAGCTCATGGTAAGACCTTTGCAACAAATGGAAAAGCAACACATGAATGCAAAAAGCATGCCAGAAGCACAAGTGCATGAGATGACCATAGCAGGAAGCATGGCATCCACACACAAAGCATCAAGGCACATGGAAGAACAAAGCATCATGCATGAAGCTACGTCAAGCGAAGAAGCAAATGCCATCGACATGAAGCATTGACAAGCAAAAACCCTTGCCAACCTTGCCTATATATTTTGTAATCAAACCTGACCACCTGAGAGTAGCTATGAAAGCACCCAGGGGAGGTATTGACATGTAAAAGCCACACTTGACCACCTTAAGTAGCAATGCATGCACTAAGGGGAGGTGATGGAATGTAACTCATATCTGACCACCTTGCAGTGGCCAAAGTATCATGGCACCAAGGGGAGGTGTTGAGATATGGTGCCATGAGCACATAGATTAAAGGGCTAAGGTATGTGCTAAGGAAAGAATTAAAGTAGCCACCCTAGGATGTGGACTACATGATGTGGAGATATGGATTGAGGATATCCACAAGGAGAGATGTGGATGAGAGGATCACACATGTGTTGACTATTCAAAGGGCACTCTATATATAAGAGGCCTATCATGTATTGTTGAACATACACTTTGCAAGAGATATAGATTTGCTATCTCCCTCTCATGTCTTATTTAGTATGCTTTGATCCTCCTTAGTTCTTCCGCTTATCTTGTGTGCACTAGGCTAAGTACGATCCGCACTTTGTTAGTAACATCCCAAGTGACATTGTACTCAAGCATAGGGAGAAGGAAAGGATCAGCAGAGGCCATAATCTCAGCAAGCCAGTTTGCACCAAAGAGAAGAGTGATACGTTGTTGAAAGAAGATCTTGTGGCTCAACATGACATGAAGCGATATATATCAAGGAGTTTGAAGGGGCTGATTGGGTCGGATGGATAGGTTCCGAGGGAACATTGCACCTCCTTCATAGATACCTTTACAATTATCATCCTATGTGGTATCTACCACCTAACAGTGCTTATGGGCACCTAACTATGCCTCTAGCACACACACATAGAAACCAAGGTGTGCCTGGGGCATGCACCTTGAGATATCCCAACAAACCCCCCCTCAAGGGAATGCCTCAGGCTATGGGATTAATCTATGGCTAGGATCTCATGCTAGCAAGGGGTTCCCAAGGGTGTGAGGTAAACAAAAGGGATACATAAGACCTTCCAATGGTTATCTCCCCTGCATATACATGCACACAATGTCTGCAGTAGTTACCATGGAGCAAAACACACACACATGGCCTATATCATATGGTGACCAGAGGTGTTTACAAAGAACACAATAGTTTATTTCATATATTTTGGAGGACTATCCAAGCTGAGTACCTTGACTCAACATAAAAAGAGAGATCTGGAGCATATATGGAGATGGTTCAAAAAGCATAATCTTCATCATGTGGAGACTCATCAAATGAAAGTAGATTGGCAGTTTCTGACTTTGTAGTTGCTTCCTTTTTGGCTCTACAATACTTTTCATGGTGATTGTTTTTGCCATAGTGTTTGCATGGATTGATCTTGAAGTAGTCTTTTGAGAGGTGATTAGTCTTCCCACAATGTTTGCAAGGTGAAAACTTGCCCTTTTGAAATTTTATGGCATAGGCTGTGTCATTGCCTCTCTGGTATGCTGTGTCATTGCCTCTCCAGAGTTCCATGTGCATTTTTTCTTCTTGAAGAGCAGAAATAAGACCTTCAAGATTAGGATTAGGAAGATTTTTCAAAGTGGTAACAACATGATCATAATCTTCAGGCATACTTTTGAGCAATACTGCCATTGCATCATCTGTAGTGATTGGAGAGTTGATAGAAGCAAGTTGAGTCATGAGACTCCGCATAAGATTGACATGGGCAACCAGAGGAGTGCCACTAACCAGCTTCAATTCAAAGAAAGCAATCTTAAGTGACAATTTAGAGATGTGAGAGCTAGCACCAAAAATAATGTCAAGCTTCTGCCAAGCTGAAGGAGACTCTAAGTTAGAGATGTGATGAATATAGTCATCTCCTAAGGCAAGAGCAATGATGCCATAGGCTTTCTCCTCTCTAGCAGGATCTCTTGCCGAGTGTGTCAGAGCTGAACATTCTCCAGCATTAGAGGCTGTTGAAGAAGAAGTTGAAGCCGGTTTGACAAGCCCCCAGAGGTTTTCCCTCATCAATGCAAACTTAACCTTCATCTGCCATGTGTGAAAGCCTTTACCATTGAACTTATCCATATTCAAGATGGTAGCCATGAGAGGGTATAACCCAGAATGGGCACTGTCTACTCTCTTACAAGGCTAGAAAAAAAAAGAAAGCTAAAAAGCTTCAAAGTATAAGCATTTTGTGACCAAATCGCATACTAAAAATTATACTGGAAATGATGCTTCATCTTCCATGCTTCATAGAAGTGGCTAAATGAAAGCATTCCAAACAAATCCAGGTATAGCAACTTAAAGAAAAGTTGTAGCCACAGTTATATTGATGTTATTCAACACTTTAAAACATCAGAAATGCTAAAGTAGCATCTAATGTAGCATTAAACTCACAACCTTATCAAAAGTGTCCAAAACAGAGGCCTGAACTTGGAGGGCTTGTATCTCCTTCTTTAGAGCAAAGAAAATAGGGATTTCTAGGTAGAAACAAAGCTCATATATAGAGAAGAGCCATTGAGGAGGAAGGGCGAAATGCCGCATCATGTTACCATAGCTAGTAGCTTGAAGATCGACTGGTTTTTCCACGTTTTCTCCTCGAAAATGCAACCATTGCTGCTCAGATTTCAGCACAAGATAGTACAAGGATGGAGAAGCTTCCCCTAAAAGGAATTAGAGAAAGCTGGAGCAGAAACAAAGAATACGTAGAAGGGAGTTTCGTCGATCTTCAGGGAATGGCGACCAGCAAAGACGATGTTTCTTCAATTCCTTCCAGGTGAAAATTCACCCATATGAGGGGTATCTCCAGCTCAAAGGATTTGGAGAATGGCTGAAAGGTGAGGGAGAACAAGCTCTAGCAAATTTTGGGAAGAAATGGTGAAGATGAAGAAGAAGAAGAAGATGGAGAAGAAGAAGATGATGTGGCACAAATGGGCTCAAGGGATCATAGTGCTCTAATACCATCTTGAGGAACTAAAGGGAAAGCATGAACTGAACACAAAATGAGAATGCTTGATTATGGAGTGAAGAAAGTTGAGGTCTATATGTAGGCACCTCTTACATGATCACTGACATCACTAATGACCTCTGAGCTCCACAATCATCTCCTCAATCAGCTCGTAGAATCTCTACAATCATCCTATGTGGCACCTACCACCTAACAGTGCTTATGGACACCTAACTATGCCTCTAGCACACACACATAGAAACCAAGGTGTGCCTAGGGCATACACCTTGAGATATCCCAACACAAACCAAGAGAGAATGAAGTAGAGAGAGATGGACTCAAGAGTCTACATAAGAGAATATCTACAAGAGGGAGAGAAGGCTCATGAAAGAGGCTTGAGGAGACTAGAGCTATAGCAACATGAGGCCTAATGGTGGAAGAGATGCTGAACAAGGGAGAGGAGGGCTCCTTTTATAGATATTTTATCACCCTCCTTTACCCATTTACAATTGCTGCCTATAGATTCTTTTCCTTATCAATCACATAAGCCCATATGTCACCATCCATGTCCTTTTTGGCTACTCTTGCCATGTGTCCCATCACAAGATGCTCAAGACTCTTAAAATATTGAGAAAGTTAAGAGTCTCCCCACATGGAGCCCATAGGGACCCTCTCTTTTCCATATGTCCACATCCTCCTTATTCCACATGGGAATTCTAGAAGGATTCCTCTTGACTCCACACTCCTCCACATGCCTTCCACACGCTTGGCATGTGCCCTGTCTTATATTATTGGAACACATGGACATGAGCCCACCTCTTTATATGACTCACTCTTCCTATTTTCTAAAAAATCCCATAATATCCCATACACAAATAACTCTCACCCCATACCAAGGTATTTATAATTCATACCTATGGTATTTACAATGATCCATTCCACTCATCCTCTCAATCCCATACAATATCTTAGAAAATAAAAATAAGTGAGAGCTGCTAGGCTATCACTTGATACTCAAACTCTTATTAATCATAGAAGAAAACAATACCAATGCCAAATAAAAAATCTCAATTTTTGGTGTCACATCTTTCCCCCCTAGCAGATCCTCTCTAATGATAGAGAGGGTCTGCTTGCCCTTAGGGTGGTTGAGGCATGTACATTGACATAAAAATTAAAGTGCTTTATCTAGTTGTACAACATGCAGCTTCTCATAGTAGCATCTGCTTCAACTTACACTAAAATGTACAAGAGGAGGGGAAAAAATACAAGCTTTTTAGATTTTAGATTTATAGAAGTGATATAATTATTGATAAAAAATTCACAGTAGAGGTATTTAAAAAAATTAAAAAGGGGTTACAAAGGAGTTTTTCAAATACCTTTTGAACGCACATTGTATACATGGCTTACATAAGGTGGACCCCCGAGACCCATAGGCTCTTTGCTTTATGGAAGAGAACTGATTTGAATAAATGCAACAGAGGGATTAATGAACCAACTAACACCCACATATTTTGAACCAAAAGTAAACTTCAGTGATTATTGAACCTCAGATCTCATCTTGATTCTAAATGCACATATAGAGAAGGGATTGGGAAGAGGCCATCCTAAGACTATCAAAGTTAGGAAGAGGAATAGGACGGAGGATTCCATATGCACCTTCTCTTCAAGGTACTTGGTGTCATGCCTTATAGAAAAAAATACTAGATTTTTTTGAGGCAGGACTCCGTCTTGAGAACATTAACTCCCAATGTTTGAATGGAAAGCTTGAAATGTCTCTGTGAGACTATCCAAGGGTTGGGTTTTGACTTTGGTGGAAGGACATATATCTACATAGGAAGCAAATAAAGATGTCAATGAGCCAATCAATCCCTTTAAACTCTCTCTCTATCTTTCTCACACATTTTCTTATAAAACTCTCACATGCCCACACCTCTCTCTCTCTATCTCTCTCTCTTCCCCCAAGTCTCACTCCTCCATACTCTTTCCACAACATACCCTTGCTCAGCATACATACATATTAGAATGGAAAAATGAAGTGCCATATGCAAATATGGCAATTTCAAAGAGAGATATGATTTGAAGGAAAGCAAGTTCGATTTGTGGGGTCCAAGTTTATGTCTCGAGGCATGTACACGTGCTAAACCTTCACCTTGAGTCGTTTCTTTGTATTAAAAAACCCAACAATTTGACCCTTCTAGTGATTGAGGGAATTAGTCGTAATTCTTGATGAATCCAAACATCATTATAATCCTTCAAAATGGGACCCACATAAGAGTGAATTGATAGCTTTGGTTTAAGGGAAGGAGAGTTCTTCACCATCATAGAAAGAATGGGAGCAAGCAAAGAGAAAGAGGTTGGAAGGAGGAAGAGGCTGAGAGGAGGGGAGGTTGAGAGGAGGAGGAGGAGGAGGTTAAAAGGAGGTTGAGAGGAGGTAGAGGATGAGAAGAAGGTCTTGAGTCAATGGGGATAGTTTGGGGAGACTCTTAGGAGGTGTTTGAAAAATTCTTATTTGTCTTGGAGGGAAAAAATTTTGGGCCCACCAAGAGAGGGAGGAGGGTAGAGGGACCATCCCAATAGTTAAGGGGGGAGTAAATGCCCCCGAAGGTGGTGGGCGCATGTGGGATCCTCGTGGGGACCAAAGGAGGTCTCTCCACTAATGAGAGGCCAATATGAAATCCTCAACTCTTTTTAATGTCCAAGCCTTCCCATTGGTTGGTTTGCTAATCACAAATCTTAAGAGCCTAATCCCAGAGGTCCTTTTTGAGTCCAATACTCACCTAATGAATCACTAATACATACAAAACACTAAAAGAGGGCATAGAAGACTCACAAAATAAAGATGAAGAAACTCCTCGATTAATGATGAATATGAATTACGAGAAGATGCAATGCACATTTATAGATTTGAGATAGATTTTTGCTTTACTTTTCTATGTGGTATTTTTCATTTATTCTGTGGTAAATTAATCAACAACAAGATGGCACATGGAGAAAGTAGCAACATGATTAGTTTTACCTTTATCGGATGGTGATCTACATATACCACTTAATGTTTTGGTAATACTACACGGTCTTATATATACAATACTACACAGTCTCAGTATATATACATCGCATAGTATAATTATATATATATTGTGAGTAAATATTCTGGTCACAAACCTATCAATCAATTTTCTTGGCCTAGGTCAAAATTTTACAATTTTTGGTTTTAAACATTTTAAAATGAATATTATATGCTTAAATCACATTTTTAAAAATTAAAATCATTCTTTAAAAATCGGAAGCAAGGAGTTGAATTGAAGTATTCCAAATGAGAAGACATATATTAGGTGTGGCTTGGGTTGCTATATTTGGGCATGATCACCATTTTAGATTTATACTTATGAATTCAACAATGCCACTATACTACTCTGAAATTTGTATGGAATGTCGATTTGATCAATAAATTATGCAATGAATTTCTAACCATGTCTTTTATTCATGCAATTTCAGCCATTGGATTTACAAAATGCAAAAATTAAATTAAGTTAAATATTTTAATTAATAATTATATTTTTATTTTAAAATATTAAAAAATCAACATTAAAAGTAGAAGATAATGCTCATCAAGAAAGAGGAGACAATCATAGAAGAAGAAGAAGTAGTAGAAGACCCTGGGGAGTTCGCCACATAATATGTAAGATAGCACCTGAGTTCAACAGAAGGGGTTTTATTTTCTTATGGAGTTACATAAAATACACATAATACAATGGGGGTATAAGGGGTACTTAAAATCCCTTTTTTTGAACGGTCGTGATATAAGGGGTTTTCACATAGTGAACACCCCGAGTAGAAGATGAAAGTGGAAGAAGTTATCTAAATAATAAGACAGCGTTGTACTAGCAAAGCATAATGAGCTAAGTTACACAATGTATCTCATAGTCTCTCAGTATTCAATCGAATCGAAAAGTATTTAAAACTAGGGTAGCAGCAAAGCATAATGAGCTAAGTTACAGAACTTATTTCATAGTCTCTTAGTCTTCAATCAAATCTCAAAGTATAGTTAAATATATTATCTTTTCCCCCCTTTATTCATGTTACTTTCTCCCCCTTTGTCAACCTTTATTCATGTTACCATCTCCCCTCCCTTAATTCACCTCCATTGCATTGATTTCTTCTCCCACAAAAGTGATACAAGTTGACTCCTGTCTCCCAAAGACTGATACAAGTTGACTCCCTTCGCTAGCACAAGCATCTACAAGAGTGTTTACTCTCTTGTGTTTTGAGTTGTTCTCCCCCCAAAGAGAGGCACAAGACTAGGCTTCCCCCCAAGAGTGATACAAGCTGACTCCCTCCTCTAGCAAGGGGCTAGAGTAATGTGTCCCATCTTGTTGTGTTTTGAGCCGTTCTTCCCGCCTAGAGAAG
Organism: Dipteris shenzhenensis; assembly: GCF_047967505.1. Classification (NCBI taxonomy): domain Eukaryota; kingdom Viridiplantae; phylum Streptophyta; class Polypodiopsida; order Gleicheniales; family Dipteridaceae; genus Dipteris; species Dipteris shenzhenensis. Next base: position 12,291,331 of record NC_141603.1, on the reverse strand, counting down.
CTTTTTTGTCAAAATTTTCTATTGAAAGCCAATACGTTAACATTTGTGCACATGCGACTCTAACTACATAACAAGAGCGACAGCAAGAGCAAGTATCTTATAAGAAGCTATTACACAAACCCATCAGCCCTCACATCTCCTCACATCAGACTTATCACACAAACCCATCAGCCCTCACGTCTCCTCACAGCGTCTTTTTACCTCAGGTTCGCTCCTGCTTGCTCTTCATCGTCTTGTCAATTCATAGCTCTACTCCGTCTCATCTTCTTCAGCTTCCTCTTGCTCTTCATCTTCCCACCATCCATTGCCCTTTCCGCCCTGCTTGTACCCCCTTGCTTATCCTAATTCCTCTTATTGCCTCTCGCTCATGTGGCTTCTCATCTCTCTCTCTCTCTCTCAGTTGCTGTGGAGATGTTTGCATTGCCAACCATGAGGATGGCCTTTCTTACCTGGATGTTATCGAAACTGCGATTATTCGACGGTGTTGTGCTTCCCCTCTGCAATTATTTCCTGCAGTAAGCACTGAGGGATTTCTCAGACTGCCTTCGTTGGGTGCACTGCTCCCTGCGTCACTGTGTGTCGAGACCGAAACTTAATCATTGTTGGCATCTCCTTTTGTGGATTACGTTATATGTCAATAGTACGACAATCGAGGTTTCCAAATTCCCTATGGCATTAGCTTGAACGCCCAATGAGCTTATAGGGTGCTGATTGCTTTATTCTCGCATGGTAGCTGTCTTTTTAAGTGGAAATTAAGATGGTTCAATTGGGCAAGCACTAATTTAGTTGAATGTCCCCGCTGTAACAGATGGGTCGCTACGAAAACGACGGCTGCTACGAGGAGGCACTCGAAGGGCTGAACAGCATTGTTAAGTACGAACCTTGCCTACCTCAATCCTTCACGCTCTCTGAAATCTGGAATTGTAACTCTTACGCTCTGGATCTGATATAGGCGTAACGCTGCATCGGTGCCTATGAGTTTCGACCTGGAATTCAATATGCTTCCTGAAATATGGAATTGGAGCTCACATGCTCTGGCTTTTGACATGTGTAGGCAAAACCCTCAATTGAAGGCTCATGCTGCCAAGAAGATCGAAGAATTGGTCAAAGAGCTATCTCTGGACGCTAAGACTCATCCAAATGGAAAAGATCTGGACGAAGAGGTTAAATTGATCGCCGACCACGAGCTTAGTCCTATCGAAAAGATTCAGAAGGGTTTCCTGAAATTCAAGGTTTTCTTCAAGTAAGGATTTTTCTCTCCGTCCCAGTCGACTGATCGCGTAACAGCAGGCTGTTGCCGCGGTAGTAACAGAAGCATAAGGATCTAACAAAATTACAATTTTCATTTGTCGCCGTTAACAGGGAGGAGCAAGCGTTGTTCAAAGGATTGGCGGAATCTCAACATCCCAAGGTAAGGGAAAGGTCCAATTACTGCTTCTGGAATGCGGCAAGGATCTTGTGCAGTAAACGTGCATCTTTGACTATTCCTGATCTAGCTTTAGTCTCTGCAGTTTATGATTATTGCATGCTCCGACTCCAGAGTGGATCCGTGTGCAATTCTGGGATTGCAATTGGGAGAGGCATTTGTCTTACGCAATGTGGCCAACATGGTCCCGCCTTACTCTCCACAAGTACCGGCCTTTCCTCTTTTCACAAGAGCTCCATTGCTGTACACATGATGTGTCTCATTAAAAAATATGATAAAGCAGATTCCAAACTAATTAGAAACGTTGAATATGCAAAGAGAACATGTAGGGCGGCGGAGAAGCCAATTAGCTTCGCCCACTCAGTATTCCTTTACGATTTAATTTCACACAAGTTTTTCTTGGCACATGTAGGGCGCATGCTCCTCTACAGGTGCCGCCATCGAGTATGCTGTCCTACACTTGAAGGTGCAGCATCTGTTAGTCGGATGATTTTTTTTTGAGTTCTAGACACTGCATCTCCAATCAACAGCTATAAAGTAATTGCGAATTTTGGACAGGTGGAACATCTGATGGTGATCGGCCATAGCCGATGCGGTGGAGTCAAAGCTTTGATGGGCGCTGAGGAAGATGGGTCGAAGAAATTTAGGTGTGTTGGATTTCCATAGATTTCTACTTTGTTGGTGGATCTGCGAAATAGTAACCTTGAAATTTGGCGTTTCTCCCGCTGGTGAAAAAGAAAAACCAAGCTTGAATCAAGTTTTAGTGAGTTCTTGGAATGGGTCCAGCATATGTCTAATTTCGTCGAATGGAAAAGCTAATGTCGGCCTGGATATGCACCTGCAGCGAGTTTATCGAAGACTGGGTTGCGCTAGGAAAGCACGCCTCCAGAAAAGTCAAGAAGGAAACCTCGGAAGTTTCCTTTGAGGAGCAATGTACGACGTGCGAGAAGGTAAGAAGGCCAAAATGACATGAGTCAGGCGACATGTTTTCTGGTAAGGGTGAAAAAAGGCGTGGGGCGAAACACAAATTGTTGGGAAAGGGATATCCCGATCTGCACGATTTTGGATGCGTTGCAACCATCAAGCGTCAAGGGATCGATTGGTTGATCATGGCGGCTGCTGTGTGCGTGTGAAATGCAGGAGTGCGTCAACAATTCGCTGTGTAACTGCATGACGTTCCCGTTCGTGAGGGAGGCGGTGAGCAAAGGGAAGCTGGCGTTGCACGGGGCGCACTACGACTTTGTGAAGGGATCGTTCGAGCACTGGACGTTGCGTTGCGAGGTCGGGGAAGCCACCAAGCTGGAGTGAATCGTAGATATCGATGATCTAGAGGCCGGCCGTCGGCGCCATAGCCGGCCGAGGATCATCACCTGCATGAGCTGGGATCCATCGATCTGCGAACCACGCATTTCGATCCATTGATCTGTGAACCACAGACAATGCAACAACAAATTTCCGACACACAATTCGAAATCCAACGTTCATCAGCGCATGATCAGGTGCAACGTGATCCATGTATAAGCGCGCAACAGCAAAATCGTCTTCCTCTAGTTCTTCGAGATTTCTGTCGTGATTAGTTGAATCTGGTTCTACTGTTAATTGGATCTTTGTTCTTCATAAAATTAATCTTGTTAATTGGATTGTGTTCCTGTCCGTGACGAAAGGATCTTTACTTTTATATAAAGCCTTTAGGCACGGAGCATAATAAAAATGATTGAGCCCCGTGTCCCTCTATTTTTATAGCTCGATTGCCTACGCTTAGGTTTGCTTTTTGTTACGCGCCCAGACAGATACTACAAATAAAACCCAACACTAGTTGCCCATGGAAGCATTATTTCGGCTAATGGCTTGCTTTCCTGCTGTTAGTTGAATCTGGTTCTACTGTTAATTGGATCTTTGTTCTTCATAAAATTAATCTTGAAGAAATTTTTAATTGGATTGTGTTCCTGTCCTTGACGAAAGGACCTTTTCTTTTTCATAAAGCCTTTAGGCACGGAGCATAATAAGATCAATTTAATTTAGTAAATGGGATGTTCAAAATTTTAATGCATGTTCAGGTGGGTAATGTAGCTCTAAAGTAGACACATCACAACCTCTCTCTCCAAAGTTTTAAGTGCCTCAGCAATGGGCAATCTTTTGGCAGTTCTAGCATTCTATCAAGACCCTCAGTATTTGTTCTTCATTAAACCATTGAGTGTTTGGTCACCTATACTTTTCATCTACCTATCCTAAGGGCCGTTAACAAGAAATGCGTCATTTGTTTAAAAAATAAATTTACGATCTCAAAGTGGGTGACTACATAAAGGCCCTTAAAAATTTATTTCTTCATAAAACTATTGAGTGTTTGCTCATCAATACTGTCCATCTACCTATTCTAAAGGTAAGAGATATGCATGATTTATTTTAAAAATAAATTTACTATCTCAAAGTACTTGGGTACATAAAAGTCCTTAAAAGTTAGTTTATTCATAAAACTATTAAGTGTTTGTTTATCTATCCTTTCAATCTACCGATTCATTGCAATAACTTATTCCCTTCATATAACTTAACCTAAGGAGAAAGTTAATTGAAAAGGCCTTTATTTTTCAATAGAGAAATTTTCACATAGAAAGGTAATTCAAAAGCTAATTGTTTTTCATAAAACTATCAAGTATTTTAGTAAACTATTCAGTGTTTTAGTATGCTCCCTATTTAACATTACAATGTGTTTGATTAAATCTAATGTAGATAGAGTATTGTGAGTATTGTTCACTTTTTTGTCCTACGAGAGAAACACACACCTAGGCACCCACAATAGAGGGATTTGCCATCTCCTTTCCAAATATTGGTTACTTTTCTACTAAAGGTCGTACCACACATTAGAGTTGCAAGCTTGCACAATAGTAGAAACTTTGACATAACTTTCAAGCACCACCCACAAGTCAAAAACGTGTCATCGGATGTCAATGCTACACTAGCCCTCCTCTAGCGTTGTCATTCTACGAATGGAGTAGCAGAGTTGAACATCGTAGATAGATGTTGAACAAGTAGGAGTGATGAATGTCGGAGGTGACCCTGGCATGTCTTATAGGTGAAACACCACCACACGAGCAACTACTTAAAAAATGGAGATGTTCCTACCCATTATGCTCGGGGGGATTTGAACACACAACCGCATAGTGTTGAGCTCAAAGTCTTACCAACCAAGGTATAACTTTGGGGGATGAATATTGCTCACTCATTACAAAAAATTTGGCTCAAAAAGGGCCCTATAAGGGAACCCTTGGGCTGGTGACATGGAAGAATAAGGTGAATAAAACCCAATAGAATATTGGCTAGTGGAGGGCAATAGAATATTGGAAGTGGCCCGACTTCTCTATTTCTTTATTCAATGGCCCAAATAATGAGGTGGAGCACACTACCTCAACTCTCCCATCACGTTTTTTAACTGTAACCAAACTGAGAAACCTAGTTTCTCAACCAGCTTCCCCCTCATTTTTTAGCACCATTTCAAATTTTTCTTTGCTCCAATCCTCTTTTCAAGTTTCCTACTGGCTCTTGAGTGAGAAGCTTCTTTCTCTATTCTCCCTCTCATGGGATGGACTAGAGCTCACGCATGAGATTCAACCTACCTTCTTCTTTCTCTATTTTGGACGCTTCTCCATCAAATCTTGCCACTTCTTGTCTCATCTGAGTCTCACATCTGAGTCTCATCTGGGATTCTCCCATGATCTGAAATCATTTCATTTAGGAAGATAAGGCAATCAATGTTCTTAGTGAGCCATGAATGATGCAAGGCATTTGGAGCTTAGAAGGAGCTACTGGATGAGATTCTTTGAGAAAGGATCAAAGAAGATTGACTTTCAGGCATGGTAGTTGCTGATGCATGAGAATCAATCTTTCTTTTGCCCATCTCTCAATACTAGTTACTTTCCCTACTACAATCTCTAAGGGTGCATTATTTTGAACCAGTTGTGATGTGTATGGAGATTCAGGTGAGATAATCTTTGGAACAATGCAACAAAGTGATTATGACGAGATTTGTTTGTTAATGATGTAACTTTGAAGAGACAGTTAGTTCATAGTTCATTTTGTGTAGTTGTATTGTTTTGTTTTATTTCATGGTTTGAAAACGTTGAAATTTTTGTTTGTTTTGTAAGAAATTCCATGAGAAATGAGTCTTTTTTACTCTTACTATCAATGGTTTTCTGCAGAATATTGCTTGAAATAGATTTTGAGATGTTTGGGAGCATAGAATTTGTTTTGAAGCAAGAACCGTCAACTTCATCAATCCTGGAACACATTTGGGACCATTGGGAGGGATGAGTTTGATCACATTTTTCTTTCAAAGAACCTTGCTCCAAGAATTAGGTACTATTCATTCATGTAGTTTTAGAATGTTTTTAGTTTTCAACTCAAATTAGGGTCTATCAGAGCAACTTGCATGGAGATTCAGTTGAGAAAACCTTTAGAACAATGCAAGACAATGAATATAACGAGATTTTATGATGCAACTTTGAAGAAGCAATTAATTTGTAGTTTTTTTTGGTAATTTTTTTGTTTTCTTTTAATACATGATTTAAAGAGGAAGAAATATTTTTTTGTTTTAAAAGATACACTCTTACTATTGAGGTTTTTTACAAAAGATGGTTTGAAATAGATTTGGAGTTATTTGGAAGCATATAATTAGTATTGGAGAAAAATCCATCAATTTTAGCATGTTGGATTACAAGAGGACCATTGCGGAGGACAAGTTTTATCACGTTTTTTCTTTAAAGATCCCTATGAGGTATTGTTCATTCACATAGTTTAACAGTGTTCGATGATAAGTAAATGTTTTTTTGAATTTGTAGATTTCAATCGTTAGATTTTGCATGCAATTGGGGTTTTCATTTTTTGTTGGTTTGATACTTTTATGAAACATGTCATGTTTGTATATTATTTGTTGATGTCAATGTTATATTATATTAGGTGGAAAGTGCATGAAATCATGCAAGCCACTCGGAATTAAAAAAAGATGGATATCCATTTTCAAATAGATGCAGAGAATGCACCATTTTTAAAGAGGAATGAATCCTCCTTAGCAAGTGAAAGTGATTAGTAGCTCTTCGAAATCAAGGAAAAGCACGTATAGATTTGTGGTTAGAAGGGAAAATATGTCCAGTAGATCCACAAACTTGTCAGACTCCTCAATTCCATGGATTGACCAGCTTAATAAAGTTCCTATGTAAGGGTGAGAATGGTTTGTTAGGATATCAATTGTCGAAGGTTGATTGGTCATGGAGCAAGTAGCCTTCACAGTCAATTTTAATCTTTGCTTAATGAAAGAGACAAAAGGATCGCAATGTTGGAGGCTTGGAATCAAAATTTGGTATCATCTATGCAAGCTACAAGTGTTCAAATGTCTGCATATGATGGCATACAAAAGAAAAATCAAGAATTACAAGTAAAGGTAGATGCTCAATTGGGAGAGAGTACTATAAATGCAAATCACTTACAGATGCAAAACATAGCTCTGAAGAATGAGATCAAGAAGTTAGAAGAAACATTATCATTCATGAAGGATACTCCAATGGGTCCAAGACTACGTAAGACGAAATTGCATCCAATGGATGAAATATCCAAGAAAAGTGGTCACTGGAAGCGTCGAGTGAGAGGTTGTAGAAGTGTTTCAAAACTCATATATATCCATGGTGCTATGGGTGAAGTGTTTACAAAAAAAATATTGGAGTCTGTTATACAACATCCAAAATTTAAAAGTGTAAAATCATAGATAACATTTGAGTCAATAAACAAAGTTGTGGAGCATTTCAATGCAACTAGTACACAAGGAGTTTGTGATACTACAGGGATAAGTACAAAGGCATATCGGCTCATATTTAAGAGCTTAAAAATAGCATGTCTTTCTCTGGGAGAAAAAGCTAAAGCCTCATTTCCTAAACTGACTGATGTTCATAACGCCAGGCATGCACTCAGTTTGGGCGTACTTGATTTAGTTGGTGAGCCCCAACATGTATGTAGTACACTAACACTACAAGGCACGGCCCTTTTCTGACAAAAATACCGACCTTTTTTACACTAAAAAGTTTTTTTTTGACGAGCGCAAAGGTCGATATTTACGTCGCTATTAGCGTGAAAAAGAACGGTCGCTATATAAGTGTCGCTATATAGCGACACTAATAAATATCGCTATATAGCAACACTAGTAAACATCACTATATAGCGACCTTGGTAAATGTCACTATATAGCGATGATTGACATAAGCTTAAAAAAAACATTAGTGGGGCTAAACAGGGCCACAGCAAGCCTTGTTTTGCCCCACTAATGTTTTTTTAAAAGTAATTACAAAAGAATGTTGTTTGTTACAAAATTTCCTTTGTGAAAAGGATGATACAAAATCGCTCAAACGAGCCAAGCGACAAAAGCATATACATGTCGAAGATATACCACATTGTTTGTTACAAAATTAATCTTTCAAAAGAGAGGAGAAAAGAAGAAAAGAGGGAAAAAAAGAGAAAAAGAGAGAAAGCATACACTTATGAAAAAAAGAGAAAAGAAAATGAAAGAGAGCAAATAAGAGAGGGAAAAAGAAGAGAAAGGAAGAGAAAGGAAGAGGGTAAAAGAGAAGAAAAAAAGACAGGGGAAAAGCATATGAGCATAACCATAGGCAAATGCATATGCTTATGAAAAGAATAGAAGAGAGGATGAAAGAGAGGAAATAAGAGAGGGGAAAAGAAGAGAAGGAAGAGAAAGGAAGATGAGAAAAGACAAGGAAAAAAGAGAGGGGAAAATCATATGAGCATATGAAGCATAAGCATAGGCAAATGCATATGCTTATGAAAAGAAGAGAAAAGAGGATGAAAGAGAGGAAATAAGAGAGGGGGAAAGAAGAGAAGGAAGAGGAAGGAAGCGGGGGAAAAAGAATGAAAAAAGAGAGGGGAAAAGAGCATAAGCATAAGAGAAGGAAAAAGAAGGGAAAATAAGAAAAGAGAGGAGAAAAGAAGAAAAGAGGGGAGAAAAGAGAAAAAGAGAGAAAGCATATTCTTATGCTTATGCATGAGCATATGAGCATATGCTCATGCATAAGCATAAGCTTATGAGAGAGATACATAGATAAATGAATATGCTTATGAAAAGAAGAGAAAAGAGGATGAAAGAGAGGAAATAAGAGAGGGGGAAAGCATAGGCAAATGCATATGCTTATGAAAAGAAGAGAAAAGAGAATGAAAGAGAGGAAATAAGAGAGGGGAAAGAAGAGATGGAAGAGGAAGGAAGAGGGGAAAAGAGAATGAAAAAAGAGAGGGGAAAATGGAAGAAGAGGAAATAAGAGGGGGAGGGAAAGAGGAGGGAAAGAGGGAGGAAAAGAAGAAAAGAGGGGAATAAGAGGAAATAAGAGAAGAGAGGGAAAGAAAGGGTTCCTACACCCATCACTGCATCTAGCACTTAAAGCGCTAGCTGCAAGCCAATGCAAATAATGGAAACAAAAAAAGGGAAAAAGAGGAAGCACTTTCTTACTTAGAAAAGTCCCGCTCGGTGTTTCATGGTCTAGCCCTACAAAAGAGAGGAAACATACCATTTTTTAGATAACTAGTTAGAGGGAGGAGGAGTTTGGAGAAGCAACTTTCCAAAGGGATTGGATTGAGGGGACAAGCATAAGCCTACAAATAAGGAGAAAGCACGAAAGGAAGGGAAAGAGGAGGAAGAGAAATACCAAAAAGAGGAGAGGTAAGTCTTCTTTCTTTCACCAAATCTCGTTTTTTGTCCTTAATCTCTGAAAATCAAGCATGAAAATTAGCATGTAGGCTTAGCAATGCAAGAAGAAACATGTTTCAACACTCACAGAATGAAATCTCACAAAAAATGAACCTACATTGCTTAAAGAGACACACCTTCTTGAAAACTTTCCTTTCACACAAGTAGAGAGGGAGAAGGGTGCAGAGGGAGCACAAGTGTCAATGGGAGAGGGGCTTGGTAGGGGTGAGGAGTGTGGGGAATAGAGGAGGAAAGCGAGGTCATTGAATATAATGTGGGAGGAGAGATTCTTGCTTTCCTCGCAATAGCGTTGTGAAAGTGTCGCTATATAGTGACACTTATACCCTAGGTGTCGGTATATAGCGACACTTATACCCTAGGTATCGCTATATACTTATACCCTAAAAGCATCACTATATAGCGACGAAACAAGGCAAAGCATCACTATATAGGGACGATTCAGGGCACTTGATCTAAGAAGAGAGGGAAGGAGCTCATGGGTGACTATTTTTGGATCTTAATGGATTTCCTTGCTTCTATGTTGTGATTTTGGAGGTGTGCAGATAAAAGGGATGAGTGGAAGCTTGTTAGATGATGCACCAATGCTCGAGAGCGTAGAGTGGCTTATGGAGAGGTTGTATTGTCATTTCACTCATTGCAAGTGAGAAGTACAACATCAACGCCATATTTTCATGCGCCACTTGAGAATGTATGGGGAGGAGCCCAAACCAGTAACCCATCGTTGGTGGTGCATGTGGTGATGAATCATCAGAAAGTCAATTCTATTTGAGTTTGTGATGAATATTGCATGCGTACATGACACAAAATCTTGAGACAAGATCTTATATTTACATGAAACCTTGAGACATGATGAGGAAGGTGGCGAGGGTGGTGTGCGTATACCTTCACACTTTGAGAAGGAGTATAGTCTCCCGAATGTGCCAGATGATGACGAGGGTATGGTGGACATGATGGATTCTATTTTTAGGGGCAATGCATGTGATGTCCAAGTCTGAGGCCGTGTACATGGTACCTTTGATAGAGGAGCTATAGATCTTATGGACAGGAGTGTGGGTCTTTGATATTTCCAGAGCTCCTAGACATACCAATGACATTTTTGTGTGGAACACATTGATTGAAAGCAAAGGCACTAGATAGGGATGCTCCAGGGAAAGATCCATCATGGAGCCCAATTCTTCAAATTCCTCTTGAGCGAGTACACATTTGTGTGCTTCATGTTATTGTGAGAATAATTGAAAAGTTGGTGCATCTATACATTATTGATGCATATAACTTGAAGCCCCAACAAGAGAGTGAGAGGATGATTGCAAGAATTGAAAAGGTTCTTTCAGATATGGGACTACACTTTGGGCAAGTAAAGATTACAAAAGATGAGAAAAGATCTTAAAAATTAGGCAATGTTCCTTGTAAGTCAAGCTTTGGTGGTGTCAAGGCTTTAAAATTCCTTTCTACAAAGAAGAAGAATGACAAGATCAAACGTGCTAATGAGTTTGATGTATGGAGAAAGTTACACAATGCCTATTGTGAATGAGGGGGGAAGGGACGAAAAAGACTGGAAAAGGCGCGAGTGTGGTTAGCTCTTGATAGCTAGGTACCTTTACTACAAAAGAAAAGATTCGAAGAAGATGATGCACATTGTTTTATCAATGCTGTAAATGAGTTTAGCTGGAATATGGAGATAGCTTGGGGAAAGAATCATTTCACACAATACATGGTAATCTCTAACTTGGACATTGAGATGTGCATATTGAATGGTCCTATATTTACTGATTTGTTTTTCTATTTGGCATCACATTTTATATGCTCATGCACCATACATGGCATGGAATTATGGAAGCCTCGGAGTGTGGTCAGGGCATCGAAAGATCACATTGGCAAACACGTTGTGCATATAATAGAGTGACCCAACACAGGGGTGGTAGAACTAAGTCAAGCCCAATGGTTCAATTCATTCAATGGTGGTATAGGCGTATCGAAATAAGAGCAGCTGCAACACTAGCATTCAAAGAGGCCTTAGTGTCCCATGCCGTGCAAGATGTAAACGTGGAATGTCAAAAAAGAATATACAACTCATCAAATGCAAGACAGAATCATGCAAGGTGGCATGCAACCCGTCATAGACAAGGGCACATATGGGTGGAGATAGATGAAAATGATGGTGTAGACTCTTCCAATGTGGATGCCCATGCATAAGTTTTAGAATTTCTTTGTAATTTTAGTTATGTGATTTGCAATAAAGCCAACGTATAATGGACATGAGTTGCAGTATAAATGAGAAATTTTGTGTTACTGGATGTTAATTATAAGTATTTAGCTCAAGGTCACACTAATATTACCTTTTTAAGGGTTTTTATTGAAACAAGTATTTTTAAAATTTAGGGTTTTGGGCCCTAAATAAAAGAATGCGCCCTCATGTTCAGTTCATTGTTTAAGGAGCTCTCCACTCCCACACCACCTCCCACTTGCCCCTAACATTTCCACCCTATCTCTCGCACCCTCACCCTTTCTCTCGTACACTCTCCATCCCCTATGGCCAGGCCCAAGATCAAGGCACCACGGAGATTGGCAAAGCCAGACCCACCTCCAGACTCAGAGACAGAGAGTGATAGCCTCCCCCTCTCCCCCCAATGATCCCCGTTTAAGGGAGAAACTGCCAATCCGAAATCCAGACAAGGGGCAAGAGGGACAAAGGAAGGCACAAGAGGAGGGATAGAGGAAGGCACAAGAAGATCCTTTGGTAGAGACGGATGACTCAGAGTGAGGAAGAGGAACAATGAAGGACAAAGTAGAGGACCAAGGCAAGAATAGACAATCAGGATCCATGCAAATGAGGGAGAGGTGCCCAAGCTCCAATTGCACGTCCAAAAGGCCCTCAACATCTAGGAAGAGGCCCTTCACCTCAAGGGCAAAGAGGCCCTCCTCTAGTGAGGTGGTACAGATTCAAGCTGAGGACGGTGGCACTTCAAGAGATTAGAAAGTCTCAAAAGTCCATCGATCTGCTCATCCTGATGGCGAGCTTCACAAGGGTGGTACGCGAGGTCATGTAGGACCTCAACCTTAGCCCAACATCTTGGTTTTACAAGTGCGGAGTTGTGGAGGCTCCTTGGCATATTTCTAGAGATGCCTTGCTTGCCAATGTAGCATGCAGATGAGGCCTACCTAGTAGACCTCATGGATGATGCTCAGCTGGCTGCCATCCATAGGAAAAGGGTCTTGGTGACCGCTGCTGCAGACATGCAATTTATTGTACGTCTTAGGAAGCCCAAGGGCACTTAGGGATTTTGTATGCTCCACCTTGTACTCTACCTACGGGCATCTATCTTGTACTCTACCTACGGGCATCTACCTTGTACTCTGCCTATGGGAATCCATATAGTAAAATGCCTTTTTTAGAATTGTCTTTATATGTGCAATCTCAAATTTATATTCAGTGTATTTGCAAGAGATTTGCAATCTATTGATTTACTTAGATGCAATCTCAATTTACTTATGAAAGACTTTCTGATGACGTACACAACAGCAAAATGAAATAATAAACATCAAATCTTAATAGAACATGCAAAAGGAAATAATAATTAATTTTACTTAACATAGAAAAGGAAACAATGTTCTGTAGCGGGAAGAGAAAATAATTTGAAAATGGTATTCTTTATTGACATAGAGTAGTATCACAAAGATTATCAAAGCTTGAATGCATAAGCTACTCTAGTCTATGCTTCTTCTTGCTTTGACTTAGATCCCTTTTTTGCTTGCTGAAGCAGAGAGGGCTGCACAATTTTATTCTCTATAGCTTGGGGATCTGTAATGCTAGCTAGCCCTGTAATAGCTATAATACTATGTAGTGGACCGGATCATGTATCTGAGAACAAAAATAAATCTACAGTACGCATAATTAGAACAACACGATCGATAATAGGACGAATGGGCCTCATATTTACGAGCTGATTGACAACCCTAAACTTCATGATGTTCATCTTTTTTCCATCTAGCGATAATTGTCGATGGAACACCAAAATGTGTTGTGCCACTCTGTTGATGTAGTGTCTGATCAATGCCATCCCCCCACCAGAAGACCATTTGGTTCCACCCTTGCATCTGGTATACTCATCAACCCATAAGATATCCTGCAACCAACATATTACATCAAAAACCAAAGATTATATAGATTAATAAAATATCATTTATCAAGAATTAATAAGAATAAGGGTTTTTACAGATGAAAAATAATATATTTAAATATTTATATTTGGGAGGCCACTGGGACCCTAGCAACCATGTGCATCAATTTTATGCCAAAAAACGCCCTACAAGCACAAAATTTGACATCGTGCGACCAAACAGTTTCTACCCAAAATCCAATATCGTGTGACCAGAGCCCAGTTTCTGCAAAAACTCATCGCACGATGTCAGATTTTGCACTTGCAGGGGGTTTTTTGGCATAAAATTGATACACATGGTTGCTAGGGTCCACGGTGGCCTCCCAAATATAATTTTTTTAAGATATTATTTTTCATCTGTGAAAAAACCATAACCCTAATTGTTTACACAAATCGAGTGGGAGGGGCAAGTGGCAGGGCAAGTGGTAGGGGCAAGTGGCAGGGCAAGTGATAGTGGCAAGATGTCCTGGCTTTAAAATCATAACATTTGCTTGGGTTTTGTACCCTAAACCCTCAACCTTATTTTTTATTCCCTAAATCAAATTTGGGAGGCCACTGATACCCTAGCAACCATGTGCATCGTTCTCAAGTAGAAACGCCCCCGAGCCTGGTCACATGATGTCGAATTTAGGGTTTTTTGGGGGTTTTTTTGCTTGAGAATGATGCACATGGTTGCTAGGGTGTCAGTGGACTCCCAAGTTTTTTTTTTAATATATTTTTTTCCTAAATTACAAAACTAGAACCCTAGAGAAATAGGGCTTTGGTCACATGATGTCAGATTTAGGGTTTTCAGGGGTTATTTTTGCTTGAAAATGATGCACATGGTTGCTAGGGTGTCAGTGGCCTCCCAAATTTGTTTTTTTTTTATATTTTTTCCTAAATTACAAAGCCATAACCCTAATTGTTTCCAAAAATCTAGTGGCAGGGGCAAGTGGTAATGGCAGGATGTCCTGGATTTGAAATCATAAAATTTGGTTGGGTTTTCTATTCTAAACCCTAGCCCTATATTTTATTCCCTACCAGTTGAAGAAAAGGCAACGATTTTTATTGCTAAAATGGAACCTAGAATTATATTGATGATTTTGAATCACATGATGAAGCTGGCAAAGCTACATACCTTTTCTACCTCATCGTAGAGTGCATCAGCTATTCCCCCTAGAAAAATGCAAACAAGCCCAAAATGGGTGAAAAAAGAAAAAAAGAAAAATGGCACTAGTGGGTTTCCTATTGTGGAATAAGAAATGGAATCACTTTTGGCATGCTTATGGGCCTCATTGCAAGGTATTAAAGCAATGCAAAATGATAAATGATGTGGGATTTATTCAAAGAGCATTGCACATGCATGAATTTAGTTTTTCCTAGTGCATCCATTTATGGGTGAAGTAAGTTACAAATTTCAACAATTATCAGAGAGAGAGAGGGAGAGGGAGGAGAGGGAGATAGCTAAGGGAAGAGAGAGAGAGAGAGAGAGAGAGAGATAGAGAGACTTTCCAAAGAAAAATAAATAAATATAAAAATATTATAATTAAGAGCATTTTTAAGGGCAATGCCCATTTATAAAGTACACTTCCAAGGTCATTTTCACATTTTCAGTTTCTCACTCTTGAGTAACCTTGCATTCCATAGCCTCCTATTTCGTCTTCCCGAGCATCCTCCTACACTCATGGCTTCCCGTAGAGAGAATTTGGACCAGTGGATTTCATCCACTGATTCCCATGCCTCTATAGATCAGGTTTATCCTATCTTCTACAAGGCATTCCATCTTGAGTCACACTTGAGAGCTCTCCTTCCTACTGATTATCCCTCTCTTCAATGTTTTGATAGACTTGGGTCCATGGGCAATCTATCGTGATTGCTAACTCCCCTCACCAATGGGTTTCATTGGATATTTTGAGCTCTTTTGACCAGAGTGCCAACTTCAAGAAGACACTAGGTAGGGCGATGGATAATGTCCCTATCTCTCTCCATGAGTACACTATTCCCATCGAGGATGATTCATCTTCCCCAATTCATTTGATCGAGATAGGAGTACATACATAGTCCGAGCAAAAACTTTTGAGTGTGATTTTCGAGCGGTGTTTTTATCAAGTATCCAGAATTATAATTTCTTCAAAAGATAACTAACCGAGCCCAAAATTAAACTTTAGATGCAAAAATAAAACACACTTTTTAAGGCCCACTTGTTAAAGAAACTATTTAGCAAACAAATCAATAAACAAATAGAGTAAGCATATAGAAAACCTCTAGGTGGTTTTATTGGAAAACTATACAAGAGGGTAAGTGGATTTTCAATTACAGAAAACTCTTATGTGATAATGTTAATAAAATTTCTTTTAAAAATCCAACCAATATATAGAGAAAAAAATCTAAATCTATACTCATTCTCATTTTATTCTACTTAAAATCACAAAAATCTCTTCAATATATCCTAACACTTCCAAAGTGCTCAAATATTACTTTCTCTTTGATTTGAGTGGTTACATGACTACTTTTGGATCTTGGAGCTGAAAGTTACAAGTTTTTGAAAATGCTACCTAGGTAGTTTCACCAGTGAAACTAGGTTGTAAAGCCTATCTCTAAGGTAGTTTCGCCAGTGAAACTAGGATATAAAGCATGCCTCTAAGGTAGTTTCTATGGAGAAAGAATTACCCTTGGAAGCTATCCCCAAGGTAGAAACTACCTTGGGTAGAAACTACCTTGGGTAGAAACTACCTTGGGAGCTATCTTCAACATATTTTAAAGCTTTATAATTCTATTATACTATAGGAATTATTAAAAAAAATTCATGATATATAAGTGCTTTTGTAGTGAGAATTGATGCATCAGAAGTGTTTTTTTGAGAAACTATATGACTTTAATAATTGAATTATCATAAAGTAATTTACAATCACTCAGATGCTCAGAAGTTTTCGCTCGAAAAATGCTCATCCCCATCGAGAGAGATGCAGCCCTTACCATTCTCCTTGCGACTAGCAAGTTTGATGAGGATGTTGGCGAGCAGCCTGAGGGTCCTGCATCCATAAGTGGTGGAGCAGGTCCATCAACAAATGGTGGAGGAGATGACCTAAACCTAGACTTGGAGCCTGAGGAGCATACTATTAGCCTAGCTGAGGAGCAAGTTGAAAGCGAGGTCATCTTGTCTTCATATCCAACTCATACATATCCATCCTCTACCTATAATCCAGATGAGGCAGCAACCAAGCCACACCTTGCTTCGGTTGATCCAATCAGGATTAAGGGTGAGGAATACCTTACCCTATTGGAAGTGATAGAAGAAACTGGTCTTTGAGAGGATGAGGTGCTATGTCAGCTCTCAAATGACACTTTTGATGATGTCATTGACTTTGATACTCCAGTCAATCCAACAATCGATGGGATTGCAAGCTTTGATGACTCGAGCCTCACCGATTTGGAGGCAATCCAACTAACACAGAAGGCAATCGAGGATGCTGCACTAGAGTACGACATGTTTGATGAGCAGTTCATGAATTTGTAGAGGGAATTGTTTAAGGCGAGAGATGAAGAAGATGGCACCTCAAGCCAACATGAAGTTCAAGACCAACCAGAAAAGGGAGTCCAGTTGGACAGTGATGTTATGTAGTCTCAACAGTGACTCACATGTCATGGGGATCTTGAAGTAATGCCATCGGAGCCTCCTCCTCATCCAAGCTACTCCTTGTGAGAGCAATGCAAAGCACAAGCCCTAGGGCATCAACTCAATACGTATTATGTTACTATCCTTGTCTAAAATCTAGGGCATGGAGGGACAAGGTCCATAAACAGTATGCAAGGATTTCCTTTAAAGTTTTCAAATATGCAAGGGAACAATATGAAAATGTCCCCCCTCCCACAAAATATAAGCTATATACCTTGAAAAATATGCAAGATTTTAAGGTGTACATATTTTTCATAATATGTGAGGCCCAAGGGGGGGGTCTTTTGGATGAGGGGGGGTAAAACAAAAAGGACACTAAAATATGAAAACCTATCGCCTTTCAGATTAATGTTACTTTTTCATGTCTTACCTAAATTTCAAGGTATAAAGACATATTTGAAGCTCTTTTGGTGTAGAATTCTACACAACTATGCTATTCTACTCATGGGATATTGTTAAATTCATCTCATACTCAAGATTTTGATAGGCATTCTTACTAAAGGGAGTTGGCATCCCAAGGCATGATCCATCTGCAAGTGTCACTCTTGTGTCACTCAAGCGGCTCCCGGATTGTTGCAATGTGTGTCCACAACAGAAAGAGGGAAGGGTGAGAGGGGAGAAGAGAGGGAGAGGAGCTAAAGAGAGAGAAGGAGGAGGGAAGAGAAGAGTGAAGGGGGATGGAGTGGCAAACACAAAGGCTAATACTACAAGGGAAACAAGAGAACACCCAAAGACACTCTTGAAAGAGAAGAGGGAGATTGTATTCCAAACTTGGGCATACAACAATGAAGACCAAAGTCAACCATTTGGCCTTTTATATAAGTCACCTTTTGAAGGGAGGGCCAAAGGCTTTTTCTTATACCACTCTCTCGTGTCTCTCTTTTGTTACAACCACTTGGGCCCATATGGCACCAAGGCATTCTCTCAACCTCCTCTCGTCTTCAAATGGCTCTTATGTAATCTTTATACGGGATCCAAATGGCTCATGTTATCCTTGCCAATTTGGATGTGGTCCTGGCATCTGCCTTTGTCCTAAGCCATTTGAGGCTCATAATCTGTATGGTGAGGTTGATGTTGAGTGATTTGCGGCTCAAAACCCCATCAACCTAGCTTAGTGTGGAGCCATTTGCGGCTCAAAACCCATATGGCTGCGCGTTGGAGTAGGTGGGTGGAGAGGATTGTCTAGAGGACTGCGTAGCGGTCCAATTGGCGGGGGGGTGATCCATGTGAAGCAAGAGTGGTACTTCCAAAAGTGGGTGGCATGCATGTCCTCAAAGGTGCGAATGTGATGACCATGGAGGTTGCAGACTAGAAGGTCCTAGACCTGAGAGGAGTCGATGTCGGGGTTGAAGACAATTTGGTTGTTGAGATTATGGAGCTTTTTGTCAATCGACCAACTCTGGGCAGGGAGATCACATAGAAGCAAGAGGATGAGGTAGTTGAAGTGAATTGTTGCAATGACCATGGGGTCGAGAATAGAGCCGTAGGTGTCATTGAATGACTGGAGGCAGAAGACAAATCCCTCTTGAGTCATTTCCTTGGGAAAATTGTACTTTCGAAAGTTGTAAATAATGTTGGGGTCCTTTTGTTGGAGCTCTTGGAAGTGGGCCCAGATCCATCATCATTCCATGGGCATAAAGGGGGTGGATCCACTGGTCTATGTGTGTGTTGTGATAGTAGTGCCAAAATTGCTCCTTCTTCAAAAAAGGGATGTGCCAACAAGGTTGAAGGCTGGCGTTGGAGTCAATGAGGGGAATGGGTGCATCGAGAGCAAGGTGGTACCCACCACATGTGCACTTTGGATGGGTCCACCACCAATTGTTGAAGGACTGGGTAATGAACTGAGTCACGGGGTGAGCTTCCATAATTTTGTAGAGGTAGAGGCAAAAGCCTTTGAGCTTAGTCTTCCAGTGATGCAATAGGGCACTATCAAGAAGATCTTGGAAGGACTGCAGATGACCAGGATGGGGTGGGCAGCAAGGGTATGCTAATGGATGGAGGAGGGAGAGACTGGCAGGCTAGTGGTCGAGGGAGAAATAGGACATGGTGAGGATGGGGAGGCAATGGTCGAGATTGCGGTAGAGGATGATTTGGAGTGCATTGGGAGGAAGAGGAGCCATGAGGTCTATGTGTCCAAGATCAAGTTTTGTGCACAGAGTGTATCGAAGTGCATTTGGAGTGTTTAGGGGATGGTGGGTGGGGTGAGCGTGTAAGTGGTGAATTGCACAGTGATGTCCCAGTACTCCTTATGTTCCCTGTCTTCCAGTGTCGATTTTTTTGGGCAGCCAGTGGTGCGCATGCTCTCATTCTCTACCTGGATGGTGATTGTTAGGACGTGATCTTGTTCTAGGAGATCTTGGAGGGTTTGGATCTGTGTGTTGGACCTAGCATGTTGTTCTTTGGCTTGCACCCTTCGTTCGTCTATGGCATGAAGGCTAGATTTTGCCTTGTCCAACTAGTCCATGAGGGTTTGTACTAGGGATTCACTAGCAAAAAGCTCATCCTTGAGCTTGGTGAGTGAAACTTCTAGCTCTTCGGCCTTGGCTGGATATTCCTCTCCTCTATCGAGGGCACTTTTCCCTATAGCTTATGCGGTGACCATAAGCGTGTAGCTACCGCCCGCACTGAGTTGTGCTTAGAGGAGAGAGGATGATAGCTGCGAGGCATGCTCTTGCCTCCTTTGCATGATTTTTCATGCTACTTGCAAGAGTAGGGCCATCACATTTAGTAGTTAGAGCTCCATCTGATCAGCATAATCTGATCAGCATGTGAGAGCTACTCGACTGACATGGTGTTGTAGCTGCCCGCGGTTTGGTACTAGGGTACGCTACATAATTAGAGGGCTTCTATGAGCCCGGCCCATGGGGACAATGATGATCCATTGATGAAGGAGGTGGTGTCTTGTGGGTGGGTAGAAGCTGAGGTCGAGACTTGGGGAGTAGAGGGGGTAGCCTGAGTGTGTTGGGCTCTAGGGTGGAGGCTAATGTGGACAGTATCATCCCTAGGGAGGTTGTCGATGTTGATGGGTTCTTAGGTGGTGGCCTTGCCCTTAGAGTGTAGATCAGAGTGCTTGATGCCCGCATAGGAATTCTTGCACCTGGTGGTCTTTGTATTGGGCGCATCTTTAGCTCTCAAGGGGTGGCTCAACGGGACGGCTGGAGGGCGTGGTACATGATTTGTCCTTGGTTGTTTAGGTATGGCCGCTATCTCTTCTTCTTCGGCTGGCACAGGTCATGTGGCTTCTTTGTCGGCCATACCATACCTAATCGATGGGGCATATAGAGCATGGGGTTGTCGAGGACTTCGTTGTGCATCTTGAGGTCCTCTCGCATCTGAGTGCAGAAGTAATCTACCCAATTGGTGACCTAAGGTGCTTCCAATCGTGCGAGGATGTTGGGCATGATGGATTGTCTGTGTGCTTAACCTAGGTCAGAGCACTAGAGCACGCATGCCGATTTCTCCAGCTTGGTGATGCTGGAGAAGGGGATGCAGCCCTTGCTCTTCTTCCGATCATAGTAGTAGATCTAGCCGAGGGCTACCATGGGGATAGTGTAGGAAGGCGGTGACCATGGGAATAAGAGTAAGGCAATAGCCATGGAGATAACAAAAAGGCGACAGCCATGGGGATAGCAGTTGTCAAAATTTGTGAGAGAGGGAGGAGGGGAAGAGGAGAGAGAGGGGAAAAAAGGTAAGGAGGGGAAGAAGGGAAAAGGAAAAAAAGGAAAAAGGGGGGGCTGTGGATGTTGA
This sequence comes from Dipteris shenzhenensis, assembly GCF_047967505.1. NCBI lineage: Eukaryota > Viridiplantae > Streptophyta > Polypodiopsida > Gleicheniales > Dipteridaceae > Dipteris > Dipteris shenzhenensis. The sequence continues at coordinate 12,270,593 of NC_141603.1, read as the reverse complement.
GGGTGTCGTGCGAAGGGAAAAATGGGATGAATGGACTATGTGTTGCAGAGACTCGTGAGGTCAGCATGCAAGGATGCAAAACATGAAGAAAATGCACAAGAGATGTCGTGGCCATATTCACCTAATGTTGACCGTGAATGTGAGTGGGTGCATTGGAATACCAAGGACTTGTGACCTACTAGTGTATGTGGGTGATATTCCTTGATGATTATGTGGAATGCAATGGAGATGAATGCCGAGCAGGTGTCTTTAAGGAATTGAGTGAAGGTTTCCTCGAAATGTGTAGACCCTGTAAATGTAATTAGATCCAAAAAGCTATTTTTGATTGGACAAAACATTATTGGATGCAGGACCACGTTGCTTGCCACAGGTTTCTTTCCATCTCTCAAAGCCTCGTATATCTATAGTGCATAGGATATATCAAGGTTTCGGCTATTAGTAAAGACAGTTGCAGCTTCCACATCTCTAGCATTCACAAACCACGTCCTTTGACCCTAGATATATCCCACATCATCATCTGTTACTGCTTCATTAAGACACAGATTGAGATTTTTGATTGATGTGAGTTCATCCTGATCATCTTCAGCTTTGGGTTCTGAGTCTTCTTCATCTTTCTCTTCTTTTAACCATTTTCCATCCACATGATCTTTCTTTATAGTGGGATGATGCCTTTTTCTAATGCTTGGAACCGTGGCTCTTGTAGTACTAGCCTTTTGCATTTCACATCATGGCTTGCCAGCAAGAGCTTCTAGCATAACTGCAGTGGATCAACCTTCATCTTCCTCAAATTTTTTAAATTCTTGTGCACTCAAGGCTTGTGTTTCATCATCCTTAGTGACATCCACCATTTCTTACTGTAGAAGTTTGTGCTCATGTTCTACACGTTTGTGACAGTGTGCATGTTCTTCTTTCCCCTACATCGAAGTCTGTGCTTGACCTCCTTCATGTGAAGATCCTTGAATCTGAGGTGCATATTGTGCATCTTGAAAGTACTCAAACATAATCTTTGCATGCATCCTTTTTGCCACCACACTAGGAAGCTCCCAAGTATATGCAAGAGCCTCCAATGCACTTTGCAGCACTCGAAACTTTGATGGTTGAGGAGGAGGCATCACAAAGTTCTTTGAGTCTCTCCTTGACACAACAAAATGAAGACCGCCAACTTCAGGATTTGAACTCTTTGTGAAAATATCCATAAAAGTCTCTTTTGGCTCTATCATTATGCCTACTACAAGGCTTGAAGTCATATCTTTCTTAGAGAAGGTAGCATCCCATGGATCATCAACATCATTGAACTCCCTTTTTGACATAAGTAGAAAGAGTCTCTTTTCCTTTTGATGAAGAAACCAAGCTCTTCTGCCCATGTGATATCGAGTCCACCTACCAAAGCCATTGGGGCTATATTCCTTTCCTTTCAAATTCAAAGTGACATCAGAGACCCATACTCTACTCTCAGAGTCATTTCGACTAGCCCCCACATTAGTTGATTGCTCCATAATCCTACAAGAAAAGATAATGAAGAATTTAGATACATACAAGTAAAGTACAATATACAAGGCTTGATACAATAAATGTGGGAAATAGACCAAAAGGCTTTACAAGGCTTCATATGGCAATAAATGTGACCAATAGTGGAGAGGGCTTTACAAAGTATTTTATAGCAATAAATGTGGAAAATAGCCTAGAAGGCTTTACAAGGCTTAAATATTTGTACAAATGTAAGAAAATTAGCCAATAAATCTTTACAATGAAATAAAATGCCCTTTAGTGATAAAGCTTCAATCTTCGTGATGACATGTAATCTGTCCATCCATTGATATTTGTGCACTGATACCCAACTGATGCAAGCTACCCATAAAAAATTGTTCCACTAATATCCACTTATGCAGCCCACTAATACTCGTTAAATAGTGAATGGTCAGGTTTATTACAAGGCGCTTCATATGGCAATAAATGTGAAAAATAGCCTAGAAGGATTTACAAGGTCTTTTATGACAATAAATGAGCTTAAATATTTGTACAAATGCAATAAAAATAACCAATAAAGATTTACAATGAAATAAAATGACCACTATAGTCATCAAGCTCCAATATGCCCCATGACATGTAATCTGTCCACCGATATCTGCTATCTACTCATGCAATCTACCCACTGATAAACTTCTTGGTAAATGGTAAAAGGTCTCTCTCTCTCTCTCTCTCTCTCTCTCTCAATTCTCTCTCTTAATCTCTCCCTCCCTTCCTCCCTCCCTCACTCTCTCTACCTCCCTCCCTCTCTCCCTTTCTCTCTCTCCTCTGTCCCTCTTCTCACTCTTAATCTCTCTTTCTCTCCCTCCCTTCTCTCTCATTTCTCAAAGCACTCGACTCTAGATCATATCTTCACACTCAGGGCTTTGATTGAGGAGGCGAAGTCACGTAAGCAACGGCTCTATTGTTGCTTCGTGGACTTCAGAAAGGCATTTGACACTGTGCCGCATTTCAGACTCTTCTAGCGACTTCGTGACTTGGGATTTAGTGGGGAGATTCAATGGGCGATCATGGCCTTGTATGAGAGAGTCACAGGTAGAGTCAGGACACGAGCGGGGCTGTCGGGGGAAGTACGCAGTACGATAGGGGTGAAGCAGGGGTGTCCTTTATCTCCGACACTCTTTGGTCTCGATATCGATGAGTTAGAGATGTACATACAGATGATGGGTGGTATAGGTTCTTTACTGGCAGGATCCACGATACCAATTCTCCTCTATGCAGATGACGTGGTTCTTATTTCTTCCTCCCAGTAGGGTTTACAGGCACATCTCCATGCACTCCACATCTTTTGTCAGGATAGAGGGTTGTCTGTAAACCTTGGGAAGACCAAAGTCATGGTCTTCAACACATCATACCAGGTTTATAGGAGAGGCGAGTTCTCTTTCACATTTGATGGGCAGGAGGTGGAGCTAGTCAGGGAGTATACATATTTGGGTGCCACATTTAGAGGTCCAGTCTTCACCATGACGCATGCAGCATGAGATAGGATTAGTAGAGGGTATGCTGCCTTGGCTCTTCTCGAGAGGCAATGTGCACAGTCACATTTTCAGCATCCCGACACGAAGTCCTTACTTTTCGATACGCTGGTGAGACCTACAGCCATGTATGCTAGCCCCTTTTGGGCAGGAGATCTCAATGTTGTAGATTGGAGACGAGTAGAGAGGTTACAGATCATCATGTTCTCCAGATCAGAGCGAAGCCCATAGTACCGCATCAGATTATGCTCGTAGAGTTCGGAGCTACACCCCTAGCACTAGATGCAGCATTTCAGTCAGTTACATACTTGCATAGGATCAGGGCGCTCGGAGACTCAGCAGCAGGCAGAGCACGATTACCGTGGCTAGCACTGACATCCTCGCAGATGTTAGCAGAGAGAGGTCATACTTTTTGTTGGTACCACACACTCTCCACATGGCTCACCTCGTTGGGCTTGGATATGGATAGGCTGCCACCATTTCGATACAGCATAGATGCCCCTCGCCTCCCTCTCATCGACATGAGCTCAGTCAGGTTATCAGGGTAGATTTGTTGCAGCTACACATGTTTCGCACTTGGGTTCATCCCACAGAGCTTCCTACAAAGATGGCCACATATCGTGACCATTTTCTCAGGATTTCAGAGGATGGCTTCATCATATCCCCAGGATATATCGGCATTCATATGTTGCACTCTTTGTTTGCAGATGCCCTTTATATTATGAGATCCATGGCAGATTTCACTGTTTATTTGGGCACGGATTTGGACCTCTCTCTCGGATTATGGAGTATGAGGATCAGTATTGCTTAGCATTGTTCATCAGGGAGATCACCAGATACAGAGAGAGATTCCTCAGAGAGCACCATCGCATCCCTGCCAGAGACCTGGTTATTCATGAGGAGCAAGACGAGGCGCAGGACCATGAGCACAGAGATAGCCCATCTTGCCAGAGAGCATCGATGGTTCCACCCCAAGGATGTACATATGACATGATCCGGCACCACCGCAGGATGATCTTACACAGAGGCCGTACCCGTCGCTTTATTTCTAGACGACGGAGGATGATGGTAGATTTTCGAAGGAGATTGCTCCATGGAGACTTGGCACCGCCAGCAGCCGACTTGACACTTGCCCAGATCTTCACACTCATGGTAGGAGGCATGGTCGATGGCCATGACTTCCATCATTTCTTTGGATCATAGACCCCTTAGGGAAGACGATGTTCCTCATATATCATATTTTACATTTTGTATCTAGGCATTTTTGGTACTCTATTTCATTTCATTTTGTATCTAGGATTTTTGTAGCCATTTTTGGCATCTTAGCTGTATTATGATGAGGCCACCTAGTTGGCGCATCGTTGATGATGTATTTTCCTTTCGGATGATTTTGTGTCCCATAGGCCATGTATGGCCTTCCGTGGACTCTTAATAAAATTTCTTTCTTTCTTTCTTTCTCTCTCTCTCTCTCTCTCTCTCTCTCTCTCTCTCTCTCTCTCTCTCTCTCTCTCTCTCTCTCTCTCTCTCCCTCCCTTGGCAGCCACGGCTGCCAGAAGTTTCATTCTCTCTCTCTCCCTCTCTCTCATTTCTCATTCTCTATCTCTCTCTCTCTCTCTCTCTCTCTCTCTCTCTCTCTCTCTCTCTCTCTCTCCCTCCCTCCCTCCCTCCCTCCCTTGGCGGCCACGGCCGCCAAAAGTTTCATTCTCTCTCTCCCTCTCTCTTTCTCTCTCTCTCCCTCTCTCTCTCCCTCAGTCTCCCTCCTCTCTTCTCTCTCATTTTTCTCTCTCTCTCTCTCTCCCCCTCTCCCTTCCTACTCTCTCCCTCCCTCTGGCAGCCACAGCCGCTAGAAGTTTCATTCTGTCTCTCTCCCTCTCTCTCTTTTTCTCTCTCTCCCTCTCTCTCTCCCTCTCTCTCTTTCTCTCTCTCTCCCTCTCTCTCTCCCTTAGTCTCCCTCCTCTCTTCTCGCTCATTTTTATCTCTCTCTTCCTCCCTCTCCCTCCCTACTCTCTCCCTCCCTCTGGTAGCCACCGCTGCCAGGAGACCCTATTCTCTCTCTTAATCTCTCTCTCCCTCTCTCCTCTCTCTCTTTCTTTCCCTCCCTACTCTTCTCTCTCATTTAAGGAGCCCCTCTTCTCTCTTTGAATCTCTCTTTCTCTCTCCCTCTCTCCTCTCTCTCTTTCTCTCCCTCCCTACTCTTCTCTCTCATTTCTCATTCTCTCTCTCATTTCTCATTCTCTATCTCTCTATCTCTCTCTCCCCCTCCCTACTCTCTACTCTCTCCCTTTGGCGGCCACGGCCGCCAAGAGCCCCTCTTCTCTCTCTTAATTTCTCTCTTTCCCTCTCTCCTCTCTCTTTCTCAACACAGACCATTGGCTTTGACCCTATGAGACTCAAGTGGGATATCCTCACTTGTATTAAAGCCTTTGATTGCTTGTTGAAGTTTGTATATTTAGTCCTAAAGTCACTATAGTTGCAAGTGAGTGGCTTTGAGTGACCATCTTTGGTAGCCTCTATGAAACTTAATTGTCATTTTTTTGAGCATCCAATTATGATTCAAGGATTGTGACTTGAGCATCCAATTACGGTTGAAGTATTTTGACTTGGGCATGGGGGACCTAATCCTTTTTTTGTTGATTTGTCATCTTGCTTGGAGGAGTCCATTTTGGCAATCTTGGATTTGGTTGTGAGAGGGAGCACATGCATTTCAAGGCTCCTTTTCCCTTGGAATCTTGTGTGATTGTCTTTGTCATTGTCAACGTTATAATTGAGGTTTGACAAATAGGTTGGATTTTTAGGCTTGCTGCTTGTAGCCATGCCTCTCATGAACCTTCCTCAACCGTGTCATCACCTCACTCAAGTAGGATTTGTTCGAGGTTGTATATGACTTGCAACCTCTCTATCTCTAGCTCATTGTATATTCTCTCTTGTTTTATGAGGTAACACTTTAGGATCTCTTTCCCTTCTTCTTGCTATTTGTGACCAATATATAGTCTTGCCTCTTATGGCCTCAAGGGTCATGATCTGTTAGTTAAACATATTCGTAGCTATAATAGTATACCTAATGGAAATGGAGGTGGTATCAGAGAGGAGAGCTTCTATGAGACCTACTTTTTGACACAATCATCTCACTTGATTTATTTTTCAAAATTTTGAACTAGCATATGCAAGTCATGAACCATCCTCAAACCTTGTCATTGCCTCACTCAACTAGGATTTGTTCGAGGTTGTGTGCAATTTGCAACCTCTCTATCAGATTCTCTAGCTCTTTGTAGATTCTCTTGTTTTATGAGCTAACCCTTTAGAGGGATCTCTTTCCCTTATTCTTGCTTTTGTGCCCAAGCTATAGTCTTGCATCCTATGGCTTCAACATGATCATGATTTGTTGATCGAAGATATGCACAACTAGAGTAGTTATACATAATGGAAATTGAGATGGTATGAGAGAGAGGAGCTTCTATGAGACCTAAATCTAGTATTTTTTGGCACAACTAGAGTAGTTATACATAATGGAAATTGAGATGGTATGAGAGAGAGGAGCTTCTATGAGACCTAAATCTAGTATTTTTTGACACAAGTGCCTCATTTTATTTATGTTAAAGATTTTTGAGTGAGCTGCATTGTCGTCCATCCTTCCATACTTTTTTCTTTGAAATTTTGTGTCTAGGAATTATAAAAATTTTGGAGTAAAAAAGGATCCTCATAAGAGAGACCTTGTGGAGATATGGCAAGATAGCTTATATAGTGAATAAATCTGAACATAAGATTAGGCTTGAGGAGGTTGGAATATGACATGATTCTCCCCTTGGCCCAAAGTAGCATTTAATTCATCCACTCATATCCTTGCCTCCCTACCATGTTTTGGAAAACTTGCAAAATGAATTTCTCAACCAAACCTAAACCAAATCTCTTGAAACCATGCCCTTCCATGCAACTACTATGTTCCTTCCATCTCTGATATTTTCTCTTTCTCTCTCCCTTAGTTTTACATTTCACCTCCTCTCCCAACTCCTAATTTTGGATGGATTCTCCCATCATGATCTCGCCATTCTTCATCTTGAATTCGCTCCATATCCATCTTCATTCCTTCATAAAATTTGGAAATTTTTGAGTGAGATGTGACCCATTTCCTTTGTGGGAGTACCTTCTACACAATTTCACAATTTCTTCCTCATGTAGTTTCTCTCTCCATTTCAAAGTTTTTGAGTCAAGATTCACAAGATCTTTGAGGTCTTTCTCTAACACAATCAATGGGACTACAACAAGGTGAAAAATAAGGATGAACATAGCTATGAAAGTGTAGGTTATTAGGAGAAACTTGGGGAATACACCTATGGAAATGTAGGTCATTGGGAAAAACTTTCCCCAATGTAGAGTTACAAATATTAGCCCATGCTACCATTTTCAAGGCTTCAATGGGTTTAAGTATACTTAATGTTCATATAAAATATTTTTATAAGCTAGAATTTGAAAAATATAACCTTATAAATGGGTCTAGATGACTTTTTCCAACTAATTTGAGTACTTGGAGGCTGAATCTAGAGCTTGTATGACAAATTTATGCTAACTATTGGGAGAATTTATCAAATCTAAGGTTGTAACTATTATCCAAGGAAACTTGGAGAAGGATCTAGATCCTCCATTGGGATAACATTTGCCCCTATTTTCTCCTTCGACTATAGGGAATAATGATTCATGCAATTACCAATGTGACTACACCTAGAATAATGATTTAGCATGCCTCTAGCTTGGAGAAGACACTTGAGAACAAGATTCTTTGAAAGAAAATGGAAAGTTCAAACTCACACTTATTAGAGCATGAAAATCTATTTATCTTTCATCCATCATTTGACCTCATGGATATTTGGATTTTTTTTCACTTCCTTTTGTGATATAAGTAGTCAAAGAATAACAAAGTTCTTATGATGCAATAATTAGTGAAACCTCACTTTTGACGTCACTTTTATACAAGCATAAATTTATATGTAGGAAAGTTTCAAGAAGAAGAGTGCAGTATACTAAGGAAGACAAGCTTCTCAACATACTCAAGGTCTAGGTATGTATTTATTTCTTGAACTTCAAAGCTTAGACCCTCTTGCTACCTAACTATTGAAGTATAATGAGAATAAGCATATTAAAGTTCTTATGATGAAATTTTTAGTAAAACCTCACTTTTGTATAAGCATTATAATATCTTTGAAATTGGATTGAAATTTCTTTTAATATATAGAGCCAATAAGGTTCTGGTAGCCTTTTAATATATTATCCTAGTTTCTCTTAGAAGTGGGGACCCCCTTGTAATAGAGGTGTTTGCATGGAAAAATGATGTTGAAGGGTTCCATATTCCTTTATCATTTAAATAATTCTCCATAAGGCCACTTTTGAGTCCAATTTTTTTGTAATGAGTTCACCTAGTTTTGAAAACTATTATTTTCTTTTGGGCTAGGCTACAAATTCATTAATTATGATTTCCTATTTCAGATCTTGTTGGCATTCAAACATAGATTTGGACTTGGAGACACCTTGTCCCTTGCTATTGATGTGAATTGTACTATGGGAAGTCTCTTTAGCTTAATGTTTAATATTAGAGATTGTGTTTTTTATTTGGTCAATTTGGTTAGAGGTTTGGTTGATCCTAAATTATGGATTATATACTTTATAAAAATGCTTATAGGATTGATAGGTTTTATGTTTTACCTTCTTATAGGAATAATAATATGTATTCATTAGGTGGAAAAAAATATGAGCTGCAATCCATCAAGGCTCAAGCAAATATTTTAGAGGTTTTTCCATGTTTTAAATCAATCTAGTATAGCTTTGTTGTGTAGGAAAAGCTTCAAATATTTCTTACTGTGATTCTCTATTAGTTTGAAGAAAGATAATCTAGCTTGAAAAAGAGGAGGAACATGAAATAATAGTAGGAGATTCCTTAGAGAGAAGCATCTTCCTTCGAAAGGACACCAATCTAGAGGAAGATGAGAATATGAAGGTGGTAGATCCCATCTTTTGGTATGTTTGTTCTCATGTTACCATCAATGGAGATCTCCTTTTCATTTGAGTATCCTTTATCATGTTGGTTTTAATGAAAATATGATTTTCAATTGGTTTGTGTAGCTCCATGTTGAAGATGATTACTTCCTTTTGGGGTTTAGTGGGAGTAGGGAGAGAGGTCTTGGCGAGCTTTCCGGCCTCTCTCACCATACCAAGATACTCTTTGCTGCCAAAATTTTAATTTTATCACCAAGATTTAAGCAATGATGGAGAGATAGTCGTTTGGTTTTTCAAAGCTTTGTCATAGTATTTGGGAGGTGACCAAATCACCCAATAGAAGGACAAGATCATTCTTATAGAAAATATCTCTACTTAAATACTCAGCTATAGTCTCCCTCCTTTAGCATTTGTGGATTTCCACACCCGATCCATAACTTCGTTGCCTTTATCAGGACCTCAAAAAGTCTTGAGGTTTTTAAAGACCAAGAAGTCCTAGCATATCTATCGAGGATTCCAATTTTTGGGTATTTATGGATGAAGACAATTATTATGGCAAGTTGGTTTATGTATGGGAAAAAAATATTTATTTCTTGTAAATCACCTTGAATACCACGTGGACTAACTCAGAGATTGGTTGCCTTTTGCAGATTTCTAGTGGATAGCACTAAATTAATCAAAATTCAAGCTTGTGCGGTGGGTGGTGCCATCCAAGTAATAATGAGCCATCTTCAATTAATTAAAATTTGAGCCACCAATTAATCACATGCTTGGCCGCCCAGTCAAAGGGCATGAAAGACTTTGTGCTTTCCCCTCATCAAAATAAAGTGCCATGTTGGAAAATTTTTCTTATGATTCCCCTTTTGAAGTGATCAGGGAGCTAATTGTTGCTGGCAATTAGGTCAAAATAGCTTAATGAGAAGGGTGACAAGTTCCTCGAGGTGGCTCGGTGGAGACTGGCTATTTAAGTTCCATGTAGCCTCGTCAACTTCACATTGCTTTACCCTCATTTCCCACACTCTTGTCCACCACCTTTGTCAAGTTCACATTGGTCTACCATCATCTCTATCACCCTCATTGACTTCACACAGCCCTCGTCTCTTGCTCCATTGTCTCCCACCCTCATCTCCACCACCTTTGTAAACTTCACACTGCTCTACCCTTATCTCTACTATCACCTTTGTTAACTTCATACAACTCCACCCTCATCTCTTGCTCGACTGCTCAACCTTTGTCTCCATCCTTTGGCTATGTCCCACCTTCATTTGATTTTTTTCCTATTCCTAGATATTGCCAAAGCAGTGGTAGTTCTCTCCCATGATCGACTAAGATGCTAAGGGAACTTAATTGGATGAGAAATCTTCCAAACTCAATTTGCATGAGAACTTCATTTGAGTCCTACACCGATGATATCTATTTGTCGATTCCATATGGGCTACATAGCGAGGTTGACCAGGCCATGATAATGATCTTATAGGAGTTTTTGTGATGTCAGGCACAACCGGAGCGAGATGGTCATTTATAGAAAATTTGGGTAGCTCACCAGTTGAGCAGAGAGTAAAGTAAGCAACTTTGGGTACCTAGCTCACTAGCTAAGATGAGTTTTCTTGTGTTGACAAAACACCTAGCTCCCCAGTTGAGTTGAGTTAAGCTTTTTGTGTAAAAGCTGAGCTTTCTTTATAATAGAAATTTTGATCTTAAGTCCTCCAAGGGGACATATTAAGTTGAGCTTTATTTATAGTAGGTATTTTAATTTTTAGTTCTCTAGAGGGACATATTAAGTTGAGATTTCTTATATCAATAGAATGACATGTCGTAACATCCTCTAGTTGCAACTCTAGATTAATGGCATGGTTTGCAATTCATGGGAATTGGAAATTGATGTTGCTAGGAGACTTTTTTGGTCTCCCATCTATGCTGAAGGCATGAGGGGGGTAGTCTATTGGTCAATTTGGAATGTCAAGAACTAGCTAGTCTTTAGAGATGGTAACTTGGGTCCATACAGTGAGTCAATGACTTTGAATGTAGGGAAAAGTACCCTGATAGATAATAGTATTGACCCCATGATTATCTCCTAGAGGGTGCCTCTTTCTGATAAGATAAGTTCACCTATTTCATTAATTTTGGACTTTTTCTGTTGTTTTTGGACGAAGCCCAAAAATCCTTCCCAAATGAAAAGTTTACTTTGTGAAAATATCCATCCCAAATCAAAATTTTACTTTTTGAAAATATTCTTCCCAAATCAAAAGTTCACTTTGTGGCACTATCATATTCACATAAAAATCTTGTTTTTTCAATCTATACTTTTGCACTAACATGCAAGAATTTGAAATAATCCTATTTTAGAAATTCTAGCTATACCTAAGTTATTTGTTAATTTAATTATTTTTAATATTTTTTCTTAATGTGATAAATTTATAAATCCATGAAAGGAGACTTAAATATTTCATGTAAATAACATTGTCACTCACAATATGCACAAAATTTTTAAAACTTTTAATAAATAAAAAAAATACATGATGCCATAAGACCCAAGTTTTGTATTGAACCAAAGAATTATAATAGCAATTATAGCTATCATTATATGTTTACATTGAGAGACGTTGCTCTCAACTGGAGTCTTTGTATAAAATGATATAGATTGAACATATGTTTACAATTTAAATTGTTGCTCTTAAAGAGCCTGAATTCATGCCATCTGCATTGACTCCCCATTGTCTTATTGCTCAATGTGACAGTCCCTTGCCAAGTGCCATCTGCATTAACTCCCTATTGTCTTGCCAAGCCTTGACCCTTGGGTGATATCCAGTGCATACTTTGACTCTCATTTGGCTCATACCATACCGCTGTAAATGATGTAGCCCTCCCTTGATCATCTCTTTGTACATCAACTACTTTTGCAACCCAAAACTTCACATTCTCATATTCATCATCTGATGGCCGAACCATAACAAAACAATTGACCTCTATATCTACTTGTGGCATAAACTCTCTCTTCTTCAGTCCACAATATGGACGTGGGAGTAATGATAAAAATTCATTTTCAAAGACTGGAGCTGGGCACAAATCGTTATGAACATTTGGCCAAAATATATTGCATTCTTCCTTGACATCCTTTGAGCGTCGCTTTCTCTCAAGGTCCTTTATTAATTTTCGTGTCTTTTTAATTACAGTGGTAGTGTGTTCTGTCCAAGTAGGCTTCGAATCAGGATATCTCCGGAGCATTTCCTCTTTGTATGTAATAAATGCTTTTAATCCTTCTATTTCATAGTTAGACCTCTCATTGAATTCTTGTATAGGAGCCCATGTTGGATACCTTTCCTTGCTGGGAATTGAAGTTAAGAGATTGTAAGGTTCTTCAGGTTCCCATTTTGTATCATGAGAATACTGTTGCCATTGCATTACGGGTTTTTCATCTTTAAAACAAAAATGAAAGTAGTGTGGATTGGTATGACCTGTCAATGCATCACCACCTGTTTGTATGAAAGGTAGAATGAAGCTCTTCCAATCATACATTCTTTCGAGCCTCTCACATACTATACTTTCCTTACGACCACCATCTTACCAAGTCATCTATTGTCTCCAAATCCTTGCATTTAAGCTCTCTTGAGACTGTGCTAAAAACCTGATCGATATCCTTATGTGTATGCCCAACATACAAAAATCCACATTCGATCTCATTGAAGATTCGATGAGCAACTAGCATGGAGCAGAATGCAAACATGAGTACATTCTTATTTTCTCGCCAGCAATTATCAGCTTGTATTCTCAAAGTCGGTGGTAGGCGACCTTTTCTGCATGTACATTGTGAATTGCCTTCATAATAGATGTTACAACTTGATTGCTATCATGTAGATGCAAGGAATCAATACATATATCTGCAAACAACTTAATTCCATGCACTAACACTGCACATAGATGTGTCTTTAGAAAGTGCTTTCCTTGTAATTTAGGTGGAGTGGCAACAAAACGAGGCAATGTTGTTGTATTCTGATCCATGCCATCTACAATAAGGCACATGTAGTCATCGGGATGCAAAATAGCTTGCTCCTTCCAAAACGCATATTTTTGTTTGGAATGTCGAATAAGGTCATGATGAGATTTTTGGTTTTTTTTGTATAATTCCCTTTGATTTGGACATGTTGCACTTGCACTTTGACATTTTTTGCCTCTTTGGGATTTTAACATATCCAAAGTTCTTCTTCCAAAGAGTATACAAAGTATGAGAAGAAGCCACGGCATCCCCTCTTTGCCTTTGCTTTTCTACAATAGAGTCAAATACTTCAAGCTTTGTCAAGCCCATTGGAAGGTGCATTTCAGTGATCCCGTCACCGTTAGGGAGTTGGTAGATATATGGTTAGTCAAGCTATGGGAGCAAAAGTATCTTGATAATCAAAACCACATACCTATGCAAATCCTTTGCCACAAGCCGAGCCTTGTACTTATCGAACGTGCCGTCGGACTTGTACTTGGTCTTGTACACCCACTTGGTTCCGATTACCTTGCGTGTTGGTGGTCGATCCACAAGGTCCCAAGTGTTGTTCTTCATTATGGAGCCATACTTTGACTACATAGCCTCCATCTACCTATCATCGCCATGTGCCTCTTCAAGACACTTGGGTTCATCAGCACGGATCACTTCTGTCATCAAAGCATAGTTGACCAAGTGTTCCTGCACCCTTCTTTGCTCCTCTAATCTCTTGGACCGGCAGTGTTCATATGGTTCCTCCTCAATGGCTGGAGGTTCTCTGCCATCCAAAAGCTGCTTCACCCACTTCAGGAATGGCCGTTGCCGTTGTGGTTCTGCAGGCTCTTCTTTGTCTTGAATCCTCCCAAGCACCATTGTGGGAGTTCGGTCTGCTACTGGTGGCGGTACTAGATGGATATCCTAGTCCTGGTTGTCTAGGAAGGAAGCATCCTCCTCCAATTGATGCGGCTATTCTGAGAAGACCACATCGCGACTTACAATTACCTTCTTAGTAATAGGGTTATAGAGACGGTAACCCTTCGCCTCTTCATTGTAGCCCAAGAAAATACACTTCCGGTTCTTCGGTTCCCATTTGGTCCTGGTAGCATCAGGGACATGCACAAAATAGTCACATCCAAAAACTCTGAAATGTACAGCTTCAGGTTTCTTACTAGAAAAGGCTTGTAGTGGAGTCATCCCACCATTCACAGCCTTCGTGTAGCTACGATTCAGGATGTAAACTACAGTGTTACATGCTTTAGCCTGGAAATTCTTTGGCAAATCTTTCCCTTTCATCATACTCCGGCCCATTTCATAGATGACACGCATCTTGCATTCTGCTACTCCATTTGCTGTAATGTATGTGGTGGGGGTTTCTGCCTCTTGATTCCGTGACTTTTGCAGTAACTTTTGAATTCAGTTGATGTGAACTCTCCACCTCTGTCTGATCTCAACTTCTTCACCTTCCTCCCCATTTCTTTCTCGACCATTACGTGCCATTCCTTGAACCTACTAAAGGCCTCGTCTTTAGTCTTTAGGAAGTATATCCATATCCTTCTACTGTAGTCGTCGATCAGCATCATGAAGTAATAGGAACCACCCAAAGCTTTCATCTCCATCTTTCCGCAGAGGTCCGTGTGAACGAGCTCTAAAGGAGCCTTTGCCCTGATGGCCTCTTTAGGAAACGGATGTCGATGCTACTTGCCCATCATGCAAGCTTCACATACATCGGGCAGATCTGAAATTTCTGGTAGGTCTACAATCATTTTACTTTTATGCATCTCCTTCAAAGAACTAAGGTTTAGATGACCAAACCTCTCATGCCATAGCTTAGTGTTCTTCACATCCGCTCGAGCACTGAAAGCTGAGAGTTCGTAAATGTTGTTGCGCTGTGTACCTTTACCAATGACCTTCCCTTGAAGATCCAGAATCTATGCACCATTCTTATCGAATTGAACTTTGAGGTCCCGATCTGTGGTCATGGAAACGGACAACAAGTTCCTCTTGATATTTGGCACATAAAGAACATCGGACAACTATTTTACAACTCTTGAGAGCAATGATACCTTTTCCTTTTGCTGGACATTTTGCATCATTGCCGACTGCTATCAGGATGTCATTCCCTACCGGCTGTAGAGAGGTATACCAATCCTTCTGACTAGTCATGTGGCACGATGCACCACTGTCAATGATCCATGGTTCATCTGCAGGTACATGAATTGCCTCCATGCAAATCTCCTCAATTGCAACGAATAGCTCTACTGGTACTGCCTGTGCGCTGTTGCTAGACTCTTTCTTTACTCCGTTCTTCTCATCTGCAATCTTCTTTCAGCACTCATTTTGCTTGTGCCCTGCCTTGTTGCAATAGAAGCACTTGATCTTCTTCTTTTTCTTTTTATCATCTGAAGAAGATGGGTTACCAGAGTCCTTACCCTTTTCTTTGATTCGGTCCAGAAAGCCAAATCTTCTCCAGTCCTCATCTTTTGATGCATCTCCTCCTCTAGAAGCATCGCGCTGAAATCCTCAAATTTGAGGGGCGGATTTTTGTTTTGCGTATTCAACACCATAACAAGACCATCGTACTTTGGTGGGAGAATCAGTATGCACCTTCGTGCTAGATTCTCGCTGGTGATGGTGATGGTCATGCCAATCGTAGTCATCTGATCACGTAGATTCTTCACCCTGGTGATGAACTTCTCTGCCGCTTCAAACTCAGACAACTTCTCGTCTGATTCATTATTTGCGCCTGATTCGTGGTCTCATACTGATTTTTCAAGACCGTCAATGCATCCTCTGCTGTGGTGACATGTTGAATTAATGCCATGACAGAATCACTAACACTGCAGACAATAGAACACAGTGCATCTACATTTCTTCTTGTCCACGCGAGAATCTCATCCGCAGTTGGTACTATCTCTTGTCCTACATTGGCTGGATCCGGTCTCGCAACCGGCCTCACGTCCAACCCAGTAGCAGTGTCCCAAAGCTCGTATGCGCTTAAGATGGTCTTCATCTTGAACTTCCAGAGTGCATAGTTAGAGCCATCCAACTTTCTGCTTTTGCCAAACGGTGGGATTCGCAATCTTGCGGGCTAGGCCATCTCTCATAATCTGCTTGCAAACAGAAAACACACTACCAAATCTTCTTGCTAGAGTCCAGGCTCTGATACCATGTAAGAAAATAATACAATGTCTGTGCTCAACAGATAACAGGATCTCGTACGCAAGAGAGAAAACAAGATAGTATGGAGAATCAAAAATTTGATTACTATAGAACTGATACAATAGATGGCGCTGCCTCCCAACCGTGCACTCCTATGAAAGAAGCTTCGATGGCATGCTGGAAACAGTAGAAGATGGAGGCTGGATGCTAAGTAATCAAGGTTGCTATAGCCAGTGATGAAATGGGCTTCACGAGCTTGCTCTTATGTAGCCACCGGTCGTAGTCGATTAGGCTCAATTGGGTGACCGACCCAGTCCGCCCAAAACGATCGATTGGGGGTCGGTCCCAAAATAGGCCACCGACCATACGATAGAACCAGTGCGCAAAACAGAGCAACTAACCTACAGTTTCTGTTGGACCAGAGCCATCCGGGATCATCTGAGGCTCCAAACAAGCCCTGCAACCCGAGAGTGGGTTGCCTCAGGAAATGCTCCATCTACCCTCAGTGCGATCAGTCAAGGGATGCCTTCCCGAATTTGCATGTAGCCTAGTCAATGGTGTGCCAACTCTATCTAAAGCCGTCCAACCATCAGGCCACACATGGCCCCCATCTGGTGTCCAAACCAGGACCTATCGGATAACCGAGCTAATCAAATGCCTTCTTCTCATATGGGGGGCTTACAAGTAGAGTTAGCTGGTTCCCACATAGTTACACAAGAGTGGAGCATTGATATCTAACAAGAGCGTATATGGCTGGCTACAAGAGCCCTACAGCATGGATGGTGGACTATCCAAAATCAACCACTCTATCTATCCTAGTGGTCCAACGATTTTTCCCTTGATAACTCAAGGTCTAGAAGAATTCCTATCTAGGTTGAATTGCCAAATCTGCTTTTGTCTCTTTGCAACCAGCTTCTTGCATTGTGTAGTGGCCTGGGAAAAGTTCTAGGAGTTTAGACATAGAACTGCATTAACCCGAGGGGGAATCCTCCGGCATGTATATAGATGGACATAGCTGAAGAACTTCCTAATATTGTTGTCATCCTCAACTGAAATGGGAGGATTTTTAGAGAACAACAGTTACTCTACAAAAGCTTGCCCAACTCATAATTCTTGAGTCATGTTGTCAAAAATTGTCCCCAGAAAAAGAATAAGCCAAAACAGCACTCTTCCCCTCCTCCAAATCCCCCAATGGCTTATATAAAGAATTGGGTTCCCAAGGTGCCTACCTTGAGTAAAAGCCCGGAGGGGCCTGTAGTGAAAGGGGGATCTCCCTCTAATCCCAAATTTTCTTTTGATGAGGGAATGATAAAGATCTACCCTTTTGTTACCAACTAAGGATTCTTTTGAAGCTCTATCAGATGATGAAACTGTAGAATGGATGAAGGAGAATCAGGACAATATGTAGGATATTGAAGTTGAGCTGAGATTGTCTAGGGACTTTGAGGAAGACATAAACAGGACTGATGAGATGGCCATAGAATCTGTGAAGGGCTCTGACTCTAAGGAAGAGTTGCTCTCAAGGAGAGAGAGATGTTACAATACAAGGGAAAACTTTTATTACTATTCAAAACAAGAGGAGAACCAAGATAGCTAGCCCTCGAGGAGGAGTAACTATTCTCAGTTGTTAAGTTTCATATTTTGCCTAGAGGTTGTGTTGGTTCTATGAAGAATCTTATGAGATTCTGAGAATGTATAAAGGATGATATGTAAATAATATAATGCAACCATTTTCTGCTCAAAAGAAAAAAAAGTATAACACTTCTCTAAATGAGATGAAAGCACCTATTTGCTCTCACCTAATTCCTCCATTAGTTTTCTCATCTATACTTCCCATTTGTCTATATTAAAGACATATATCCCATATATTCAACGTTACTTGAGGAGAAATTTACTTCTCAATGGTCCAATTAGTTGTTTTCTTAATTGAAAAGGTGGCATAGCCCAATTCAAAGGGATAGTCTAATTGAGCTAACATCGAAGAGATATCTTTAAATTTTAATGAGAACTTGTGACTTGAAGTCAAGACATCAATTATCCACTCATAGGTGCTTTCCATTTGGCTTAATAAGATGTTGTGGAAGAAGTAAATAGGCTTACCCTCATCAAATAAGAGAGGAGGGGCCCCCTCGCTTGATAAATTAGGAATGTCTTTACTAATCAATGTCCTCTTATCTCTCTCTATGCCTTTTCTCTCCCCCCCCTTTATTTTGTACTAATTAATACATTTGAAGTCTTTTCAATTGTGGAACCTATTGCAATTAGGGAGGTGGAAAAAGTTTCTTCCTTATAGTATGGGTAATTTGCAACTTTTAGACAATTCTAAAGAGAATCAAATGTGACTGCTACATGGTGAATGCTAAGGGAATATGCATCTTTATAGAGCTTGATTGGAAACAAGAACACATTGAAGGAGCATTATCAAAGCCAAAGCATGAAAGGTCCAAGTGCTTGGATGTTAGGTGTAACAATGACACGATTTGTCTTTTCCTCTACAAAGACGCCCACTAATACCCACAAGAATGGTGACCAAGTGGCTCCTTTGTGGGCAAAAAACTAAGCTCCATAGCTTCCAAAGGTGAGTCTAAGGTAGGAGAAGAGAATAAGATGGGAAGAAAGGAGTGAAATAGAGCTCAATCATGGAGGAGAAGATGGCTTCCATTTGGGGACTTCCCTCATTCTCTAGATTGAGCATGGAGAAGGGAAACGTAGGAAAGGAGGCTTTGATACCACATTAAGATGCATGGTGGAGAGGGAGAGAGAGAGAGAGAGAGAGAGAGAGTAAGCTAGGGAGAGAGATAATGATACTCAAAGAGAGACATAATGAAATGGAAATGAAATAGCAAGAGCAATGAATAAAATGAAACTACTCACATGTAGACCAAAGAGCTTGTAGGATTGATACTTGATCGACTTGGCATTACTTTGAATGCAAATGTCCCCCAAGGTGTGGCAAATGTGGTTTTAAGCACATCTTCAGCAATTTTGATTTGATAAAACCCAGAATAACCATCATAGAAAGTATACATATCATGACCACTTACCTTCTCAAGAATGAGGTCTTGAAAGGGAAAAGGATGATGGTCCCTCTTGGTGGCTACATTGAGTTTCTTATAGTCGATACAGACCCGCCACTTGTTTTTCTTTGGGGTGACTACCACTGGTGAAACCCATTCAGTATTGTGAACCAGAACAATAAACCCAACTTCTACAAGTTTCTGCAACTCTGAGCACAAAGCATCGGTCTGTACGGGCCCTAATCTCTGATACTTCTGAGCCACAAGCTTCGCATCAGGCTTCAGCTCCATCTTGTGCTCTATGGCAGTCACAATGCGAAGGTGGCGGTAGCTAGTTGCGAAGAGGTCAGGGAAATCTTTGAACATTTCTAGAAACTTGTCTTTCTCACTTGGAGTGAGGTCTAGGGAAAGCATAGATTCAAGCTATTGAGGACTAGCCGTTACCTTTTCTACAGGTGGCGGGGTCGGAGACACCCCCATCATGTAAACTTCCTCCTCTGAGAACTCCTCCCCTCCGTCTGATCCTTCCATTGATTCAGACACTGAGGATGAGAGAGTATCACTGTCTTGCTCCTCTTCTTCTTCTAGTTCCGTGGCACCGGGTTGCACCGAGATCTTCTCTTTAGAAGCACCAAAAGACATGTGTCATGTTTTCCAATAGCTGACTACATCACTCTTTCTCAACCATGGTCTCCCGAGTATGGTTGGGTAACTCCTGCCTGTATCTTCAATGTCCACTACATAGAAATTGATGGTGGTGTCAACCCATTGACAGTGATGGGCAAATCCTCAATGACTCCTAGGGTGGCGAGTCATCGACCATCTGCTATCTTGATTCGAGTGGAGTAACACCTTGTGTATTTCAAATTCAATTTCTTCATGCAGCTCCCCCATCAACACACACATTTTTGACACGACAATTACCTATGATGACATCTACTATATGTGGGTGCCGATCAATTTCTTTAGAGATAGAAGAGACCTCTCGTACCTTTCCCTTTTTCTTGCTTCTCCTTGTTGAGAGCCCTTGCTGTAGCTCACGTCTCACCTTAGGGGTTAATGCTATTAGTTGAGGGAGCGTGATGCTCAAAGAACGATGAGCAAGGTCCTGAACGATCGAATAGTCTGCTTGCCTTGAGA
Organism: Dipteris shenzhenensis; assembly: GCF_047967505.1. Taxonomy (NCBI): domain Eukaryota; kingdom Viridiplantae; phylum Streptophyta; class Polypodiopsida; order Gleicheniales; family Dipteridaceae; genus Dipteris; species Dipteris shenzhenensis. The sequence continues at coordinate 12,250,320 of NC_141603.1, read as the reverse complement.
CTATGGGAAAATCCGAGGGTGACCACTTACTCCTGTGAGATCTTTTAGTATTCTTTGTTGGTGGGTCTACCATCTCAGCATCTGAGGGCTCTGAGAAGGACACCTTCTTCCTGGGGCAGCCCGGTCCACGGTTTGGAGAGGGGTCCAAGGGGTACGACTTCTTTTCCCAAGATCAAGGACCTCTACATCAGAACCCTCAATGCCTGATTCACTTAGAAGATTTACCCTTGGAATATTGGGACATTCCGTGTGATAATGACCCTTCTGGTGGCACTCATAGCACACAACATTGGCACGTTCTCTTGGAGGCTGATTGGATTGATTTTTGATGCCCACCATCTCAAGCTGAAGATCATTCAGGGCCTTGGCTATGTCATTGACTCCAGGTTCCTTAGCAGGAGGGGCCGGGGGAGTAGGAAGGAGGAGGGCTCGTGGGCGAGGCTGGGAAAATCTTTTAGGTGGAGGTTGAGGATATACTCCGTGTGGAGGGTAAGCATCTAAGGGAGGACTATACATTTGAGGTAGAGGCGATGGATACATCCCTAATGAGGGGTGGGGGTATGTCCCTAAGTTAGACCCCCCAGGTTGTTATTGCAAGAATTGAGGGGGTTGCGGAGGGACAATCGTCTTCTTTGAAGTGGGGTCAGATGGAACTTTATCAAACTTTTGAGCAATCTCATTTGCTAGCACCATAGTTTCTGGATTCTCCCATTTAAGCTTGAGGTAGAATTCGCCACTTGCTCCTGCTACAAGGTAGCCCAGCACATGCTGAGTCATTCCAGCTCGAAATCCGGCATTGTTCTCCTGCATGGCAATTAAATGGTCCAGGAGCACGACTGCTCAATCCACATATCGACGCACTGTCTCACCTTCTGACTGCTTCAAGTTTGCCACTTATAGGTACACATTCTTTGGCTCCTCTTCTTTGCCGAAATACTCAATCATCGTTGTTAACCTTGGCCAGCTTTAGCGAATGTCGTCGGCCTGCTTCTCATACCACACTTGAGCCAAACCCTCTAGAAATGTGGGAAGAACCAACAGCCATCTATCTTCAGTAAGAAAGTTGAGAGAAACACAACGGCGCTTGAAGTCCACAAGATACTCATTTGGATTTCTTCAACCCGTCCACAGAACACGAGAATGTCAGCCATGTTTGAAAAATGGAAAAGAGAGAGTTGAAATGAGGCTTATCTATTGGCAAACAATGGAAAGAGGTAGCTTGAACTGAAAATCAAGTGAAGATACCAAAGCACACATAGGCAGGGTAGGGTGTGATTGGTGTATTGTGAAATACTACACGGGAAGAATTTTCAGCATAGAATAGCTCATAGACAATCTTAAAAGGACCAATCCTCATGAGATCGCATCCATCTTTACAAGCGAGGGTTAGAGACACGATGCTGCATGAGGTTGTTCATCAAGGCAAACAAGAATGCCATGACAAATGTCAACGGTTGGAGAGCTTGCACATTACCTTTAGGTTCTTCCAGTTCTTGTAATCGCCATGCTATTTCTTCAAGGGGTGTGCGGTCTGGCATCCTTCTTTTGAGCAATGTCCTTGAGGACCTTTCTGATGATCTTCTGAAGTCGGTAAACTTGTATCAAATATGCCCAACACTTAGTTTCATGATGACGACAACCTTTGCATTCCTTACAAATAATCACCCTCACTCGTGGCTTGCGGCTTTGTTGGGGCAGTGCTTCCACTTGCTTCATACATGATTGAAGTACAAGCTTCACGTGCTAAGAAATCAGCAACTAGATTTTGAGCTCGAGGGATATGATGAATTTTTACCTCTTCAAATTAGTTGCAAAGTTCCAATGCTTGTTGATGTCGTGGAACCAAGCCTTTGCTCCGCACCTTCCACCTTTCATTAACTTATTCACACACTAATTGAGAATCTCCTTGCACCTCAAGTTGCTTGACGTGATATTCTTGTGCCTTTTGTAGCCCAAAAATGAGTGTCGAGTACTCAGCTTGGTTGCAAGTACTTGCAAGTGCAGACTTACTATAACAATACTCCTCATTACCTGGTGAAGTGAGCTTCACACCCATGCCAGCAACCTTGGTCGAAGGTTTGTAAGCTCCATCAAATTGAAGGATCCAAGATGTCATCACACCAAGACTAAAATCCGGACATCCCAAGTTTCTCGATAGTCCAAGATAGGTAGAAGGAGAGGGTGGGAAGAATTTAATACTTGAGCCAAACGTTCAGCACCAAATAAACTTGCAATCCTTTGTTGATAGTTTATCTTTAGATAAAAAAGAATTACAACTTGAAGCTGAAATGAGGCACAAAGGGTTGATTAGGTACAAAGGGATTCCTTGGTCGAAACATTACCAACCATAGCCAAGCCCTAGAAACCTTTGAAGTGAGATCGAGAATAAACCATTCAAAACAAGCTTATCCACAGAAATTAACAAGCAGATGCGTCAAATCTCCCCCAGCTTGGAGAGCATCCCACTCTTCGAAGAAGGACACCCTTTTAATTACCTCCGAAGCAACAAGTAGCTCGATCACCGCACAATGAGTAGAATTAAAATCAAAGTCCTCCCAGCGTATCACTAGTTCTTCACCTTGAATCATCCATGGTATATCATCCCACTCGTCCTCTCCTTGAGCAATGCACTATACAATCAGTTATTAAAGGTCGACATGAAGATCAAGAAAGAGACCTCGTCCATTGGTAGCCGTAAGGCATGGAGGACCAAGCACCAAATCCTTAAAGTCGTCGAGAAGTGACATAAATATCCACCCTCCTTGTGTGGCGTGCGTCCGTGAAGTGAACTTGGAAAAGTTCAGAATCTGCAATCTAATAGGAGATATGAGTAGAGCACATGAAGTGAAGTACTTTTTCTTTTTACAGCATGTGAAAACTCCACGGTTAGAGAGTTATAATTCATGGGATTTCAATATGTAAGCAATATCAGTACATTTTCATCACTTCTTATCTGCTGGCCCAATGATAAGTCTCCCTTTTGTGAAGAGGGAGGTCTTGGGTTCAAATCCCACTCTTTAATGAAAAGAGAGGAGAGGAGAAGGAGAAGAGAAAGAGAAAGAGAAAGAGAAGAAGAAGAAGAGAAGAGAGGAGAGGCGCGGGATCTGTTACAGTTTTGCAGAAGCCCAGAAAAACTGTCTGCGACCAGAAGACACAGGAGAAAAAAAAATGTCGCAATCTGTCCGCGATGCACATGGGTGTACACAGTAGATGCACGAATGCGCGAGCAGAAACTCAGAGGGAGCACGGATGTTTTACAGAAGCAGGGAGGTTTTATAATCATAGAGACAAGGAAGGCATACGCAGCTTGAAGGTACAAAAGTAGAGAACCCCTTTAATAGGCCGCAGAGCTGCACCCAGTTATAGGAGTAACAGATTTTACACCACTAGCTGTGGAGATTTCGATCCCAACAGCCACACCAATTCTATTATCCGGAAAAGAGATCAAGACAAGAGGCTAGAGGATAGGTATGGCGACGCTCGAGGACCATAGAGGAATAGGGAACATGAGGAGAGGAGCATTAACATAGGTAGGGAAAAGGAATTAAGAGGGGAGGGAAAGAAGAGGAAGACTATGGCACAAGAGGAGAGAGAAAGAGAAAAGAGGAGTATGTACATGGATGGAGGAGGAATGTAGAGATGGAGACATCAAGGGAAGAGGTTCATGCTTTATTTGAAATGAAAGATGAGGGAAAAATATCAAAGTACTAGCTAAGTGGTTTTATAAGAATGAGCGTGTCACATCAAAGAATAGCTCTCTCCTTTTATAGCCAAGAGAGAGGGTCCCTCCCAATAAATGCATCCTCTCACGTGCATGGTGTGTGTGGAAGAGTCTCCCATGTGAGCTAGGCGGTTACGCACTCTTAATTGTGTGCGATAACACTTGACAATATTTTTCCACATATATCAACTCCCATATCTTAATTCTATGATACACCCTTAGTCTCTTTTCAATTTTATAATACGTTCAAACATCTAGGAGGACAAGTGGAAGATTGGTACATGGAATCTTACTACCTCATCCTACTTTTCCCATTATTTAACTTACTCTTGGATCTTTCATGCCTCCCCCACATGGACCTATCCTATATGGAGAGAATAACCCAATATAATATCCATCCACCTATTTTATATTACTTCTCCCATGGACTTTGAGCCATATCTCACTAAATGCAAGCATGGGACCGCCTAAGTGGAGGGGTGACACATGGAAGAGCCGTGCCACCTTAACATTTTATAATATTACTACCATGGATTATGTACAACACACCTTATGGGTCCTCTTACATGAAAGAGTAGCACATGGTCATGCCCTGCCACCTCAACCGTGGACCCTATGCACTCCATCTTTTATTATACTATTGCCACACAGCCACACATGCACACACTCATATTTATGCCTTTTCACTTTAGTCAAATTTATCCATAACACTACTTCAATATAAGCATCAGTATGATTACTGATGCTTTTAAAATCAATAGTTATACCAATACATGTACTTAAGTTTTTTAATGTTAATACCAATGCTTATTTTGAGAACATTTTTTTCTTGATGTTAGAGTGCTTATTTTGACATAACATTTTTTATCTTCACTTGCCCTGACTTTGGAAAACCTCTTGACTTAGGATTACGATATACATTGATCATTTGTGCATGAGGTACTACATATAAACTCTCTACTTCCATACGATCATTATACAAATGCATGGAAGTCGTTCATCCAATGAAATCCTACAATAACCAAGCTTTAGACACTTTCTTTAAAGCTATGTTTCTTCGATTTATAAATAGCATGTAAGAAATCAAGATTGCCCTCACCTCAAGGGAATCACTCTATAATAATATGTGACTATCACGTGAGTTCAATAGAAGGATATATTTAATTTCATTTTCCCTTACATTTTCACTTACAAAAGGATCCAATAAAGTGGATTTTGAAAAAAAGTTTGTTGGCCACTTCACTTGTCACTATTTGCTAGCAATTTTAATATTGAACATTATTAGTGACCTTTGAGTGTGTACCATTTAGGTGGCCTTTGAGTTGATACTATGGGTGCTTAATTGGAAAAGATCACTGCTTTTTAGTCCATCTACATTGGCATTTGTGGGCAATTTTGACACCCCTAAAAGAGGAGAAATTTGAAATAATGAAAGAAGAAAACATTAAGCTTCTCACACCAACCTTCCTAAAAATATACAATAACGATCCCTCCTTGATACAACCTTCCAAACCACTACTTGCATATTCACAAGTACTTTTTACAAAGCTCAATACATTGATGTAATGCAGCTCACAATCCCATTGCTGCCCTGCACTGCTGGTCCCAATGTTTTTTAACTTGCTGAAGCCGCTCTACTCTCTCCCTTTGGAGCCTCTGTTCCCAGTAATCCTTGCATCTGCAGACAGTCAGAGAGAAACATTGCTGAAGAACTCTCTCACAGAAATTCAGTGGTAAGGAAACTAACACCATTTGTTTTCCAAAGCTGAGTTTGATCTGACCTTGTTCTTATTAAAGTGCCCAATTCTGTCAAATGGATGGCATCCTCATACACCCTTTCCTACACATCAAAATGAATAAATTCGAATGCTAAAAGTATTTTATTATGGGCTCTAAGCGTGCCTCAAGAAACGATGCTCAAAGTAATCTTAAGAAGAATTCTGTACATATTCTTTCAAAATTGCAAACGATTCTTCAACTAAAAGCCTAGTTGATCTTAAATAAATGTAAACATAAAGAACCTGCACACCTGTCTACACAAAGGACACTTCGAACTTGGATCGGCTGACTTCAGTCCTTCCACAGTTGGAACTGATGCAGCAGAACAAGCACAGCTGTTGCAAAAAATGTGTCCGCATCTGAGACAAACAGGATCAAACACCATTTCCTGCAAGTAACCACATATCAAACCTCAATTTAGCACACAATCAGCCAAACATCGCTATAAACCACAAAGTAATAATCAGCAGAAAGTCTTCTTTTTGTTAATACGTAAAAACTATAACCCAATCAAGCAACAACCTTCCCCATGCAGGACAATACAAAGTTCAAGAGGCACTTAAAGCTGACTTTGCTTCTCTAATCAACTGCAGAAGTCTTTAACACATCAGGTCATGAAAAGCCAAAGTTGGGAAAGCATACCAAGCAAATAGAGCATGTAAGATCAATTTCCAGTGTGACTGATTCAGATAGTGTACAAGATATTGTCGGCTTAGGACTCTGAAAGTCATGAGAACAATGAGAAAACATCTCTGGGGCACCATCTCTGACATTAATATGAAAGGCAATCAATTCAACCAGCCATGGTGACTGGAGCAGCTCCACATGCATAGCTTGCAACCGACTTTTGAACGCTCGTCCCTTCCTTGAAAGGTGAACCTGTGTTCATTCAACACTGCAACATTCTCAGATAAAGATCTTACTGTCTGAAATTATTTAGAAGCAGAAAATTGGAAATTGAAAAAACCACACTTTATAACCAGATCACTGCATCAAATCAGATGATTCTATATCATGAGCCATAACACAAGGCCAAGCATTCAAACATATATAAGAATCCAGACGTTGATCCAGTACAAACTGAAGCATGCTCATGCGGTAGTACAACCACTCAAGGTGAGCTGAATGAATAGAGAACAATTTTATATTCTACTGTGTGTTGAGTGTCACAACAAGAAAAGATACTGTCGAGTATGTTCAGTGCTAATTCAAATATGTAAAAACACTGTATGTGGCATTCAGGGAGAGGTGGGAGATCTACATGTGGGGCCAGAAAAAGCCGGAGCTATGGTCTAAACTTTAATCTTGCAACGAAATAGAATAAAAGGTCATCCACATTCACATATTAAATGATCATCTTATGACTGACTGACTGGTAAATTACAACAAAAGAGGCACTGAGATAAGATATAGTGACGAGAATGATCTCATCACTACTGCCTTTATTAAAAGAACTGACTCGCTTGGTAATCACAACAAGACCTGTACTGAGGCATTCACAATTAGCTTTACAATTAAAAGAACTGATCACTTGGTAATCACAACAAGACCTGTACTGAGGCATTCACAATTAGCTTTAAGAATTAATGGCAGTGCCAGCCAAAGTAGTTTTCTACTGCCTTGATTATGGGCATAATGAACTCCAGAAGATAGACCACAAACGCCTATGAAATTTTTACTTTTCTCAATAAAAGTCCATCAAGACTTTATCATCCAACGTTGTGTTGAACATGCAAAATGCAGTTAGACCAGATCTGAAGAATCCGTATGCAATCAGACAGATAACTGTTAAGCAAATGCTTGGTTATCTCTTTCGAACACTTTCCAAATTTTGATAAACGGACTTTCTTTCAAAATCCTGTGGTCATTCGAAATACACCACCGCAGAGTTCAGCATGCAAAATACAGTTATACCAGATCTAAAGAAGCCTATGCAATCAAAGAGGTAGCAGTGAAGCTAATGTTTAGATTCTGTTAAAGCTAGAGCGCTTGCTTCTCTCTTTCAGACACTTTCCAAGTTTTGGTAACAGCGTTTCCTTCAAAATCCCGTGGTCATTTGAATATACTATTGCAAAGTTGAACATGCAAAATGCAGTTAGACCTGGTCCAGATCTGGATCTGAAGAATCCCTATGCAATCAGACAGATAACTGCGAAGCTTATGATTGCTTATCTCTTTCGAACACTTTCCAATTTTTTGATGACAAACTTTCTTTCAAAATTCTGTGGTCATTGGAAATACGCCACCGCAAAGTTCAACATGCAAAATACAGTCATACCAGGTCTAATGAAGCCTATGCAATCAAAAAGATAGCAGTGAAGCTAATGTTTAGACTCTGTTCTATATTATTTCTAAAGAGTCTCAATGCAATCATATAATTATCTCATCAATTTTTCGGCTATAGCCTTAATTAAATATAGAGCTGTGCATTGGTGCAACATGTTATCCAAACATTCTAAGCTTCATTGCAAAATAAACCGTCAGAAATAAGTACTTTTACCATGACATCAGAATAGACAGGTAAGCATGAGCCTGGTGGAAAGGGTTGCAAGCCCCACGAGCAGGTCCATGATGAACTTGATTAATACGGCATTCCGAAACCACTGTGCTTGAGAACATACAACACTTTAAGACGAAAAGCGCAAGCCAATCGGGTCCACACCTTATCATATTTCTTGAGGATCTTCCGTATTGCCAGAGCATTCATGGAGACGTAGCTCACAAGCTTTTGCCCCTCATGAATCATCTCCAAGTGATTCCTAGGGTGTCTGTATTTCATTCGCAACATGAACTTATAAAGGCCTGAAGCAAGATGGATTTGCAGCAGCTGCTGCGCACGAGTATTGAAGCATCCCGATACATCTTTCACTTCTTTCATCAAAAGAGGGAAAAATGTGCGATCGCATACTGTAACGAAGGCAATACTGCGTTAGAATGCACGAGATGGCAGTTCGATTTAAAAATTACAAAGGTTCAATTCACAAGAAAGCCTTAAACTTGTCAATGCCAACACGTGGTTTCAGTTAGCAAAACCATTGCGGTCCAAAGGTGCAGAGATGATATGGAGAGTCTGCAGTCCACAATCTGGAGGAAATAGTTCCTAGATTCGATGTAATGCAAGCGCGACGACTAATTCAACTGGTCGTACGTATCCGATCTAAGCAGCACACGGGTCTCTTCTACCATGAGGAAAACATGCAACCGCAAACCGTCCTCAAAATCTCAAGGAGGAAATGGCCTGGTCCAATACGAGTAACGAGAGTAGTCCTATCAAACCTAAGCACATGGCTCTCTCTCTCTCTCTCTCAACATGCAAACGCAACTTCCCCCACTCCGAACTAGACCAAGTAGACCCAGAACCAGACCAAGATCACCCATACCGACACCCACAGGAAGACCGTCTCGCATTCCGAAAGACAAAGGCTGGCGCTGAGATATGAAAACACGAACCTGCGCACGAGGGAGGGCAGCCCAGGGGGGTGGAGGCATCGACGGAATGAGCGGGGTCGGAGGCTGCATCATGGAGGCGACAGTGTTTGAGGAGCTTCTTGAGGCGTTTGAACTCGACGTAGGAGAGGCCGGGGAGGAGGAGTTGGTGGGTTTGAATGTAAGCCGAGAATTGTTTACAGAATTTCATGGCGATGGAGGAAAGATCATGAAGGGCGGAAGATGAAGAAGAAGAAGAAGAAGAAGAAGAAGAACTTAGAATAGAAGAGAAGACGTAGAGAGATTGCGTTGAAGGAGTTTGTTCGTTAACTTCACGTTACACGTACTCTTCGTATTTTGCGGGTTGCCCGCAATTATAAGTAAACCGTGTCACGCAAATCCAGTATTCCAAAATTCAACGCCTTTTATTTATTGTTGTTTTTAATATCTATTCATCAATGCCTTTACTCTATTGCCCTGTCACCTTTTTTGTTCCTGATGCTTTTGCCCCCCACCCACCCCAGCTCATCAATCCTACATCCTACATATAGCATTCCCTTGAGAGACAATCATGAAAAGTGGCGCCTCGAGTACATCACTTGGAACTAGGTGCCACTCCAAATCTATGGAGAGCAACCCCAGGCCATTGGGATGCGATGGAAGGGGAAGACTCCACACCCAAGATGTCAAAGGGGTCGATGGATCTTGACTTTGAAGAAACGCACAACCAAGGAAATATTCACCAAAGATATGAAATGAATGCAATGCCTTTCACTTGGCAACAGCCCCCCCCCCTTTTCATCACTTAGAAATTGAAAAAGTGACTTGACAACAACATGAAAGAAACCCTTCCCCACATGCTCACCAAGCCGTATCATTGTTGTGACAATTGTTTCCCCACTATAAAAGTGTAGGTGTAGGAATTTTTTATATCTAGAAACCTTTGCTTGAATCCCCGTGACACAACTTTTGTAGATGTTCCCACATCAACAAGAGGTGTGGATGAGGATAAGCCATGGAGGGTAACACACACACACTTTTTTTTTGGGTGTCACACACACACACACACATACACACACACACACACACACAGAGCTTGAAATGAGGGCCCTCGGTCCTTATAGTTTAAATTGCCATTGATCTGCTCCTGAAACTCATTTCCCTTTCAAGGGCATGGACTCATTCAAAGCAAAGTTGTACTCCTTGATCCAAAAGATAACTTGTACTATTGAAATTGTGGCTTCTTAGTGGAAAAGGAAATTACTCTTTACGGCTTCATCTTTTGACAAAATTTTGGTGGTGATCGCTTCTTAAAAGTTTCATGCCCTTCTTGTGCAGTAGTGAAAATATTATCATGACCATCGCATCTCTTCAGCTTAAAAGAATTTTTACTAAATCCCATTAGAAGGAGATAACCACAGCAATATGAGTAAGACATTTTTATCAAAATTGATGTACACTTTCTCTTACCAAAGTCAACAATATCCAAAAGCCAAATATGCACAATTCTGAAAAAGTTTCATGCCCTTCTTGTGCCATAGTGAATATTTTGTCATTATAATGCCACCCTTAAGCTCACAAACACTTCTACTAATATCCATATTGAGCCTTTTATTTGAATGGATAGGTCCAAGGCTAATGCATAGCAATTTTCTTCCTCTTGCCGACATCCATTAACAATTCACACTTGAGGCCTAATGGCTATTAAAAGTACTTATTCTTTTCCTAGCTTGAATTTGACCAAAATTTAATGCTTGTTTATACACACCCAACTCATTTTAGACACACTTTTACGAATTCAAAGCTACAGTTAGCGAATATTTAAATCATAGGATGACACAAGTTATAAAGTCTTGTATCATATGTCCTAACAAAGTGATTAGTGGTCACCAAGTGGGTTACTTATGCACATGTCAAAGCCTCAAGCCTCAAGTTTAAATGCATCGAATGTCATTGTGAACTTCATCTCAAGCTATGCACGAGCTATGCACATGCTTAAAGTTTATATATACCATTGTGCACGTCTCTATTAGTCAATCCTTTATATGTTGTGATTTCCTTTTTTGCATTTAATTTGTTTTTAGTGTGCTTAACCTAGTCTTTTGACCATACTAGGTACATCATATGGGGGATCTATGTTGACCAACATCTCTTCCCATTCACTACCTTCATAATGGAGAAAGTTAACATTAAAATGTATGGTTGAAGTTATCCACACATCTGATAGAGATAGCACATCACAATATGCAAGATATTATTGTTGGTGGTTACTTGATATGTGTAGTCATTATTACTTTACATAATGTCATTCCTCATGTAAAATAAAAGCTTTTACTTTGCACATTGTCGATTGAATACCTCTCATCAAACACATTAGTGTTTGCCACGCGCCATGACACTACAACACTACAATATCTCCCACATCTTGAGTTCAATATTTCAAACCATTTAAAAGAGCATATCAACTCATATGATGCTTTTCATTGTGGTCCTCTCCTCACCTTGAGATCAATAATGTGCACCTTCATTCAAGGATGAATCACTTCCGTGTGTATATTTATAGGAGACTAACATGCACTAGAACTTGTCATTATCACACTTAATATCAATATTTTGTTGTAACATGACTCTTGGTTCCATAATGTTTAGTGTACTCCCACCATAAACCCTACAAAAGTGGTGTATGGGTCCTTCCATATACCTATCACTAATGCTTTTAAGCAGACTTATTATTTTTATGAAAGTGGTACATGGGTCCTTCCTTACAACTATCACTAATGCTTTAAGCAAACAATTTTTTTAAAATGAAAATTACAACTTTCCTATCATGTGGCTAAGCTGCCAATGAGGAGCCAATGAATTATAGAATTTGATTCACATACTAAAAGCAAATCTAAGAGATCAAGCTTTATGATTCATGCTTGATCTTGCTCAATAATTGAATGTTCTCAACCATCATCTCCATTTATAGTTTATAAAATAGATTTCCTTTTAAGCTTTTCACTTTTAAATTTCTTTTGAATTTTTGCATTCCAAAAGTTTTATTTTGAATGTTGCATCCAACTATTATGAATAGTTTATAACACTCAATTTTTAAAGATCACGTTATGCAACTTCTTTTTCAAAACATTTCTGTACAAGCACATAAGTGTGAAAGTAAGAGAGTATAACTCTAGAAATTGAAAATGTGGTACACATGGAGATCATTAAAGAGCATAGAGAAACCACATAGATAACGAGTGAAAATATCAAAATGCACAAAATATAGTTCTCTATTCATTTCCAAAAATTGGTACATAGCGAAGGTGAATGTATGAGAAAGCTCAAAATTTTTCTTAAAAATTATGTATAGTTTGATGTAAGAGTAAGGTCGATCCATATGATATCTTCTTGAGAAAAATACTTAGACTAAGGGACAAGAAATCTCTTGATGAGTAAAGTCAATCTTTTGCTGTGTTGTAATTTCCTAAAGTTCGAAGGTGAGCTTTGCATTTTCTCGGAGAATTCATAATTGAGGAAATGATATTGATTTTGAAAAAAAATCCTAGAGGTTCATATTTCTATTCTGTCATGATTCAGTAGTATTAGTTATATCGTCGCTTTCCCCAAAAAACCTGCTTCGATTATCCAGGCATGGTGTCTGCAATTATCAGTATTGGAGTCTTGGATGTAGTGCGCGTGTAGTGCGCACGCTCACACGCACGCACGCATGCATGCACACACACACACACACACACTTTATCCCATACTTTTAGCTTCATATTCATCAAATAATGAGGATGCTTAGACTAGATCTTATAAATAATTTTTTGGCTCTAGGACTCTCAAGAATGCTAAAACATCTTAAAACACATAAAGATGTAAAATTATGCAAAGATTATTTTTCGGTCAAAAATGTCAATGTGTTGACTTTTTTGTGAGTCAAAGGTTGAATTCAACCAAAGTGTTCAAACTTGAACTTACAAACTTGAATCGAATGAATGAGCTTAGTAGTGAAAAGACATGTATAAAACCCTCAAGAAGCCTTTATTTCTTGGTCTTTGCTTACAAAATTCAACCCCTTTTAAGGAGAATAAGTCAATTATCTATAGTTACATAGCCTTCAAACATCCCATTTTCTTGTCGAATCTTTAGCCCATGAATGATCTTTTATGTGAATTTTCACCATCTTTATTTCCCGGTTAGTTCTATAGTATATGTTCTTCTCTTTAAGCATCAAGAAGGGGCTCACTATGTTAAAATACAGATGGTAGCTATAAGTAGCTCACTATGTAAAGATGCATATAGTAGGTACAAGTAAGCACACATATAAAATACCACTATATTTGAAAATTTACATGTTTTTACATATTTATTGGTCCCTCTCCTATGACTGTAAATGTTTAAATATCAAATTTAGATATCCCCTCTGCACATTCACATAAATCAAACACACAAAATAGGAGACACGCAAAAAGCACACAAACTAAGAGAGAGACATACAGGGTCATTGTTTTCTTGGATGTAGACATTTTTGGTGAGGTTCAGGGACTAATCTATATATAGGTATCTTGCATGACCCATAACTTATGCATTGCTTAATAGAATGTGGCAAACTCTGTCTTCAAGTTGTAGTACACATTCCAAACTTGAACATGAGAGCAAAAAATTATGGAATAATTGAAGGACAAATTGATGTAATGGGATCTATTGTCCTAAAGTATAAGGTTGTGAGTGTGTGAACACATGGTGTGCCTGGATAGTTGTCAATAGGTGTGATTGAGTGAATCTAGGTGTGTGGTGTGTGATTGAGAGAATCATGGAATTGATTGAGAGATTTGTGGATCTAGATGCTCTACTAAGCTCACATGTGATGTCACTATTGGATGTAATTGGAGCCTATATATTGGGCTTGTCTCTCTTGAATAAACTCTCTCTTTTGCTTCACTTGCTCAATCCTTCTTGCGACTCCAACAATAAGGATTTGGAACGAGGCTGTTAAAGCATTACAAGTGCTATGTTGCATGTGAAGCATGCACTGTGAAGACTATAGGATATAGCAATTTATTCAAAAACATCAAAATTTTGTTCTATACATACATGCAACCAAGTAAAAGTACACTACATGAGCTTCTCCTCAACCCAAGGACACACCTAAATGATAACATTAGGAATGGGTTAATGGGCCTCCAATATTGTGCTAAATTGATGCATATCCATTTGAGGGCATGCTCCATAACTTTTTTTTGATTTGTTGAAAACCAAAATGGATTGAAACTTCGGAATCCAAACTAGTGGGACTACTACATGGTGGTCTTAAACATTTAATAGTTGTTGTGGTATTGGTATCTAGATTCACAATTTTGAATTGTTTATTTTTCCCTCATTTTTCCATGCACTTTCTTGCTATATGGCATAGTAAGCATGCCAAGGTTCATTGCATTTAATAATACAGGCATCAAACCTGATATCATGCCCTCTGATCTATTTGTGCTTTGATGCATTTTAGGCCACATTGCACTTGTTTGGAATATCCAATTCTGCTAACGTGTATCGCCAGAGGGGGAAAAACCAGCAGCTGAAATTTTGCTACTCTCGTAAATTTTGAATTCTCACACCAAGATTTGATGGGCGGGAAGGTGTTTGAGAAGCACATCATACACATGCTAGATACAACACAGGTCAATGGTGCCTAAACCAGCCTGGTGGTTGTTTATGATTGAGCTTTGGGATAGTTTACTTGTTTTATTTCTTAAACTAGGCTTGGACTAAATGTGATTGTACTAAACCAACTCGGTGGTTGGAACATCATGCAATTGTAGGCTGGTTCAGCTCAATCACCAGTTATGTGATTGTCCAAAACCAGCATGGTTGAACAGACATTAGTTGTTGTCAAGCCTGGTGGCATGGTTGAGCAAAAATTAATGGCAATATATTGTGCAATATATTGTTATTTTACTAAACTAGCCCGGTGGTTGTAACATCATGCAAGCGTGGCTGCTTCAGCTCAATCACCAGTTATGTGATTGTCTTGAACTAGCGTTGTTGAACAGACACTAGTTATTGACTAGCCCAATGGTTGAAATTATTGTGTTTCTTAGTGCTTAAATTTGTTAAATTTAATTTCCTGCTATTCAGGTCATATATCACTATTTTCAGAATGGCTTGGACTTAATGTGATTGTCCTAAACTAGCCCAGTGCTGGTTCACTACAAATAGCAAGTAGTTACTGACATAAATTGTGATTGAAATTGTGAAATTCAGAAATGAAAAGCAATATATTGTTATTTTCTAATGGTGAAATTCAAAAATGAAAAGAAATATACTTGTTATTGTCTAATATGTGAAGTTGAGACCGTTAGGCTAAACTAGCCCAGTGGTTTACATTGTGACTATGTCCTAAAGCATCCCAGTGGTTGAAATTGTGACTGTTCTAAATGTGTCCTAAACCAGCCCGATGGTTGACTATCCTAAACGTGTCCTAAACCAGCCCGGTGGTTGGCTATCCTAAATGTATCCTAAACCAGTCAAGCAAATTGAAATTGTGATGATCCTAAACCAGTGCAGTGGTTGAAAATTGTTTTGCTTCATTATATACTTTCATTAGAGTGTGTTTTGTCTTCTTTTAGTAGTAGCAAAAAGGGGACTCATTGTTCTATTGTTCCCGCATGTTGGGTTAGCAAACGGAGTTGTATCTAAAGTTTATGGATCAAAATCCAAACATGTCAATTGGGGGCAGAGGAGCTTTGAGCATTGTAAGCCTTGGTATGTTAGGAAACTCAAAGATGGGAATTTTTGTAGTTGCAAAACACACATAGACTTTGACCTGGCCTGGCAATCTATGAATGACTTGAGATATGGTCGGGTTGGAGCATTGCTCCATGGGAATTGATGCCCATGCTTCCTTGAAGAATGTGTAGTCTGTAAGCCACCTAGATCCTCATCATGTGTTGCAAGGGAGGGCAGGTTTTGTAGCCTAAGGTCTCTATGGGAGCCAGTGGTTTATCCAAAGGGAGACCATGAGTGGCACATGATTGAATGCATTCGTGGCACATGCAAGCATTGCAATTTGAAGCTGAAGAAGAAGACATTCAAGGTCTACCCAAAAAAAATGAGGGAAGATGACCGTGCTGCTCTAAAATGGAGGAGATTTGAAAATGCCAATGTTGAAGGATCTGATAAAAAGAGATGGATACTTTCATATAAGAGAACCCAACCAAGGGAGCTTGTAGGTCACGTGGTTCAATCCATCCCAAAATATGTGCTTCACAATTTCATGGCCAGCTGGTAGGATAAGCAATTCAAGATATGCCTTGCCAATTTTCCCTATGACACTATTGTATCTGTCATAGTTTTTGCCAAAAACTATTCATTTCAAGAATAAGATGAGATACAAAGTGCTCACTAGTACAACAAGCAGATAACAATTCTTGTGCATATCACGTACAGTCATTTGCTTTATTCTTCCACGCCTGATGCCAATCTACTTGCTGACTCATAGGAGTCTAGGTTAGTGCAACACACGTCCATTTCTACATTTTAGATGACAAGGAACATGACACCTTATTTGTGCAGCATGCTTTTCTACTGCATTGGGAATGGATGAAAAAGGAAAATCCCCATGTAGAAAATATAAAACAACATTGGATGTGGTCAGATGGTGCTACCTCTCAATTTAAATCAACTCATGGATTCTACTTTGTCTCAAGGTTCAAATCCTTCAGCTATTTAGACATGCTATGGAATTTCTTTGTGTCTAGCCATGGCAAGGGTGAACATGATGGATGCGGTGCTGTTATCAAGCAAGCTCTATTTAAACACCAATTAGCATGCCCTCAAGAAAAACTCAATGATTCCCGTGATGCTTTAACATGGCTTACAACCAACCTCTCCACAGGTGCGCATTCAACATACAGCAAACAAAGCCTTAAGAATACTGTAGTACGCAGAGTGTTCCATGAAGTGAAAGTGGATGAAGTGCAAAGGAGAAGCAGACACGATTGCAAGAAAATTAAAGGATTTCCTAGTTTGCATAGCATATGGGGCTTTTCAAACAACCAATTGATTAAAACAAGAAATTTCCCTTGCTTTTGCAGTGCGTGCATCATAGGAGATCATGATGATTGTGAGAACATTGCAACAAAGCGAGTTCAAGTTTTCCCTCTATGTTCAGATGGAGTGACAAAAAATGGGGAGACAAATGACTTGCCACAGTTTAAGGAGAGTTTTGAAGACCTCACTGACTGTCTGGAAGAGAGGGATGACTTTGTAGTTGTCGCAGCATCTGGGGAGAATGAGGAAGATGAACCATGCTTTCTATTACAGTGCACAAAACCTAAGCACAAGGTTGAGGAAACATTTAAGGATAATGAGGAACAACCTATGAGAAGTGGGATGTAGTACTTGGAGCTTTTTGGTACAAAAAAACATCCAAGAGAGTCCGCAATTACAAACTGCTACATAAGAGTCTAGAAAGATGTGTGTACTCTCATCTAGTAAGAGCTATTAAGTTCCAGATGCAACCTATGCCACAACGAAAGAAGGAAAACAATGTTTTCAAATTGGATTTAGACACGCATGAGCACATCTTGGGGTGTCTTGGAATGGTGGATGAGGACGACTGAGATAATACCAGAAAATGTATGTAGTCTCATTACAAGGAAACAATATGTCCACTTGTCCTAGAAAATGGAATTTATATTTGAGACTATGCTTCTTTTCAGTATATCCCAAACAACCACCATCCTAGTTTTATTAAATTACTTTTGTAAATCCCATGCTTGTTTTTAGTATATCTCAACAACCACCGCATTGCTACAAATCCATTCATCTTGTAATAATAGAACTAAACCACCGCGCTGGTGGCTATTAATATCCTAGTACAACCAACCACCACGTTGGCAATAACTTATCCTACACTACTACCGTGCTATCTGCACACTACTGCCATGCTATCCTAAAATTTATTGTATAGTGTTATACTAAAATAGTCCCCTGTAGACTCTTTATCATTTCATTAACCATCAGATTTCATCCCATGCTTGTTTTTAGTATATCCCAACCACCGCGTTGGTTTCCCATAACGAATCCATGCATCCTACAAATCCATTCTTCTTGTAATAATAGAAGCAAACCACCACACTGGTGGTTGTTAATATCCTAGTGCAACCAACCATCGCATTGGTGATAACTTATCCTGCAGTACTACCATGCTATCCCTACACTACTACCATGTTATCCTAAAATTTGTTGTATAGTGCTATACTAAAACGGTGCCCTTTAGACTAGTTATCATTAATCATCAGATTTCAACCACCGGGCTACTTAAAACATTTAAGTACTAACATGAAAGCAGGTCGATACAAAATCAGGTATCACAAGCACCATGAGAAAGTCCCCATGTCTAAGAAATGTCTACAAGATTTTTATTTTTTCAAAATGCAACAAAATTTTGTTGCTCAAGGAAATTCTAGACTCCCAACTATCTTATCAACCTCTCTATAGCAAGCATCTCCCAACACTTTAGGCCAATCTATTGCACAATGGCAAACCTCTTCACACACTCAGATTACACACTGCTTGCTTAACTCTGCCACCTTGTATGCCCATAGAGACACCTTTCATTGGGGGTCCTCTTCATCCTAGTCTTTGCGCTCCATACATCTTCGCACCTCTATCATGTCATGCCAAAAGAAACCTACATCATTAGCTTGACAAGTACCTTAATGGAGCTAGAAAAACAATAGCCAGGAAAATTAACATTCATCGTCTTTGCTGACTCCAAGTAATACACCCACACCGAAGCATATCCTCCTTGTAGCTATTTCCCTCCTTCTTGGGGTTTGTTTCTATGAGGATGTCATCCAACATCTTTTTTAGATAGAACAAAAGCATTCCAAATTCATTTGGGTATGCCATATATTTGTTGTAGGTGGATCGGCAGTAGGTGGATCGGTGTACAGAGTTTGGATCAATATACATAGTTTTGGGGCTAGATTTCATAATGGTCTCTCAATTGTGTCTGTGCTGCACTTAAGTAGGGAGAGAGTTCATTGAGCCCGACCTTCTCAATATTCAGTCTCATGTTGTTTGGTAATGGAAAGCTTTAAGTTCATTGAGCCCGACATCATTCTTCAGTCTCATGTTAGTTGTCTAATCGAAATCTTTTGTCTCACATTAGTTGTCTAATAGAAATCTTTAGTCTCACATTAGTTGACTAATCGAAATCTTTCGGTGTCACATTAGTGATCTATCTTTTGCCCAAATGGCAAATTGAGCTGCAACATCTACTTTCTCATCGTAGATAGCTATAGCAGGCAGGCACATTTGATCTATCCATGACCTGGGCAATGTGACAAACAGCATTCTCTACATAGTGCTTTTGTATGCACAAACACCCCAAAGAAAAGAACGTGCACAGGGTGGTAGCATGCCAACCATCAGATGCAGCAGTCATATATGATGGGGGTATGGTAGACCATGCATTTCGGACCCAACTGCATAGCAGGATAGGCATTTGATTTAACTATTATGGCCGTCAATGCCACAGTCTTGCTCTGTACATGACGAAGTTGCTTCTTGATTCCTTTCTCCATCATCCTAAGGCTGCAGATGTTCTCCATCATCTCCTCCACTTTTTGCTCCCTCTGTGCAACAGCTTCATCTAAATCCCTCAGCATCTGTTGAAGTTGCTTAAATTGCTCAAAAAAATCTTCATGGCCGTTTCCAAGACTTCCACTCTAGTTTGGAAATCTCTCAGGACGATAGAGTGCTTTTCATGGCTATCGAAAGCCATGGCAAGCTCGTGCATAGCCCTATCATAATCTTCTTGCAGGGTCTTCTAGCTTACTCTTTGGACTTCCAAGAGTGTTTCAAAAAAATAACCCTCACCATCTGGCTGCTGCAAATTGCTCCACCATGGCTACTGCAACTTGCTCCACTATGGCTTCTCTCTGCATCCTTCTTGGCCTAGAGAGCTGCCTCGTTGTCTTCTCCACCCAAGCTGCTCTATGCCCCATCCTTCTTGGGTGGCCTTGAAGCTCTCTCATAGTTCCTGCATCACCTTTCTAGTTTGTGCATTCTCCCTTTTCAACTCCTCCATCATTTAGTCTTTTTCAATGTTCAATGCGTTCTACATGTTGCAAAGCCGTTTGTAAAGATTGCCCTTTTTGGCTCTCTGATCTTCAAGATCCTTCTGCATCTCTTCTAGCTCCTTGTCTGCCATGTCCTCGTCTCTTCTAACTTCTTTGAGCCTATCTCAGAGCTCCTTCATGCACTTCTCTGCTTCTCTTCTATGCCCTTCCATGTCGACCATTTTTGTAACGGCCTCAGCTTGCTCTTGTGCCTACAAGGCCCTCGCTTGTGCCTCCTCTAACTTGCTTCTGCATCTTTTTTGAGACTTTTCTCAATTATTAGACATTTTCAATCACGCTTTCATTGATGGTAATCTTCAAACTTTGACAAGTTAGTTGCCCCTCCTTCACGTTCACCTCCTGTACCAACCTGGTGAAGTTTTGGAGAGCATCCAAATTGGGATTTTGAAGAGCAAGAGAGGAGCTCCCATATGTCACAATTTTAGGATCAGGGGAGGAGGGGCTCTCACATTGTGCTATAGAGGGGGAGGAAAGATTATGTGAGGAGGTCCCAGACTACCATTACAAGAGGGGATAGAAGTTGCAAGAAGAGTGCAAGAGAGACAGTAATGGTCGAGAGAGATAGAAGATGAAACACTGAAGGAAATTGAATAGTGGAGGCTTGAGTTTGTAGTCTGATTGTAAGGGAGAAAGAAATGGTCGAGAGGGATAGAAGATGAAACAGTGAAGGAAATGGAATAGTGGAGGCTTGATTTTGCAATCCAATTGCAAGGGAGAACAAAATGGTAGAGAGGGATAGAAGACGAAACGGTTAATGGAATGGAATAGCGGTTATAGCTCGACTACACTGTCAAGGTGAGAGCCACTGCGGTGGTTGGCCCAAACTTTGATTAATTCAAGGTGGCAGTATTGACTTACATGGTAATGATTGATTAGAGGTGGTGGCATCTAAGGTTCCCAGCCATGTCTGTGGTGGCAGCTAAGACCCACCAAATTGGCAATTAATTACAAGCCACCGCAATGGCCCTCAATTACTTAGCTTCCAGTTACCATTTCTCTCATTTGTTTTGATTAGTTTGTTGCCTGAGATTGTTGCTTTTTACCCATTGCTTGATTTATAGCATAATTTTTAGCACTCATGCACAATGCATGGTAAGAAATTTGAAAATGCACATGTCAAACCATGACAATGATTCCTGATCCCCATCAAACTTTGAAAGCACAAGCCTTGGCTTTAATCTTGTTGAAGCTATGTAAAGTATCATGCCTATTAGACACACACAGATATGCTAGAAGCACTCATGCATACTTTTAACATTCATGCATGATGCATGTTTAAGAATTATGGAAATACGCATGGCCAACCATGCAAATAATATCCTATCAACTCAAAAATTTGCAAGGATAAGGGTATTATTGGTGTTAATACTTGTACAAAGTATCATATCCATCAAACACACACACATATGCTAGAAGCACACTGATGCATATTTTTAACACTCATCCATGTTGCATGGTAAGAATTGTGGAAATACACATGCCCAGCCCTGAAAAAGATACTTGATCCACATCAGACTCTTCCAAGAACAATTCTATTAATTTCATTAAGGCCTATGCAAAGTATGATACCCATTGGGTGCACACACATATGAGGGATTAGAGGTGATTAGGCTTCATGATTTACTTTTGTGGGAATTACTGCCCGGTGGTGGTGGCTATCATTAGCCACATCTGCCATGGCTACGATTCCACCAGGTTGGCAGGTTGAAATTACTAGCTATCGCCACTGGGCTTAAGCATGCATGATCACTATGAGTGTGCACAGTAAAAATTACTAGTCACCGGGATCGCATGCTTAGTAGAGTACTAGAGTGCATGGTAATGAGTGATTACAGCCACATTTGTCATGGCTATGATTCCATTGGGCTAGCAGTTAAAATTACCAGCCACTGCTCACCCACCACCATACTTAAGCATGCATGATCACTATGAGTGCAGTAAAAATTACCAATCACCGGGCTCACATGCTCAGTAGAGAACTAGAGTGCATGGTAATGAATGATTACAGCTTCATGATTTACCTTTGTGGGAATTACTTCCCGGTGGTGGTGGCTCTCATCAGCCACATCTATCGTGGCTAAGATTCCATCTCTAGGGGTTAAAGGTCACTGTGCCTTTACCCCGGTTATGTATAATACTCAAACACATATATAAATGAATGAAAAAGACGATTAGGGTGTTCTGCACCCATCAAAACTTGTGTGGCTCTCTGTTTCTCTCTCTCCCTCTTCTATTCTTGCTTCCATTGAGAGCACTCTCAACTAGTATCAGAGCCCGGGTGATCTAACTGAGCATGCGTGAATGCTTGAAGCTTAGCAGCTCTGTGGGAGGAAGGAGAAGCTCTGTGGGAAGCTTTGTGGGTGACTTTACTTGCATCTGAGTGTGCAGAGACCTTGGAGGAAACTTTGGAAAAGTCACTTTGGCTTTGCGAAGTGGTTTTGAGAGCCTGTTAAGTGGTTTCAAAGAAAAAGACGTTTTTTGAGCTTTTTCCTATTCCGTTCGATGACAGAGACTCCGTATTGACTTGTAGAGGCAACTATTGCTTGCTTTTAGTGTCCACTTCACTTCAGGAGCTTGGAAACACCTTCATTCTTGAATCTGGGGTCATTTCATTGGATTTCTGACTCACTGTGTCAGTTCCTACGTTTTTTTTCCCGGGTGTTGGAACTCAAGTTTAGAGCAACCATTTGCAGATCTGTCAGTTTCGGTGGACTCAGGAGGTCCTAAAACTTCTATGTTGCTCATCATTCGCACTCCGGTGGAGTTTACAAACAGCTCTGTTTCAAAAAACGTTTTTGAACCCGTGTGTTAGACCCAGTGATTCAAACCATGGTTTCTAAAACTGTCTGTCCCATTGCGTTTTGGGCACCCAAAAACCCCTACCTATTAGTTCTTGCATGATTCGGTGGAGGATTTTCAGAGTTATAGATCTCTGTGTATTCGATTTCACCTCTGTTATGCATTTTTCATTCTAAGGTTTTGAAACCTTAGATTTATGCCACATGGCACTGGATAAGTGTTGACTCCCATTTCTCACTCATCGGTTGGGATTTTGGAGTTCCGACAGAAGAGAGATATTTGCAGATTTTCTTGCTGAGTTCGATTATGCAATGGCACCCATGTTTTGAGGCATCTCAGGTTCTATTTTCAGTAGTGGTCGTTACCATGGGACCATGATTTCTTGAGCATACCTTATGCAAATCACTCTGGTTGTAGTTCGAGCAGTGTGCGCTCATTCGTGGTGTGCATTTGGTTGCAGTGGATGATTTATAGCCCATTTGGATGCATTGCGATCCTTATTGGATGCACTGATAGGCCCAAATTTGCCTTGTGGGATGCTATTTTTTATGGACACTTTGCACATGGATGCTATTTTATGCTGAGGGACAGCTTTGACACATTGCAGGTGATGCATTGATAGTGCTATGTTCTCTTGGATGAGATATTATTAATGCATATGCCAGTGGACGGTGTTTATGCTTGAGTCATTTGGCACTTATTGGCATTTTGGATTGCCATTGCAGTTGGCATTTTCTTTTGGGCCAGATTTGCTCATATGGATGCATAGTATATGCACATGAGTCAGATGCTTTGAGACATGAGTTTCGGTGATATTTCACTCTATTGTGGCATACACATTTGGGTGCACCTGGTATTTGGTGTGATTCTCTCTTGTATGCACTAGCATTTGGGATTTTGTTTTATTTGCATTATGGCATCCTCTTCCATGTTTGAAAATGAGTTTTTCAACATTTAAAAGTTTTATGGGACAAACTTTTCTATGTGGAAAGAACAGATAAGGGATGTGCTTATTCAAAAGAAGCAGATTAAACCCTTGGCAAGGATTGAAGCTAAGCCTGCAAATATGTCTGAGGATGATTGGAATGAGTTGGATGCATTAGCAAAGTCTACTATTAGACTTCATCTTACAGAGTCAGTTTATTTCACAGTAGTAAATGAGCAGACTACGGAAGATTTTTGGAAGAAACTATGTGCCACTTATGAAAATGAAACTGCCTCTAATAAAGTTTACCTCATGAAGAGGTTGTTTGAGCTGCACATGAAGGAAGGGGTCTCCATTGCTTCTCACTTGAATGAATTCAATATTATTTTCAACTAGCTTCAGGCTCAGAAGATGAATTTTGATGCGGACACTAAGGCAATATTTCTCTTATGTTCATTGCCATCCTCATGGGATACCTTCCGTATAGCTGTCAGTCACTCTGCACCTGGTGGAGTACTGAAATTTGATGATGTTGTGGGTAGCTTGTTGGCCGAGGAGATTAGACGGAAGTCTATGGACAGCAACAAGCAGGATGCAGCCTTAAATGTGCAAAGGGCCAGATCACAGTTCAGGGGGAAGTCCCAAGAAAGAGGGAAGTCTCGTAGCAAATCCAGGGCACAGAACAGTGAGTGTTACCACTATGGCAAGAAGGGCCATATGAAAAAGGATTGCTACAAGCTGAAAATAGAGCAAAAGGATAAGAAAAAGAATGCAAATTAGGGTGCAAATCAAAAGGAAGAGAGTCCAAGGGAGGACAAAGGAAAAGTGAAGATCGAGGAGATCAATGCAGTCACACATGATAGTGACAATGATGTTCTCTTCATGTCTAGTTTATCTACAGAGTTGCTTACCACTTCAAATGATGCATATTCCTAGGATTGGATTTGGGATTCTGGTGCTTCATCCATGTTACTCCCCATAGGGAATGGCTCTCCACTTATGACAGTGGAAAGATAGGTTGTGTGCATCTTGGAAATGACTATGCATGTGACATAGTGGGAGTAGGTGACATAAAGTTTTCTTTTGCAAATGGGTCTGCATTTATTTTGAAACATGTGAGACATGTGCCTAAGTTGACCAAGAGTTTTATTTCAGTGGGTCAGCTCGATGATGCTGGTTTTCACACCACTTTTGGCTTTCAGAGTTGGAAAATTCCAAAAGGGCTCTATGCTTTTGGCCAGGGGTGCCAAGTGTGGGACTTTGTATCCCTTACATGTATCAGGGGTATTTGATCATGTTGTTGCAATAACCGAGCATCCAAGCACTTCTTTGTGGCATTGTAGGTTGGGGCACATGAGCTAGAATGGAATGAAACTCTTATGCTATTTGGGTTATGTACTGCATTTGAGTTTCTTTGGTTTTAAATTTTGTGAGCACTGTCTCTATGGGAAGCAGACTAAATCAGCCCATAAAAGAAGGGGAAAGAAAGAGTTTGAAAAGCTTGATTTGGTGCATTAAGACGTATGTGGTCCCATGCCTACACGGTGATTAGGCAGGGCTGAATACTATGTGACATTCATTGATGATGCAACTAGGAAAGTGTGGGCTTATGCTATAGCTCGGAAGAG
Source organism: Dipteris shenzhenensis (assembly GCF_047967505.1). NCBI lineage: Eukaryota > Viridiplantae > Streptophyta > Polypodiopsida > Gleicheniales > Dipteridaceae > Dipteris > Dipteris shenzhenensis. The sequence continues at coordinate 12,224,910 of NC_141603.1, read as the reverse complement.
TGATGTGTTCCAGGTATTTCAGAAATGGCTGGCCTTGGTTGAGAATCAGTCATTTAGAACACTTAAATGCCTACGGACTGACAATGGTGGAGAGTATCTCTCTCATGACTTTCAGCATTTCTGTGATACACATGGGATTAATAGGGAGCTCACATCCCCTCGTACTCCAGAGCAAAATCTAGTTGCAAAAAGATGAACCGTACCATTCAAGAAAAGTTGCAATGCATGCTTTCCAATATGCAAGTCTTTCTGGTGGTTTTTGGGCTGAGGCAATGAAGACTGCAGTGCATGTGAACAATAGATCACCTAGTAAGAGTTTGGATGGTGGTATTCCTAAAGAGGCATGGAGTGGCAAGAAGCCCTCTTACTCTCATTTGCATATATTTGGGTGTGAGGCATATGCACATGTGCCAAAAGAGCTTCAAAAGAAGCTAGATCCTAAGTCTAGGAAATGCATCTTTCTGGGTTATGGTGAAAGTGCAGAGATGGGCTATCGTCTCTGGGATCCAGAAGCAAAGAAGATCATATGCAGCCATGATGTAGTCTTCAATGAGAAGAAGATGCATAAGGCACCCATGAGGGATGTGGAAATGAGGAGAATCACTTTCTAGGATGTGAATCCACCTGCATATGTTGATAGACAGCAAGCTGTCCATGCACCAAATGTGCAAGAAATGGTACCAACAAGTACTCCCACAGGTATACAATCAAGGGTAGATGATGGATCATCTATTGGTGGCAATGATGAGGCAAATGTGGCTAATATGCAGGTGGGACAGCAAGCTGAAATGCCCTTGATAAGATCATCTAGAGTATCTAGACCGCCTAATAGGTTTGTTCCAGGGGTAGACTATGTGATGCTTACTGATTGTGGGGAGCCTTCTTACTACAGAGAGGCTATGATGCATGAGGATCAACGCAAGTGGGAGTATGCTATGCAATCAGAGATGAGTTCACTTATGAAGAATAAGACTTGGGACTTGGTTTCTTTGCCACATGGAAAGAAAGCATTGCCATGTAAATGGGTCTACAAAATGAAGGTCACAGGTGATGATATGCCTAGGTACAAGGCCCATTTGGTCACGAAAGGGTTCAAGCAAGAGAAGGGTGTGGACTTTGATGAGATATTCTCTCCGGTTGTGAAGATGACCACACTTAGATGCATGCTTGGACTAGTGGCATCAGAGGATATGGAGCTTATGCAGATGGATGTCAAGATAGCTTTCTTGCATGGGGATTTGCATGAGGAAATTTACATGGTGCAGCCGGAAGGCTTTGAAGAAAAGGGCAAAGAGCATTTAGTTTGCAAGCTGAAGAAGAGTCTCTATGGTCTTAAGCAAGCACCTAGAGAATGGTATCAGAAGTTTGATGCTTTCATTTGGTCCCAAGGTTTTAGAAGGAGTGAAATTGATCACTGCCTCTACACTAAAAGAGCTAAGGATAATAGCCCGATAATCTTGGCACTATATGTGGATGATATGCTATTGGTTAGCAAGAATACTTATGAGCTAGATGCATTAAAGGCCAAGTTGCATGAGGCCTTTGATATGAAGGATTTGGGATTTGCAGGTCATATTCTTGGTATGCACATCACACATGATCGGAGTAGGAAACTCCTTTGGCTTTCACAAAAAAAGTATGTTAAAAAAGTATTGCAGCGTTTCAATATGGAGGGGGGGAAGGCAGTGAGTACTCCATTGCCTCCATATGTGAAACTGAGTCATATAGATAGTCCCAAATCAGATGAGGAAAGGGCCATGATGGCCAAGGTTCCTTATGCATCAGTAGTTGGGAGTCTTATGTATGCTATGATAGCTACTAGACCAGTCTTATGTATGCTATGATAGCTACTAGACCAGACATTGCATTTGCAGTGGGAGTTGTTAGCCGGTATATGGCTAATCCAAGAAAGAGGCATTGGGAGGCAGTTAAGTGCATCATGAGGTACATGAAGGGTACCAAGGAGATGTGCATCTGCTTTGGTAGAGGAGACATGGGTGTACTTGGGTACATAGATTCAGACTATGCAAGGCATGTGGATAGTAGGAGATCCACTTCTGGTTATGTGTTCACCTTTGCAGGTGGTGCAGTGTCGTGGATGTCTCGTGCACAGAAGTGCGTTGCTTTGTCTACCACAGAGGCTGAGTGTGTTGCAGCCACAGAGGGTTGCAAGAAGGCTATATGGCTTGATCGGCTAGTGGGAGATTTGGGGATTCGTACAAATGTACCGACATTGCATAGTGATTCCATGAGTGCTATTCAGCTAGCATGGAATCTAGTCTTTCATGCAAAGACCAAACACATTGCGGTCAGGTACCATTTCATCAGGGAGGTACTTGAGGACAAGTGCATAGAGCTTGTCAAGTTCATACAGATGATAACCTTGTAGATATGCTGACGAAGAGTCTACCTAGTCTATGGTTTGAGTATTGTCATGTATTGATGGGCATTGGATAGTATGCTCACTGGTTGTTCTCCCTTAAAGGCACATTGTCCTTTAAGTGGGAGGTTGTGGGGGTTAAAGGTCATTGTGCCTTTACCGCGGTTATGTACAATACTCAAACACATATATAAATGAATGAAAAAGAAGATTAGGGTGTTCTGCACCCACTAAAACTTGTATGGCTCTCTGTTTCTCTCTCTCCCTCTTCCATTCTTGCTTCCATTGAGAGCACTCTCACCATCGAGCTGGCAATTCATTACTAGCCATCGGAGTGGCCTACTCGCCACACCACATGGCATCTACTTCATGATTACTAACCCATCTGGGGTGGTGCCTAAGATTGCACTACAATGGCCTACAATTAATATGATGGAAACCCGAGCTCCAGCCACCACGATGGCTCAAACTTTATAATATATATAAGATTTGTGGCATTTGGCATTTTACTACGTTGCTCTCATCCACCCTTGCTCTACTACTTTGCTCCACAAGCTCTGCTACTTTGCTCCACACCCCTCCTCTAGCTATTTTTCGCCTCTGCTCTACTTTTTCCCACACTCCTTCCTCCAACTCTCGTCACTCATCTACTCCCCTACTCATCTACTGCTCACCCACTCATCTTCACCAATCGTACTACCACCCCCCCTCAATACTCTATGATCCCAATGTTATCTACCTTCTCATATAAGGTGATTGTGTTGCACTCACCTGGAGTAGAAATGCTAGCACTAGTGGAGACCCTTCGTTCCACAAATGATTCGCCACACATCTACATGTCACCACCTTAGATGACATGCTCAGAGAGGGCCTCTTTATGGCCTCATTATTTTTAGAGCAAAGTACTCTTAACTTGTTGGGGGGGCCGTAATCTGAGTCTTGGAAATGTGCAGTCTTCAGCCTCTCGTATCCTCCTTTGGCTCCCTAAAATTTTTTAATGCAACAAGCTAAACTGGTGGAAAACTGAGTTGTACAAATTTCCTCTTGCTAAACTGAGTTGTACAAACTAAGTTTATGACCAAAATAGCACTAAAATAACTCCAATGACCCATTGTTGTGGTTGCATGGAGATACATTTAGAAAAATACAATTAAACTTTCAAAAGATGCAATTGACGATATGGCCCTTGGATAGAAATCCAATATCGACATGAATTATAAAATATCCAAGATGCCACTGGATAGAAATGGCATGTCGATATGGCCCTTGCCCCTAGAGGGGACCCCTCAAGGGCCATATCGTCAATTACATTTTGCTTGGTTGCACAACAGCCAAGAACCAGTGCCATGGTTGTCATAGATCTCCTTCTATTTGCCAGTGCACTGGTCATCATAGACCTCCTCCTATAACACATAAAAATAGGTAATGGAGCTATAACTCCAAGAACCAGCGCAATGGTCCCTCCAAGACAACCTTGAATTCTGGGCGATAACAGGTCATTAGGCCAGAGACTGCACTGAGGTGACGCTCAAAATGATAGATTGTGTCTCATTATTATGCCAAAAACCAGTGCGGTGGTCTCAATAATCCAACTTATGATTTGCATGGGCTACGAGCAAAAATGCGGCAAAAGGTTGCACGATGGTTAGGCCAGAGACTACACTATGGCGGTGTTCAAAATGATAGATTGCATATAATTATTATGACAAGAACCATCATGGTGGTCTCTCCAAGCCAACCTTCAATTTTAATGATCTGCATGGGTGCAGTGCCTAGTGATAGGTGGCAAAGCTGCGGCAAAAGACTACGCAATGATAAGTGGTCGGGCGGCTTAGGCCACAGACTGCACTGTGTGAAGCGATGCAGAGATGCCATGTGTCAAGATATGGGGTATTCAGAACAAATAAATTACATCTCATTATAACACCAGTGTGCCTTTATGACATTGGAAAAATTTCTGACGAGAGCACGGGTCTGTGCAAAATTCAAATATTTACCTAGAAGCACATCGCATCGCAGCCCCAAAATGGCCCCAAAAATAGTTTCGCAATTGGCTACATCTAAGCAAATGTTGACCCTACAAGTGCACATGCAATCATAGGACCTTTTAACACATCCAAGATATCTTTGAGTATCAACTATAGTAAAGGAACATAAATGAATTTGATTTTCAAAACCTAGACCCATAAAAAATATTGACACCCATGGCCATGGCCCATAGGCTCCCTAATATGTGTTATATCAAAAGAAAGCCACACCCACAAGCACAATGAGCACTCCCTCCTTTCCCCTTTTGTATCTTGCACAAATGAAATTGTGACCAAGTTTGTTGCCTCAATCCAATAGGTTCTTAGATAGAGCTACAAATCATAATCGTATTGAATAAAGGGATGTTTTTATCCTCTTGCCCCTTATGTAAGATTACAATGTGAAAAACCCTAACAATGCATTAAAAAATGACTATCAATAGTAGCTATGGTGATATAATTGTTATTAGTAATTATTACATCGGTGAAAATGGTAACATCACAAGGAGATCACAAGAAGAGGGAATACTATTACTAGTAATATTGTAAATACCATTTGTAATGTACAATAAATTGGCACTATTGTGTACAATATCTCGGCACTATTGTGTACATTACCAACAATAACATGATAAATTTGATAATAATACTTTAATCACCACTAGTAGTCATTTGTAATTCCTTGGTGAACTTTTTCATTATTCACACTATGTTTTGACAAAAATTTCACTCATGAATGGTGAATCGGTGCAAAGATGAAAATTTCATTAAAATCCTTAGTCGTAGTAACACTCACAAGCACAATGAACACTCCGTCCTTGCCCCTATCATATCATGCAAACTAAAATTGTGGTCCAACTTTGCCTCAATCCACTAGGTTGTCAATCACAGCTAGGAACCACAATCATTTTGAATGAAGGGAGTTTTTTAATCCTCTTTCCCCTTTACAAAAGATTACAATGTGAAAAACCCAAACAGTGCATTAAATAAAATTTTACTTGTGGCAATTTTATCATTATTAAATATATTAATGACCATGATAATATTGCAAATAAGAGGTAATACTAGCACTAGAAATATTGTAAATAACATCAATAGTGCACAATAAGTTGGCACTATTGTGTACATTACTGACAATAAGATCATTAAATTTGATGATAATATTTTAATCACCACAAGTAGTCATCTACAATTTCTTGATGGCCTTTTTTAGTATTCATAGTGTTTTTTGACTAAATTTGGACTCATGAATGGTGAATTAACACAAACATGAAAATTTCTTTGAAATCCTTAGCACTAGAAACACCCACATGCACAATGAAAATTCCCTCCTTGCCCACATCGTATCTTGCACAACTGGGATTGTTGTCCAAGTTTGCCTCAATCCACTAGGTTGTCAATCAGAGTTGTGAACCATAATCTTATTGAATGAAGGAATTTTCTTTCCTCTTTATAGAAGATTACAATGTGAAAAACCCTAACAATATCAATAGTAAGTAGCCAATTCACTAGTGGTGATTTATTGTTAACACACATTTCATAATTTTGGACTTATTTTTTGGCTTTGGACAAATCCTAAAAATTTTTCCGAAATGGAAAGTTTACTTTATGAAACTATCATTCAAGAATCACAAGTTTTCTTTCTGGCATTGTCATTTCCACATAATAAATTTTGCAATATCTCTCAATAATGTTGCACAAATAATGCAAAAACTAGCGTTAAATCCTAGCTCTTTATTTTTTTCTTTTAAAATTCCTATTTAATATATTAAAACTTTCTTAAGTTATTAATTTATATCCATGAAAAAGCACTTAAATTCAATGTAGACAATAATAGCACTCATACTATTCACCAATTTAAAAAATTTTAATAGAGAAGAGATAGTAATTGGATAATTTTGGCAGCATCTCCCTTGGGCCGTAGAAAAATCTCATATTTGCCTTTTGTGTGACCACAAAGACATAAGAAATGTGTAAACACACAATGTAGATGAGAGTGCTCTCAACGGAAGCAAGAACGGAAGAGGGAGAGAGAGCGAGAGAGAGAGAGACAGAGAGCCACACAAGTTTTGGTGGGTGCAGAACCACCCTAATCTTCTTTTTCATTCATTTATATATGTGTTTGAGTATTGTACATAACTGGGGTTAAGGCACAGTGACCTTTAACCCCCACAACCTCCCACTTAAAGGATAGTGTGCCTTTAAGGGAGAACAACCAGTGAGCATACTATCCAATGCCCATCAATACATGACAATACTCAAACCGCTGACTAGGTAGACTCTTCGTTAGCATATCTACAGGGTTATCATCTGTATGAACCTTGACAAGCTCTATGCGCTTGTCCTCAAGTACCTCCCTGATGAAATGGTACCTGACCTCAATGTGTTTGGTCTTTCCGTGCTAGCTAGCACTCATGGAATCACTATGCAATGTCGGTACACCTGTATGAATCCCCAAATCTCCCACTAGCCGATCAAGCCATATAGCCTCCTTGCAACCCTCTGTGGCTGCAACATACTCAGCCTCTGTGGTAGACAAATCCACGCACTTCTGTGCACGAGACATCCATGACACTGCACCACCTGCAAAGGTGAACACATAACCAGAAGTGGATCTCCTACTATCCACATGCCCTGCATAGTCTGAATCTGTGTACCCAAGTACACGCATGTCTCCTTTACCAAAGCAAATGCACATCTCCTTGGTACCCTTCATGTACCTCATGATGCACTTAACTGCCTCCCAATGCCTCTTTCCTGGATTAGCCATATACCGGCTAACAACTCCCACTGCAAATGCAATGTCTGGTCTAGTAGCTATCATAGCATACATAAGACTCCCAACCGCTGATGCATAAGGAACCTTGGCCATCATGGCCCTCTCCTCATCTGATTTGGGACTATCTGTATGACTCAGTTTCACATATGGAGGCAATGGAGTACTCACTGCCTTCCCCCCCTCCATATTGAAACGCTGTAATACTTTTGTAACATACTCTTTTTGTGAAAGCCAAAGGAGTTTCCTACTCCGATCACGCGTGATGTGCATACCAAGAATATGACCTGCAAATCCCAAATCCTTCATATCAAAGGCCTCATGCAACTTGGCCTTTAATGCATCTAGCTCATAAGTATTCTTGCTAGCCAATAGCATATCATCCACATATAGTGCCAGGATTATCAGGCTACTATCCTTAGCCCTTTTAGTGTAGAGGCAGTGATCAATTTCACTCCTTCTAAAACCCTGGGACCAAATGAAAGCATCAAACTTCTGATACCATTCTCTAGGTGCTTGCTTAAGACCATAGAGACTCTTTTTCAGCTTGCAAACTAAATGCTCTTTGCCCTTTTCTTCAAAGCCTTCCGGCTGCACCATGTAGATGTCCTCATGCAAATCCCCATGCAAGAAAGCTGTCTTGACATCCATTTGCATAAGCTCCATATCCTCTACTGCCACTAGTCCAAGCATGCATCTAAGTGTGGTCATCTTCACAACCGGAGAGAATATCTCATCAAAGTCCACACCCTTCTCTTGCTTAAACCCTTTAGCAACCAAACGGGCCTTGTATCTAGGCACATCATCACCTGTGACCTTCATTTTGTAGACCCATTTACATGGCAATGCTTTCTTTCCATGTGGCAAAGAAACCAAGTCCCAAGTCTTATTCTTCATAAGTGAACTCATCTCTGATTGCATAGCATACTCCCACTTGCGTTGATCCTCACGCATCATAGCCTCTCTATAGCAAGAAGGCTCCCCGCAATTAGTAAGCATCACATAGTCTACCCCTGGAACAAACCTATCAGGTGGTCTAGACACTCTAGATGATCTTCTCAAGGGCATTTCAGCTTGCTGTCCCACCTGCATATCAGCCACATTTGGCTCATCATTTCCACCAATAGATGATCCATCATCTACCCTTGATTGTATACCTGTGGGAGTACTTGGTTGTACCATTTCTTGCACATTTGGTGCATGGACAGCTTGCTGTCTATCAACATAGGCAGGTGGATTCACATCCTGGAAAGTGATTCTCCTCATTTCCACATCCCTCATGGGTGCCTTATGCATCTTCTTCTCATTGAAGACCACATCATGGCTGCGTATGATCTTCTTTGCTTCTGGATCCCAGAGACGATAGCCCATCTCTCCACTTTCACCATAACCTAGAAAGATGCATTTCCTAGACTTAGGATCTAGCTTCTTTCGAAGCTCTTTTGGCACATGTGCATATGCCTCACACCCAAATATACGTAAATGAGAGTAAGAGGGCTTCTTTCCACTCCATGCCTCTTCAGGAATACCACCATCCAAACTCTTGCTAGGTGATCTATTGATCACATGCACTGCAGTCTTCATTGCCTCAGCCCAAAAACCACCAGAAAGACTTGCATTGGAAAGCATGCATTGTAACCTTTCTTGAATGGTACGGTTCATCTTTTCTGCAACTGGATTTTGCTCTGGAGTACGAGGGGATGTAAGCTCCCTCTTAATCCCACGAGTATCACAGAAATGCTGAAAGTCATGAGAGAGATACTCTCCACCATTGTCAGTCCGTAGGCATTTAAGCATTCTACCTGACTGATTCTCAACCAAGGCCAGCCATTTCTGAAATACCTGGAATACATCACTCTTCCGAGCTATAGCATAAGCCCACACTTTCCTAGTTGCATCATCAATGAATGTCACATAGTATTCAGCCCCGCCTAATGACCGTGTAGGCATGGGACCACATACGTCTGAATGCACCAAATCAAGCATTTCAAACTCTTTCTTTCCCCTTCTTTTATGGGCTGATTTAGTCTGCTTCCCATAGAGACATTGCTCACAAAATTCAAAATCAGAGAAACTCAAATGTGGTACATAACCCAAACGGCATAAGAGTTTCATTCCATTCTGGCTCATGTGCCCCAACCTGCAATGCCACAAAGAAGTGCTTGGCTGCTCGGTTATTGCAACAACATGATCAAATACCCCTGATACATGTAAGGGATACAAAGTCCCACACTTGGCACCCCTAGCCAAAAGCATAGAGCCCTTTTGAATTTTCCAACTCTGAAAGCCAAAAGTGGTGTGAAAACCAGCATCATCTAGCTGACCCACTGAAATAAGACTCTTGGTCAGCTTAGGCACATGTCTCACATGTTTCAAAACAAATGCAGACCCATTTGCAAAAGAAAACTTTATGTCACCTGCTCCCACTATGTCACATGCATAGTCATTTCCAAGATGCACACAACCTGTCTTTCCACTGTCATAAGTGGAGAACCATTCCCTATGGGGAGTAACATGGAATGAAGCACCAGAATCCAAAATCCAATCCTGGGAATATGCATCATCTGAAGTGGTAAGCAACTCTGCAGATAAAGTAGACATGAAGAGAACATCATTGTCACTATCATGTGTGACTGCATTGATCTCCTCGATCTTCACTTTTCCTTTGTCCTCCCTTGGACTCTCTTCCTTTTGATTTGCACCCCAATTTGCATTCTTTTTCTTATCCTTTTGCTCTCTTTTCAGCTTGTAGCAATCCTTTTTCATATGGCTCTTCTTGCCACAATGGTAACACTCAATGTTCCGTGCCCTGGATTTACTACGAGACTTCCCTCTTTCTTGGGACTTCCCCCTGAACTGTGATCTGCCCCTTTGCACATTTAAGGCTTCATCCTGCTTGTTGCCATCCATAGACTTCCGTCTAATCTCCTCGGCCAACAAGCTACCCACAACATCATCAAATTTCAGTACTCCACCAGGTGCAGAGTTACTGACAGCTGTACGGAAGGTATCCCATGAGGATGGCAATGAACATAAGAGAAATATTGCATTAGTCTCCGCATCAAAATTCATTTTCTGAGCCTAAGCTGGCTGAAAATAATATTGAATTCATTCAAATGAGAAGCAATGGAGACCCCTTCCTTCATCTGCAGCTCAAACAACCTCTTCATGAGGTAAACTTTATTAGAGGCAGTTTCCTTTTCATAAGTGGCACATAGTTTCTTCCACAAATCTTCCGTAGTCTGCTCATTTACTACTGTGAAATAAACTGACTCTGCAAGATGAAGTCTAATAGTAGACTTTGCTAATGCATCCAACTCATTCCAATCATCCTCAGACATATTTGCAGGCTTAGCTTCAATCCCTGCCAAGGGTTTAATCTGCTTCTTTTGAATAAGCACATCCCTTATCTGTTCTTTCCACAAAGAAAAGTTTGTCCCATCAAACTTTTTAATGCTGAAAAACTCCTTTTCAGGCATGGAAGAGGATGCCATGATGCAAATAAAGCAAAATCCCAAATGCTAGTGCCTGCAAGAGAGAATCACACCAAATACCAGGTGCACCCAAATGTGTATGCCACAATAGAGTGAAATATCACCAAAACTCAAAACTCAAAGCATCAAAAGATGCATCTGACTCATGTGCATATACTATGCATCCATATGAGCAAATCTAGCCCAAAAGAAAATGCCAATAAGTGCCAAATGACTCAAGCATAAACACCGTCCACTGGCATATGCATCAATAATATCTCATCCAAGAGAGCATAGCGCTATCAGTGCATCACCAACAATGTGTCAAAGCTGTCCCTCAGCATAAAATAGCATCCATGTGCAAAGCGTCCATAAAAATAGCATCCCCCAAGGCAATTTGGGCCTATCAGCGCATCCAACAAGGACCGCAATGCATCCAAATGGCCTATAAATCATCCACTGCAACCCAATGCACACCACGAATGAGCGCACACACTGCAACCAGAGTGATCTGCATAAGGTATGCTCAAGAAATCATAGTCCCACGGTAATGAGCGCTACTGAAAATAGGACCTGAGATGCCTCAAAACATGGGCACCATTGCATAATCGGAATCAGCAAGAAAATCTGCAAATATCTCTCTTCTACCAGAACTCCAAAATCCCAACCGATGAGTGAGAAATGGGAGTCAACACTTATCCACTGCCATGTGGCATAAATCTAAGGTTTCAAAACCTTAGTATGAAAAATGCATAACAGAGAGACGAAATCGAATACACAGAGATTTATAACTCTGAAAATCCTCCACCGAATCACGCAAGAACTGATAGGTAGGGGTTTTTGGGCATCCAGAACGCAATGGGACAGACGGTTTTAGAAACCGTGGCCTCAATCACTGGGTCCAACACACGGACTGAAAAACGTTTTTGGAAACAGAGCTATCTGTAAACTCCACCGGAGTGCGAATGATGAGCAACATAGAAGTTTTAGGACCTCCTGAGTCCACCGGAACTGACAGATCTGCAAATGGTTGCTCCAAACTTGAGTTCCAACTCCCGGGCAAAAAACGCAGGAATTGACACAGTGAGTCAGAAATCCACTGAAATGATCTCAGATTCAAGAATGAAGGTGTTTCCAAGCTCCTGAAGTAATGTGGACACCAAAAGCAAGCAATAGTTGCCTCCATAAGTCAATACGGAGTCTCTGTCATCGAACGGAACAGGGAAAAGCTCAAAAAACGACTTTTTCTTTGAAAGCTCTTAACAGGCTCTCAAAACCACTTCACAAAGCCAAAGTGACTTTTCCAAAGGTTCCTCCAAAGTCTCTGCACACTCGGATGCAAGTAAAGTCACCCACAAAGCTTCCCACAAAACTTCTCCTTCCTCCCACAGAGTTGCTGAGCTTCAAACATTCACGCACGCTCAGCTAGATCACCCGGGCTCTGATACAAGTTGAGAGTGCTCTCAACGGAAGCAAGAACAGAAGAGCGAGAGAGAGCGAGAGAGAGAGAGACAGAGAGCCACACAAGTTTTGGTGGGTGCAGAACCACCCTAATCTTCTTTTTCATTCATTTATATATGTGTTTGAGTATTGTACATAACTGGGGTTAAGGCACAGTGACCTTTAACCCCCACAGTAGATTCCAAAGATTCTTCTAGTGCAAATGAAAGGATTGGGAAGCTTACTTGGAAGAAGAAATTTGAAGACAAACCACTCAAAATATCCTCCACTTATTTAGTTTGGGCAAAATAGAAATCTTCTTCTTCAAGCTTGAACTAGAGGCAAGCGGACCAACAGTGGTGTGGGTGGTGTAGGGATGGCAAGGGAGGGTAGGGACGTGGTGGAAAGGTCATGAGGAAGAGGAAAAAAGTTAGCAAGATCTCAAGCAAGAGAGGTGTGGGAAAAAAATAAGCATTTGGGTTTGCTTTTTAAAATTTTATGTGAATCAGTATAGGTATTGGTATATACCAGCACCTATACTAATGAAAATAGAGTTTTCCTTTGTTTTCGCATTTCCTAAAAAATTTAGTACTTCTCTCACTTCTAGTTTCTAACTAGGTTTAATAAATGATGACTTGTATTGGATTACAAAATCTTGGAACCTAGGAGGCCATATTTAGGGTGCGTGTTGACTTTTTTTACCATATCTCCTTTTTTACCACACCTTACACCTTTTAGAACATAGATCGTTGTACTTCTAGGCATGTATATGGTATTAGATGTCCATGATAATTTCACAAGCCTCAAACCATGTGATTTCAAGTCCTATGCAAAGAATCATGGTCATTCGATGTCATTTGCATGGCTTGGATTGGATATTTCCTAGTTTCACACCACGCATTTGCATTGAAAAACATGCATCTGTCAACTTCTAGCCATGCAAATGACATTTTATAAAGCATGATACTTTGTGCAAACATTAAAATGGGTGAGTTCAAGGCTGTGCAAAGTATCATGGCCATTTGGTGTCATTTTCATGGCATGGAATGGATATTTCCTAGTTTTTCACCATGCATCATGCATCATCATTGAAAAACATGCATCTGTGTGCTTTTAGCCATGAAAATGGTATTTGATGGACAAAATAATTTGATCAAGCCTTAAACTAGGTGATTTTAATGCCTATGCAAAGTATGATAGCCATCCAATGTCGTTTGTATGGCTTGGAATGGATATTTTCTAGTTTTTCACCATGCATCATGCATGAGTGTTGAAAAATATGCATTGATGTGCTTCTAACCATGAAAATGGTATTTTATGGACATGCAATTTTGTAAGAGCCTTAAAATAGGAGATTTTCTGGCCTATGCAAAGTATCAATACTATCTCATGTCATTTTCATGGCTTGGAATGGATATTCCCTAGTTTTTCACCATGCATCAATGCATGAGCATTGAAAAACATGCATTGGTGTGCTTCTTACCATCAAAATGGTAATTTCTAGGAATGATACGTTGCACAAGCCTTAAAAAAGTCAATTTCAAGGCCTGTGCAAAGTATCATTCCCATCTAATGTCAGTTGCATGGCTCCTAGTTGTTCACTGTGCATCATGCATGAGCATTGAAATACATGTATCGGTGTGCTTCTAGCCAATTCAAAAGTCGTGATAGTTTCTACAAGATTTAAAATGGGGTATAGTGACATCATATGGCCATGATACTTTGAATAGGCCTTACACTCCAATATTTTAAGGCTTATATGAAGTATCATGCTCTTGCAATACCATTTTAATGGCTAGAAGCACACCCATGTATGCTTTTAAACATTCATGCATGATGCATGGTGGAAAAACTAGGAAATATCCATTCCAAGACATGAAAATGACACGGGATGGCCATAATACTTTAAGGCTTGTGAAAAGTATCATTCCCATCAAATACCATTTTCATGGCTAGAAGCACACCGATGCATGCTTTTCAATGCTCACGCATGATGCATGGTGGCAAATACCTGGGAAATTCCCATTCCAAGCCATGAAGATGACATCAAATGACCATGATAATTTGCAAAGGAGTTGAACTCACCTACTTTAAGGATTTCATAAAGTTTAAGGCCCATTTAATACCATTCTCATGGCTAGAATGCATGTTTTTCAATGCTCATGCATGATGCATGATGAAAAACTATGAAGAATCCATTCCAAGCCATGCAAATGATATCCAATGGTCATAAAACTTTACGCAGGCCTTAAATTCCCCACTTTAAATCTTGTGAAAAGTATCATGCCTATAAAATACCATTTTCATGGCTAGAAGCATACCAATGCATGTTTTTCAATGCTCATGCATGATGCATGGTGAAAAACTAGGAAGTATCCATTCTAAGCAATGCAAATGACATCAAACAGCCATGATACTTTGTACAGGCCTTCAAATATCCTATTTTAAGGCTTCTAAAAAGTATGATGCCCATATAATACCATTTGAATGGGTAGATACACACCGATGCATGTGTCTCAACACTCATGCATGAGAAATATCCATGCCAAGACAAGCAAATAACATCCAATGGCCATGATACTTTGCAAAGGCTTGAAATTGCTAGTTTAAGGCTTACGCAAAGTGTCATGACCTTTGGATGTCATTTTCATGGCTAGAAGCTAACAAATGCATATTTTTGAATGATCATGCATAATGATGGTGGAAAACTAGGAAATATCTTATCCAAGCCATGCAAACGACATTCAATAGCCATGATACTTTGAATAGGACTCTGTCAGGAGTAAACCGTAATATTATTGAGTCAGCTTAGTTGGCTATCGATGACAATTTGAAGTTACAATCAACAATTTGCACAAGCACAAGCTTCATGTGCACAACCGGACATCAGTGAATTTGCTTGATATATAAGTGCCCATTAGTTGGATGTGAAGCCAGTTGCGAGACCAAATCCAGCCAATGCAGGACAACAAATAGTACCAACTACAGATCAGATTCTCGCATGGACAAGAAGAAATGCAGATGCGCTATGTTCTATTGTATGCAATGTAAGTGATTCTATCATGGTGTTAATTCAACATGTCACCACAATGGAGGAGGCATGGACGGTCTTGAAAAATAAGTACGAGACCATGAAGAATCTGGAGAAATTGTCTAAGTCTGAAACAGTAGAGAACTTCATCACCAAGGTGAAGAATCTGCACGATCAGATGACTGTGATTAGCATCACCATCACTAGTGAGAATCTAGCATGAAGGTGCACACAGATTCTCCAACCAAAGTATGACGGTCTTGTTATGGTGCTGAATACGCAGAACAAAAATTCGCCCCTCAACTTTGAGGATTTCAGCGCGATGCTTCTCGAGGAGGAGATGTGTCAAAAGGTGAGGATTGGAGAAGATTCAGCTTTCTTGGCTGGATCAAAGAAAGGTAAGGGTAAGGACTCTAGTAACCCATCTTCTTCGTATGATAAAAAGAGAAAGAAGAAGATCAAGTGCTTCTATTGCAACAAGGCAGGGCACAAGCAGAATGAGTACCGGAAAAAGATTGTAGATGAGAAGAACAGAGTAAAGAAAGAGTCCAACAACAGCGCACAGGCAGTACCAGTAGAGCTATTTGTAGCAATTGAGGAGATTTGCACAGAGGCAGTTCATGTATCTACGGATGAACCTTGGATTATTGACAATGGTGCATCGTGCCACATGACCAGTTAGAAGAATTGGTATACCTCTCTACATCCGGTAGGGAATGACATCTTGGTAGCAGTCAGCAATGATGCAAAATGTCCAGCAAAAGGAAAAGGTACAATTGCTCTCAAGTCAGATGGAGTTGTAAAACAGTTGTCTAATGTTCTTTATGTGCAAGATATCAAGAGGAACTTGTTGTCTGTTTCTGCGATCACGGATCGAGACGTCAAAGTTCACTTCGATAAGAATGGTGCACAGATTTTGAATCTTCAAGGGAAGGTCATTGGTAAAGGTACATGGCACAAAAACATCTATGAACTCTCAGCTTTTAGTGCTCGAGCCAATGTGAGCAACACTAAGCTGTGGCATGAGAGGTTTGGTCATCTAAACCTTAGTTCTTTAAAGGAGATGCATAAAAGTGGAATGATTGCACACCTACCAGAAATTATAGATTTGCCTAATGTATGTGAAGCTTGCATGATGGGCAAGTAGCATCGGCAGCCCTTTCCTAAAGAGGCTAGCAGGGCAAAGGATCCTCTAGAGCTCGTTCACACGGACCTCTGCGGAAAGATGGAGACGGAAGCTTTGGGCGGTTCCTACTACTTCATGACGCTAATCGATGACTACAATAGAAGGATATGGATATACTTTCTAAAGACTAAAGATGAGGCTTTTAGTAAGTTCAAAGAATGGCATGTAATGGTCGAGAAAGAAACGGGGAGGAAGGTGAAGAAGTTGAGATTAGACAGAGGTGGTGAGTTCACATCAAGTGAATTCGAAAGTTACTGCAAAAGTCATGGGATCAAGAGGCAGAAACCCTCACCACATACATCACAGCAAAATGGAGTAGCAGAGCACAAGATGCGCGTCATTTGCGAAATGTGCAGGAGTATGATGAAAGGGAAAGATTTGCCAAAGACTTTTTGGGCTGAAGCATGTAACACGATAGTTTATATTCTAAATCGTAGCTACACGAAGGCTGTGAATGGGATGACTCCACTGTAGGCCTTTTTGGGTAAGAAACCTTCAGCTGCACATTTCAGAGTTTTTGGATGTGACTGTTTTGTGCATGTCCCTGATGCTAATAGGACCAAATGGGAACCGAAGAGCCGGAAGTGTATTTTCTTAGGCTACAGTGAAGAGGAGAAGGGTTACCATCTCTATAATCCTGTTTTACCAAGAAGGTAATAATAAGTTGCGATGTGGTCTTCTCAGAACAGCCGCATCAATTGGAGGAGGATGCTTCCTTTCCAGACAACCAGGACCATGATATCCATCCAATACGACCACCAACAGCACACCAAACTCCCCCAACTGTCCTTGGGAGGATTCAAGATAAAGAATGTTGGGATATCTCAAGGTGTATGCCTCAGGCACACCTTATGTTTCTATGTGTGAGTGCTAGAGGCACAGTTAGGTGCCCACAAGCACAGTTAGGTGGTGGAGAGACACATAGGATGATTGAGAGAATCTAGGAGTAGATTGAGGAGATGATCGTGGAGCTCTGAGGTCATCAGTGATGTCAGTGAGCATGTATGAGGTGCCTACTTAAGGACCTCAATCTTCTTCATTCTACAAGCAAGTAAAGCAAGTATTCTGATTTTGTGTCCACTCTACTCTTTCCTTTCAGTATTCCAACATGGTATCAGAGCCATTTGATCCCCCTTGAGCCCATTTCTGCCACATCATCATCTTCTTCCTCTTCTTCTTCTTCACCATCTCTCCCTCTTCTTCCAAAAATTTGCTTGAGCTTGTTCTCCTCCGATTCTCACCCATTTCCCACGCCCTTCCAGCTGAAGATCCACCTAGTTGGGGCAAACTTCTGGCTGCAAGGAATTAAGGAATCTCTGCTTCTGCTCGTCGCTATTACAGGAAGGTCGTCGATTCTTCTTGCTCCGTTTTCTCTATGCTTGCTCCTTCTTTGTCTAATTCCTTTCAAGGCAAGCTTCTCCATACCTAGAGATACCTTGTGCTGAAATTTGAGCAGCAATGGCTGCATATTGAAGAAGAAAACAGAGAAAAACCAGTCGACTTTGTTGAAGAAGGAGAAGGCGACCTGACGCGTTTTTTCGCCTCTTCTTCCCAGAGGTTCTACTGTGGTATACCAGCTTTATTTTGCCTCAAAAAGCCCCCTTTCTTTTGCTTTGAAGAGTGAGCTATAAGCCCTCCAAGTTCAGCTCTCTAGTTTTGACAGTTTTGACAAGCTTTTGAAAATGATGCTACATAAAATGCTACTCTAGCATTTCTGGTCTTTTGAAGTTTTCAATAACTTCAGTACAAGTGTTGCTTCAGTTTTGTTTTGACTTGCTAGACCTGGTTTTGATTGGAAAGTGTTTATTTCACCCACTTCTATGAAGCATGTAAGAAGAAGCATCATTGTTTGAAATTTGGTCACAAGACTTTGCTACATTAAATGCTTATATTTTGAAGCATTTCAGTTGTTATTCTAAGCCCTGTAAGAGAGAAGACACTACCCAATACTTGGGTTAGAGCCTCTCATGGCTTGCTTATGCAAAATATGTGAAAAGCCAAAACATAAAGCAATGTCTTGTTATGCTACAAAGGATGAAAATGCCAACCTGACTTCCTTGTTGAAGATTGCCAAAACAATGGTTGCCAAAAAGGAAGCAACTATAGAGATCTACCCTCTCATGGCACTTTTATTTGACTCCAAGTATAAGAAAAAGATGAAGGTCAGATACCTAAGATATGCTTCTCTACACAACTATGGAGATGACAAGATAATTGTTCTCTTGAAGGATATGACTTTCAGATCCACTTGTTCTATCATAGTACCATCTTATAAGGCACTAGACACTACCCATGTGGTAAGACCTTGCCTTGACATGGATATTTTGCCTCCACAAGATGAGGCATCCTTTGAAGATTATGCATTTTAAACACATCTCTATGTATGCTCCAGATCTCTCTTTTTATGTCAAGGTACTCAGCCTGGATAGTCCTCCAAAATGAATGAAAATAAACTATTGTGTTTTGTGTGTTTTGTAAACACCTCTGGTCACCTTATGATGTAGGCCATGTGTATGTTTTGTTCCATGGTACCTCCTGCAGACATTGTGTGCATGTACATACAGGGGAGATAACCATTGGAAAGTCTTTTTGTATCCCTTTCTGTTTAAGGGAACCCTTGCTAGCATGAGAACCTAGCCATAGATTTATCCTTGACCACCATGAGATGGCATGAGAAACTATGAGACTAGATGTATCCTTGACATAGCCTGAGGCATTTCCTTGAGGGGGGGTTTGTTGGGATATCTCAAGGTGTATGCCTCAGGCACACCTTATGTTTCTATGTGTGAGTGCTAGAGGCACAATTAGGTGCCCACAAGCACAGTTAGGTGGTGGAGAGACACATAGGATGATTGAGAGAATCTAGGAGCAGATTGAGGAGATGATTGTGGAGCTCTGAGGTCATCAGTGATGTCAATGGAGCATGTATGAGGTGCCTACTTAAGGACCTCACTCTTCTTCATTCTACAAGCAAGTAAAGCAAGTATTCTGATTTTGTGTCCACTCTACTCTTTCCTTTCAGTATTCCAACAAAGAAGAGGAAGAAGAGCCTGTAGAACCACAACGGCAATGGCCATTCCTGAAGTGGGTAAAGCAACTTTTGGATGGTAGAGAACCTCCAGCCATTGAGGAGGAACCATCTGAACACCACCGGTCCAAGAAATTAGAGGAGCAAAGAAGGGGGTAGGAACACTTGGTCAACTACACTTTGATGACAGAGGTGATCCGTGCTGAAGCACCCAAGTATCTTGAAGAAGCACAAGGTGATGATAGGTGGATGGAGGCTATACAGTTAGAGTATGGCTCCATAATGAAGAACAACACTTGGGACCTTGTGGATCGACCACCAAAATGCAAGGTAATCGACACCAAGTGGGTGTACAAGACCAAGTACAAGTCCGATGGCATGTTGGATAAGTACAAGGCTCGGCTCGTGGCAAAAGGATTCGCACAGGTACATGGTTTTGATTATCAGGATACTTTTGCTCCCACATCTCAACTAACCACAATTCGTAGTATTTTGTCTTTAGCAGCATAGGAAAGTTGGATTGTGTTTCAGATGGATGTAAAATCTGCCTTTCTGAATGGAGATCTCAAGAAGGAGGTATACGTGGAACAACCACCAGGTTTTGTGATCCCCGGTTCAGAAGGTAAAGTCTGTAAACTGAAGAAGGCACTTTATGGGCTGAAACAGGCCCCACAAGTGTGGTACAAGTGGATTGATGCCTACTTTCTGCAAAACACGTTCAAGAGGAGCCCATCTAATGCAAATTTGTATATCTATAGAGAAGGAGGTAGGTGTATGATCATGCTCCTTTATGTGGATGACCTTGTCATAATAGGGAATCATGGAGAGAAGATCTCACAGACAAAGCATTTGCTAGGAAGAGAGTTTGAAATAATAGACCTCGAACTAATGCATTTCTGTTTGGGGATTGAAGTTTTGCAAGAGCCAAAATAGATCTTCATTTCATAGCTAAAGTATGTTGGAGAGGTACTGAAGGCATTTGGCATGGCTGAGTGCAAGACAGTTGGCACCCCTATGGAGGTTGATGTGAAGCTCTCAAATGAGGATTCATCACCACTGATGGATGAAGCGAAGTACAGAAGGCTTGTGGGAAATTTGATTTACTTGTGCAACACGTAGCCAGACATTAGCTTTGCGACTGGTGTACTAAGCAGGTTTTCCAATAAGCCCCGGGAGAACCATTGGAGGGCAGGGATGTAGGTGCTGAAATACATCAAAGGCACACTTGATTATGGCATCACCTATACCAAGGGCAACACCTTGACCGGATTCTATGACTCGGATTGGGCAAGAGACGTGGACAGCAGGAGATCAGTGATAGGTTATTGTTTCTCACTTGGATCTGGAGCTGTGTCATGGGTCAACAAGAAGCAACCCATAGTTGCTCTTTCTTCTACTGAGGCTGAGTACATTATCAACATGTTTTGCCTCTTGTGAGGTAGTGTGGTTGAGGAGGATTTTAGGGGACATAGTTGCAGTGTAGAACAAGCCTACGCAGTTATCATGTGACAATCATAGTTGCATGGCAATTGCAAAGAACCCTGTGTTCCACGCTCGTACAAAACACATTGAGATTCAATATCACTTTGTACGCAAGCTCATCATGGATGGAGAGGTTGACTTGGTGTACTGTCTGACTACAGAGAATACTGCGGACATCTTCACGAAGGCTCTTGGAAGAGACTTGCTAGAGAGGCATTTTCATCGACTTGGCATTGGGCCGAAAAAGTAAGTTCACTTGCGGGTGGACATTGAGGAGGGGTGTTAGATATCAATGCTCCACTCTCGTGTAACTACGTGGGAACCAGCTAACTCTACTTGTAAGCCCCCCATATGAGGAGAAGGCATTTAAGTAGCT
Organism: Dipteris shenzhenensis; assembly: GCF_047967505.1. NCBI lineage: Eukaryota > Viridiplantae > Streptophyta > Polypodiopsida > Gleicheniales > Dipteridaceae > Dipteris > Dipteris shenzhenensis. The sequence goes on along the minus strand of NC_141603.1, from coordinate 12,203,711 downwards.
CGGTTATCCGGTAGGTCCTAGTTTGGACACCAGATGGGGGCCATGTGTGGCTTGATGGCCAGACGGCTTCAAATAGAGTTGGCACACTGCCAACTAGGCTACATGCAAGTGCGAGAAGGCATCCCATGACTGACCGCATTGAGGTTAGACAAAGCATTTCCTGAGGCAGCCCACTCTCGAGCTATGGGGCCCATTTGGAGCCCCAGATGATCGCGGATGGCTTTGGGCCGAACAGCAACCATAGGTTTGTTGCTCTATTCTGTGCCATGGTTCTAACATGTGGTCGGTGGCCTATTTTGGATCGTCCTCCATTTAGCCGTTTTGGGCTGACTGGGTCGGTCTCCCAATTGGGTCTAACTGACTACGACTGGGCTACATAAGAGTAAGCCCGTGAAGCCCATCATCATCACTGGCTACAGCAACCCTGATTCCTTAGCATCCAACCTCCATCCTCTACTATTTCCAGCATGCCATCGAAGCTTCTCACACAGGAGTGCATGGCTAGGAGGCAGTGCCATCTATTGTATCAGTTTTATAGTAATCAAATTTTTGATTCTCCATACTATCTACTTTTCTCTCTTGCATACGAGATCCTGTTATCTGTTGAGCACAGACGTATTGTTTTCTTACACTCTCAACCTCAAACACTCGGATTCACATATCATCATAATGCACTTTCCCATTACAGGGCAAGAATATTGGACAGATGGTGCCTATTGAATGTGCATCAGTTTGATGCTTTCACATGTAATTTGTGGGTTGACTACTCTCTTCAACTATCGGATCATGCGCCCTTGTGGTTGGACTTATGTTTTGCTCAAATAGTAAATGGTTTAGAGCCTTCAAGTGCTACAATGCTTCATGTGAATAATGCCTACCTTTCACACAAGCAATTTCAGGAACCCATCTTACTTGCCATCCGGCATCTTCGGCTACATGCTTATGAGGATTTGTATTTTTCTTGGGAGAGTTTTGTATGCCACATTTAAATGATCATTAAGGATTATGGTAGGTGGCATATGGTTGATTTACGACATCACACACACACACACACACGATTTGTAAATTTCATGCCTACTTCATGATAATTTTCACAAAAAAGATGACTCGTGCACACACACACACACACACACACACACACACACACACACATGCATGCACGTGTGTATTGTAGATATTGTTTTGAAAACGTTTATGGATCTTTGAGTAGAGTAGAAAGCATTAACATGAAGCATTATTAAGTATCATATTTACTTTATTTTGAAAAGGTTCATGAATCAACAATTGGAGTAGAAAAGACAATAGCATAAACAAATGACATGCGTGTTTTCCAAGTTAGTTAAATTTATTATTAGTATTGCAATGACCATAAAATTTTTGGATATTTTGAATAAAGATATTTTAAACAAATATTCTACTAATGATCTCTTAAGTGTATCTTTGTAGGTTGATGCTTTTCAAAGGGGGCAACAAGTAGAGGTTCTACATAAGGACTCAAAAGACATAGTTGGAATAGGGGTAATAATTAGCTTGGATCCTTCATTTAGAGTTCTTAATATACCAATAGGAGTTGGTTATGTAGCAGTACAAGTTAACGATGCAATCAGTAAGGATGCTTGTATATTTAAAGCAAATGATGAGATTCAGACATTGGGTCCCAAGCCGTAGGCTTGAATGTTACTTGGAAAACTCTTCATGTAATGTCTTTATAATTTTATATTTTATTTTCCTATGTACAAATTCTATTATTTATTTCTGAATCAACTATTGAATAATATTTCTTATCAAGTAAAATGCCTGTGTTATAAAAGGTAGAAGTTAGTCCCTTATAATTTTAGCTGACTTCTTCACACGGTGTAGTATGAGTACTGATGCACTTAATACTTTTGATTAATCTTTTATACTAAGACAATAAATTTCATTCATGGATACCAAGTATCCAATGTAAAATTTTAGTTATTTCAGATTCCAATGTCATGTAACTTTTTTGCCCATTTTAAAAGTTAGTAGAAGTTAACTTTTTTTGCCCATTTTGAATGTTGTTGTTTATAAAATAAGAAATGGCAATTGTGATACCATTTCTTGCCATTTCTAACATAATAACCGGCATTTTGTATATTACTTTATCTCCATTTTCAACATGAAATCTTTCAAATTTTATGTCATCTTTTGCCATTTCAAATGTACTATGTGACAATTTTTATGTCACCTTTTGCGATTTCTTTCACAGTTGATCTCAAATGTAGTGCCATTTCATACATTAAAATGGCAAACATTTATGGTACTTTTGGTTTCCATTTCGATATGTAAAAATGGCAAAATATATGGCACTTTTAGTTGCCATTTCAAACATCAAAATGGCAAAAATATATGGCACATTTGGTTGCCATTTCAGACATCCAATTGGCAAAAATATATGGCACTTTTAGTTGCCATTTTGCATGTGGAAATGGCAAAACTATATGGCACTTTTAGTTGCCATTTCATACATAAAAATGGCAAAATATATGGCACTTTTGGTTGCCATTTCAAACATAAAAATGGCAAAAATATATGGCACTTTTGGTTGCCATTTTATATGTGGAAACGGCAAAACTATATGGCACTTTTAGTTACCATTTCATACGTAAAATATATGGCACCTTTGGTTGCCATTTCAAACATAAAAATGGCAAAAATATATGGCACTTTTGATTGCCATTTTGTATGTGAAAATGGCAAAACTATATGGCACTTTTAGTTGCCATTTCATACATAAAAATGGCAAAATATATGGCACTTCTAGTTGCCATCACAGACATAATAATGGCAAAACTTTATGGCACTTTTGGTTGCCATTTCCAAAAAATTGCATGTGGAAATGACGGTAAGAAATTGCCATTTAATGATGTAGATATGTCACTTTTGGGTCGCCATTTGTACCTAGTTTTATAGTAGTGTTGGGACCATCCAATGAGGCATAGTTATCATCCATACTATATTAGTAACTTTCAAAATCCTCATTTGCACAAATAACCACTTCTCCACTTGTTCAAGTCCCAATACTTGACCTTCTATTTTTGTCGTGAGAGTTTGATCCCAAGGACAATCAACAGGATACCTTTTATCTCACAAAAATGTTGATATACTAGCTAGCTATATGAGACAGTGTACATGACTGCCAAAACTTTTGTAAAATGAACAAGTTAAGCAATCCAAAGGATAAAGTATCCATGTCCACAAAACAATATTATTGCCAGTTTGCAAGGACACAACATGAGGGACGCTCTCGTCATTAGTCTTGTACACATATTATGGTTCACATTATGTGAATATTATAAAGGAGCTAGAGCTTTTGTAAGACCAATGTACATACCAAATAATTATTTGTGATTAAACCTATCTTCAATTGTTATCTTTTGATGTTTTTTGTCTATGCTGTAAAGCACATTGCACATCCACAAGTTCTCTTAATGCTATGCAATTGTATGAGTTCTCTTTCACATGGATCAAAGTTATAGTATGTGCTATATAGTACCACATCAGCTATATCAATCAACTATGTAGCACTAAATCAGTTAGTCTCTATCAATAAAGCAGCTACATAGCACTACACCAACTATTGTATGTGCTATATAGCACTAAATCGGATATTGTTTGTCTGTGTCGTCAAGTGCCTTACCTCCTATATAATTCTGAATCATACTCTTATTATATAAGATAATATAATATTTATAGTTGTGATGTATAATACAACTTAAGCCTAAGTTTCCAACAATAAGTGGATCAAGGATTGAAGGATAATCCTAAGTTTCCAACAATAAGTTGATCAAGGATTGAAGGATAATGTTTGCAAATAGTTTGAAATGCATGATCTTCATTTTTATAGTGCTTATTTAGATCTCACTCTATTCCTCCATTCATTCTCTCATTAACACTTTCATTAATTATCTCACTTAATTCCTCCATTATCTCTCACTTAAAGGCCCTTAATATGAACAAATTATTCCATATATGTAACTTGACCTAAGGGGAAACATAATTGTGATAAGGCCTTTTATTTTTAATGGAGAAATTCAAAAGGTCAAGTGACCAATTAAGTGCAAGCCAAAGCAAAAACTTCAAAACTCCAAGCAAAGAGGAGACTTGAACTCAAGATATCCTTTACCCGCTCACAAGGTACTTCCACTACGCTAGGGTCTTTCCACTAGACTACATAAAGATGTAGTGAAAGAAGTATAGAAAAATGATTCTAGATTCTTCCTCATAAATAGACATTCTTATTGATCACTCTTCCCCTTGTCTTTCCCACACCTCACCCTTTCCCTTCTCCACTAATTAATACAATTTTGAAGACTTTTCAATAGGGGGAACCTATCCTATTGAGCGGAAATTTCAAAGCAAGTTGTAGATTACCCGCCTTTTTTGCTATGCAAGCTGTAAATTAGCTGATTTTTGCTAGTCCAGTGTGGAAAAAGGTTTTTCCATGAAGAATGAAGCTCTCCTTAAAGTATGATCAACAAACAATCACCGTAGCACAATTCAAAGGTGGGGAGGAGGAGGATACACACTCAGGAGGGTCACTCGATGATATATGTGACTATCATGTGAGTTCTTGAGGACATATTTTTCTCACATGTTCAGACACAGAAGGATGCGTAAAAAGGATTTGAGAAAAGAATTTACTGATTGAATAGGAAAAGGGTGGATGATATCAATGCAAAATTAACAGATAAGGGCTTTGATGAATAGGCACAACACAGCGGTTGACAGAAGCAGGAGGTGAACATGGATTGATCCATCATCCACACTAAGTTCTTCCTGCCCAGTTTCATAGCTCTCTTGGTCTGAAATTTGAATGTTCTCCCAGTATGTATCATAGCTTCTTGGTCTGAATGCCCCTCTCTCATGAGCTTTTCCCTCCCTTCCTTCAAAACAATATGCACCTCTTCAAAAGTATCCCATCTCCAGTTGTTGGGAGGTCTTGCAATTTCATGCCTTCCAATGTCTCGAGCTTTCATTGTATACAAATTTGAACCTGGATCGATCTCACCTGCGTTGGAAGTTCAACGTCCTCACACAGTAGGTGAACGTTAGCGCAAAGAAGAGCGGGAAGACAATAAGGACTATTGCAACTTCGCCAAGAAAGTTCTCATGAAACCCAAAAGTCGTCCGTAAAAAGGCATTCAGAGGTTCTGTCATTGTGCCTCCTGTTGGAGAGTTTACAATTATACCCTGACTCTGATCACCATACTGAGAGGTAATAAGACCATTCACAGTCCATGCGGTCGGGCAGAGCCAGTAATACCAACGCCACCACTGGGGTAGTTTCTGCATAGATTGTTTAAAACACAGCTCAGGAACTATCAAATCACAAGGCATAAATCTATTGATATGGAGGGGAAAAACAGAAAATATCCAAGGGGTATGTCTACAAACCGGAACTAAAACCCAAAGTGAGGAAGCTGTTTCAATTGAAACTTACCGGCCTGGGCATCAAGAACCCTGAGAAAAGATTGAAGACAGCATAGAAGGCTGATGCAACAATCGCTGCAACTTGATGGTTGGGTGTGATGGAAACGGCCATCATTCCATAGTAGGTGAAGTACAGAAACGTGCAGAACATTGTGAACAAAAACCACAAACATTTCCGTACCACCCATTCAAAACCGATCATTGAGTATACGATAAAACCATACATGAGTGTCTGTGCAAACACGTAGGGCAATTCAATGGCGACCTGGAATTCCCCACCAAGATATGTAAGGCAATTTGAAGGCATAACTTAGACCCATCCCCTCCAATCGACGAATTTTGCACAAAATCCAAACCAACCTGAGATAAGGCGTACGGCATAGCTGAGTACATTCCAGCTGCTCGCTCACGGTAAAACACAGTACGTTCAACAGATACTACAGGCTGCACTGTAGAGCAGTTGTTTATTCCCAAAAAAAGTGTCGCGCCATACATGGCTCCCATGACAGTTAATAGGTCTTGCTGGTACTTTCTGTTCACAGCAAACAATTGCATCATGAGAAAAGATAGCTAAAGCCACTGAGCACAAGAAAAAGATATCTTCAAGCTCCACAATTTTGGGAAAATACTCACACTTTTGTACCAAGCTGCCAAAATATGGTACCAAACATTAGCGCTGATATGAACGTAAATGAGAAACGAACTAAGTTGTACCCCGGACTACGCCAGTAAGTCAAATTTTGCTTCCATAGTAAAGATTTGAACTGCCCCCATAAGGTTTGACAATATTGGGTAGGGAAGTACAGATCCTTTGTTCCTGGAGCTGGCAAACTGAGCTCCTTCACAAGTTCTTTGTTGCGCCTGCATTCAAGTTCCTTCAATTTACAAGCAAGCGTTGGGACTATGTAAATATAGAGTAGTCCACTGTAAGATATTGCGCGTATTAAGACAGGAGGCATACTTACTGGGCCAGAGATGATTTCCTATAAACTTCTGCAAAATCTACACCGAGGCGCTGCTCTGCTGCAACAGAGCTGACCTCCAGCATCCATGTGGCAGGATTATACTTTTCCTTAATCCTGGTCACTCCTGGAATAGCCTGCAGATACATTCAAAAACATATTAACAAGCAATTATCATCACCTTATCCAACAGCAAAGATAAAAACTGATTTGAGACAAACATCACTAGCACTATATGTGCCAAAAAAGGCTGAACACTTCAAAAGGACAAACGGCCTTTCAAAAAATGGTTAAAGCAGGGGTTTTCGACAAGAAGAATCAAGGACAGCAACAGAGACCTTCAGAATGTCGACGAAGTGACATTACATGACAGGATTCCTACCTAGGAAACTTTCATTACAAAATGCTCAGTCTTTAGCGCCAAGAAGACATATGAGCATGAAGGGAATGACTTACCAGCATTCCACGTGGAATAAAGACTACATAAGTTAAGAGAATGTGGAGATGGAATTCATGCAATGCTGCTTCCTTGCAACATGCTATTTTTCTCATACTTTTCTAATACAGATCCCTTCTACCAGATGGGAAGGAAATTTAAAAACTTAACAAAATAAGAAAGATAATAATAATACCACGCACAAGATGTAGACAAGCTCCAACGATAATAGAAGCACAAATCATTTATGTATGGATGAATTTGACAGAAAGCCTCAGACAAAGGAGAAATAACAGAAATGGGAAAACATTTACTCAATTTTTGTGGGTGCTACAACTCTTGAATATGTAGCAGGGCCAGTATCTTTCCACATAAGGGTGAACCCCACGTGCAACATACACAAGGGTAGGGTCAAGTGTGGGATGAACAATCTCATTACTCGTTTTTAATGAGCCCTTAACAAACACAAATAGGAGCGAAAATGTCATGATCTTCTCATGTTTATTAGCTTTGATCTCACAAATGAATCAATTAAAACAAGCAGCCAGGAGAATGCACTCTTCCGGTTTGACTTCAAGAAAGCCAGACAGTCTAAGGAAAGCTTAGAGGCAAGGCTGGAGCAGATAGGATGGCCTACACATTACTGACATGAAAGTGAGGCTAGCTCTATTCTAATGCTCAGCCTACAAGCATTTTCAAAAAGGAAACGGTAGCAGTGAAATGCTTGGTTCGACAAGGACCGCAAAACAGTATTGGCAAGGTGGAAAAGTGCAAACAAGGTGAAAAAGAAGAAAAAATAATATAAATGATGAAAATCATTCATAAGGCCTACCCAGGATCCAAAATAGGGAAAAAGAAGATAAATTGGATGGGCAGCATGGAAAAGAGAGCAGAAAGCTATGTGTGTGAGAGAGAGAGAGAGAGATTTCCACCAAAAATGTGTGTGTGTGTGTGTGTGTGAGAGAGAGAGAGAGGGGGGGGCGGGGGGGAGACAAAGAGAGAGTGGAGAAAAAGATGGAGAAATTTAACGGATGAAAATAGCAAGTGAAAAACAACAAAAAATAAACCTCAAAATTACCGAATTTTCCCTTTGGGAAGGAAACGGTCACTCTGCTAAAGCCTACCCTCACAGGGCAGGCCAAAAACAGGAACATAGACAACTTAGTAAGGCGAATGACAAGGCTCTTCTCAAGACGACAATGGGAGCAATGATGGAAAACAACAGCAGCCGTTTTCTTGTGTAGATATGGAGCGAAAAGAGTCTTACATCCGGATCTCAAGAACACCATGCTTGCATACAACATTTTTGAAAAGTGGGGAATAGATGCTATTGGTTCCATGCCAGACTGCCAGGGGAAATTGTTATATGTTGACGGCTGTAGATTATTTAACCAGGTTATGAAGCACGTGCGGTGCGGGCTGTGAACGCTAAGACAGTGAGTAAATTTGTATATAAAGACATTTGCTGCAGATTTGGTACACCATTAGAGTTGCTCTGATAGGGGGTCAGGTTTCAGAATTGAACTGATGGATTTGTTATGTGATAAGCTGAAAATAAAACACAGATATGCCAGCCCTTGTTACCCCCAATGTAAAGGGATGACTGAGAAGTTTAATGGTGAATGCATCAACATAATGGGGAAGACCATGAGGACACATGAAAAGGATTGGGATCTTGCTTCGCATTGGGCATTATGGGCTCACAGGGTTGCAGGCAAGGAAGGCACACAGTTTTCTCCTTTTCATCTTGTTTATGGAAAGAAGCTTTGTTGCCCTTCGTAGTAGAGATTCCAGCCCTACAATTGTTGATGAAGATGAGTGAAGAATCAGATTATAAGAACATGTTACTGGCTTTGCAAGAAGCACAACTTGATAGAAAGAAGGCAAATGAACATTATGTTTTAACCCAGGAAGAGAATCAAAAGAGGGCAAACAGAAAATTCAGAGATAAAAGGATCGAAGAGGGTGATTTAGTTTTAAAGTATTAACAGTAGCTTGGATTCTACTTTAAGGAAGAAGTTTGTGAATAAATGGGAAGGACCCTTCCGTGTGACAAAAAAGTTTAAGAATGGCTCTTACTAGCTTGAAGACTTGGATGGGAGGCAACACAAGAATAGAGTCAATGGTTTCAGACTCAAGAAATATTTTGTCAGAATTATGAGTATGAGCAGTTGTGGTCTTGTTACTGTGAAGCCAGACAAGCTAGAAGATCTCATGGATGAAGATATCTCAGAAGAGTTCAGAACTTAAGGGTGAAGAGAGCTTTTGGGGCTGCTCATTTTTCCATACGGGCACACGGACTGCATGTACAGGAACTGTGTGGAGACACCTGTTGCTTGCACACGAGTGATGTACAGTCTGCTTATAGGGCTCGCTGGCGTAAGTTTGTACGGAAATATTGATGATGTTATATAGGACAGCCTGAGTATAGCTTTTATGTACGATCTGCTCAAAGAGATTGCGCAAGTGTTTGATTTAGTTGAGCACGGGGATTTGTACAGACACCTATGTGGCAGTGTCGAAGTTTTGGATCTATGCTTGTGTACATAAGGTCGAGTATGAGCTGAGATAAATGCATCGTTTTGGGCTGCTGATCTGAAATCGTCATGGTTTTGGGAAATTCTGAATCATGGGGATTTCTGTGTGCTTCTGTGCTTTGTTCCAGTGTTGTTGTAGGAGTTTGTCTTGAGTTTATGACATGGATACCTGCTCTGGGTGTTGTGCATTTTGCTCCGTCCTCATTGAGCTCCACACTGTTATGCTGATCCCGCTGGTGTCCAGGCTACATCTCTAAATCTGAAGCTATTTGTTGGGTACAATGACTTATGCTTAAGTGAAAAGATGGTGATGGTGACGTTGTTTGTTTTGAAGGCTTGTCTTCTTGCTGGTTGAGAGAGGCGTTGGTAAGCAGAAAATCATACTTAATCCACTTGAGGGTTTTCCATTGCTCCCCAACTGTTTTTTTCTGCTATCAATGGGACCCCATCCCCCGTGTGAATTTGCCCTTTAATCGTCATACTTTTGGAGGAAAAGGACCCTCACACTCTCCACAATGGAAAGTCTGATTGAAACAAGATTTTAAGGGGGTGATCCCCCCATCATATCCCACCCATAACTGCATGGAGACCTCCAATTCACTCAAACTAAGCAACCCAAACTCAGTGCATCAGGTTACAGCAAAAGACAAGGGAAAGGCATATTTCAGCTTACCACTTACTCTACAATATTTGAGTTTTGATATAAAATAAACCTCTGTTTTGAAATTACAGCAAGTCAATTTCCTCTTATCAGTAGAAAGAAAGAATGGAGGGGGAAGGGATGCATAATAATGAAGTTGTCCCATTTCCACCCTTACCTCAAGGAGAGAGGGAAAGAACAACATCACCTCCTCTTGAATAGGATCCATTAGATGAAACTTATACACAAGTTGATTATGATAATCCACGAATAGAGTTACCCTCCTCTTTCCAACAAGAACCTATTGATAGAGAGTTCTCTTTTGGAAATGAGAGAAAAAATAAGTCCACCCAAGAGCAAGGTGATGAGTTTACACCTTTAGGCCAAAATTCCATGCACATGGATTATAATGCAAATGCGAAGAGAAGAGTGGAAGGGTCTCCCATTGATAAGCTGGTTTCTCATCTTGGTTATATGATTGAGCAGTCCATAATAACAAAGCTAAGAACAAAGAGGGTTCTCAATTTTGGGTAGGAAGAGCTGAGTACTACTTTAAAAAGAACCAAGTTTCAACCACAAGAGAATTTAATTCCTTAAAAATGATGGAGAAAGGGAGGCTCAAAAAATCTTTAATTGGATTCACCATTTCGAGGTCTCCTTTTCCCAATAAGATAAGACCAATCAAGAGAAGCTTGCTCTTGCTACATTGCATCTACAAAAGGATGCTTTAATCCGGTGGTCATTGTTACAAACAGAAAGAGAGGCTATCCTTGAATGGGCTAAGTTTGTGGAACAGATGAAAGTCAACTTCATGCCACCAAGTCATTAAGAGAACTTGACCTTCAGTTGGGAAAGATTCAAGCAGTTCGACAATGAGACTTTTGCTGAATTTTCAGCCAAGTTTTGGAAATTAGGAGGCTTCCTCATGCTGATCTGATCTCAGGGATCAAATTAGCATGAGGAAGCCTGCTAATCCATCCTTAGGATCGGATTATCATGCAGCCCATGAAGGGGCTACACATCTAATCCCATCTCATGTATCTCTTTAGAGTTACCTAGAAACAGTGACGAAGATAGAAGAAAGAAATCTCTAGCAGCCCTAAACCCTAATGTAAGATATGAGGTTAAAATGTTCAACCCAAACAACTAAACCGGATGAAATAGCTGAAAGAAAGTTGAATTCTCATAAGCCCTTCAATTAAAGAAAGGGAAAGGCTCTTGTGCAGAATGTAAACAGCCAATCATGTCCCAGATGGGTGCCATTTCCTTCTATGACTGATGAAGAAAAGGAAAGACTCATTGAGGAAGGCAATTGTTTTGGATGTAAGAAACATAAGCTAGGGCATGTATTGCATTAGAATTGCCTCCGCCTATCCCCCACCATCACCTTTGAATCGGGATGAGCACCTTCCATAGTTTTGAACCACTCTCTTTTGTTGGACGTGTGTTTCGAAGCCCCCCTATCTACATACCAGCCCTCCTTGCCCTCACTCAGTGCATAAGCCAAACAGTGCCCAATGAGTAAGAAGCGCTCCTCTATATTGACATTGGCTGAATCTGTCTTTGGCTCCTCCTTACTCTTGGACTCCCTCTTCCACTTCAAGTCTGCCTTCTTCTTTCAGTAGTCCTTTGCATAGTGGCCGAGTTTCTCACAGTAGAAGCACTTAATCTTTTTCTTCTTCTATGCATTTTCAGCCTTGTTGCCTTGGAGTCCTTTGCATAGTGGCCGAGTTTCTCACAGTAGAAGCACTTAATATTTTTCTTATTCTATGCATCTTCGGCCTGTTGCCTTGGAGTCTTTAGACTTGCCCTTGCCGGGCTTGTCTTTTTCCAGAAGTGCTTTGTCATCCTCTTTGTTGTACAGCTTCTCCCGGGCCTCCTCCTGCAATAATAAGGGTTCAAGCTCTTCAAACCTAAGAGGCTTGTTCCTCTCTCTTGCTATGACACCTGTGACAAAACCCTTGAAGCTTCTAGGTAGCATGCCAAGTGTCAGCAGTGCCAACTAGCTTGAATCCACATTTTGACCAACTGAGGCAAGTTGATCTCTCACCACTTGACTTTTGTCAAGTGGTCATGAACAAAATCTCCCTCATCCATGCCTATGTTGAACAGCTAATGCTGAAGAGTTAGAATACAAGACGTGTTGTCTGTCTCATATAGATCCTTCAGAGTGGCCCACGTCTCTACTGACGCATCCACCATCTGGATGTGAGGGATAACTGAATCCTCCGTCGTCCCTATGATTAACGCAAGGGCTTGGACATCTTTATCCTCCCATGCTTCGAGTTCATACACATCTACATGCTCCCTTTGCCATCAACTTGATCCTCCGTCATTGCCTCCATTCTTGTTGTGAGCCTCCACAACTTCCAAGCCACTAGATGATTCCGGATCTTCACTTTCCAGATGGGAGAATTGGCCCCATCTAGTTTCCCAGACTCTCCAAAGTTAGGGATAGTAAAAGAAGGAATATGAGTGGAAGAGGAGGAAGGAAGAGCAGTGACTGAAGAGGTTGTGGACTACGGCATCTTGCTGCAACACACCAAATCTGCAAAATAACTCACTGTAGAAAATAACAGAACTCCTGTGCAGACCTGAGCTGAATCGGGGTTGCCTTGGTGTAGAACGACTCAATCCTTTGATGTGAAGACCTAGAACTGCAGCTTTGGCTCTGATACCATATTGGAAATGGAGGAAAGACTCACTCAGTCCTCCCACCCTCTGCGAACGAGGGTCAGCTCCATCTCTCAGACTCAATGATGCAGCTCACTCATGAAGACCTCACTCAAACAGTAGAGAATAGACAGCGTATACAAGAAAAAGAAATAGAGAGAGAACTCAGATGCATTCCTCCACCAAACAATGGGCAAAATAAGTGCGTAGGTGAGCACAAAACAACCAGCATAGGGCTGGGCAAACTGAGACTCTCTACAGCCTAACCTTGCTGAACTCTTGCTCCGGGCTGCCTCCTATAGGCTTCAGTGGCTGATGCAAAATTGAGGGGTGAGGGGGGCCTTATACAGGGGCTGGCTGTCCCCTTGAAGTAACCGACCTGCTGGTCGGTTTTGCCCTACTGGGCTGACCCCCTTGGGTAGGCCTATAAATATGACCTCCCAAGGGCTAGCTTGCTGCTGTGCATCTATCATCCAATACAGCCCCCCAACCCCAAAATCATCTCCCCCTTATGGTCCAATGCCCCCATGTCCTCCTCATATGCCTACTCCCAAGTGGGGACATTGACCTCCAACAAGGAGGTAGAAATACCTCCACCAAGAAATCTTGGTTTGAAATCAACCATGCCCAATCTTTACCCACTTCAACACATATGGGTGAGAAATTTTTTTGCTGCTAACTAATTTGTTGAGATTTTTTATAGATGATTGAGCACTATATTTACACAAGATTTCAACAGCATTGTATCCAGAGGAGAGATTACCAATTAACGGGCGCACAAAGAATGTCTTTCATGTGAGCACAAAGAGATGTTGACACTTACAAAGGGATATTGAAGACACACCACGGTGATACGTCCGCCTTTTTTGGACATTCGGCACCAAGAGGAATATGAACTTTAATGTATAAAGAGGCGATGCAAATGCAAAAGTATTAAGAGAAAGCATATGCAAGAAAAAGAGACGAGATATTTCAGAAGAGGCAATAGGAGGCAAGAGATAAAAAGAGGACTTCTACTCATCCAAGCATAGGGTGGTAGACACTAACCAAGATTTTTATGGTGGCATCGAATCATCTAAATAGATAGGGGCCCTTGAGCTGGAGACATTTCTTCAAACGCCATCAAATTTGGACATGTGACACTTCCTAGGTGGGGTTACACACATTAGAGTGCACTTTTATAAGGTCCAAGACCTTAAGGAGGAACCTTAGTACCCCAATTGAGTAAATGGGGTGGTACAAAGACATGTGAGCCTCTGCATGTCTCATCATGTGTCTTCTTGTCACTTTCACTCACCTCACCCATATCCACTTCAAAGTACGTAGACACGTAGCATGTGCTCTATGCTTAAGCAAGAGTCAACATAATACCAATCTAGGTGCTCTTCCCCATTGGATGGCCATGTCCAAAATCCATTTCTCTATCCCTACACCCTTGTTTGCTCCGTAAATTAAGAAAAACGAACAGTAATCTGAAGCATTCATGAGAAAGAGAATAATTTGCATTTCACATAGGAGCTGAAAAGAAGGACAAGGACCTATATTTTGAGCAAGACATATAGAAAGCCTTCAATATAAATATATAGGCTTGGAAGTAGCATACAATTACAAATCGAATGCTTGTGTGCAGAGATGAGACTTAGTAGAACAAAAGACCTTTTTTAAGATGTGAAGCAAATATAGAGAGACACATAATGGCATTGGAAAACCAAAAAATTCTTGTTCTTTAACTTGGTACAACCAGTTGTTTTCTATGATTACCTAGCATGGGGACCCGGCCTAGCATGGGAAGCATGGAAAACGATTGAGTGAGCCCAAAAGAGCTTCATTGCTGAGGAAGTAGAAGGCAGGCCACTAACTCCTTACCCAATGTTGCTGACAGAAGTAGGAATGCTCCATCTAGCAGGAGAAGCACTCTACTAATTTATTTACTACGTTCGCAAAATGAAAAGGATACGCTACCATGAAAGGCTCTAGAGATGATGAGAGGAAAGGGGTGGTAAAAGAGGAGTCTAAATGGTTGGGGAAATTGGGAATTAATAGAAAACAAAGGTGGAAGATGAACTCATGTGCTGCTCTATTTCAGCAATTGAGATCACATCGGATTGATGCTTTATGTTCATAATCTACAGCTTCTCTCTCTCTCTCTCTCTCTCTCTCTGTCTCTCTCTCTCTCTCTCTCTCTCTGTGCACATTATGTGAGCGGCATGAGGTTGAGTCAGCGGAGCAATTTGCCTTCCGTTGCCCAGTCTACTACGAGATCCGTGAACTATTGCCTTTTCAGAGACGGATTCGAGGGCCTCTCTAGACTCCTCTCATACCCAGATCAGAGATGCCTTGCTACTTTCATTCACAAGGCGATCAGACATAGAGCATCTCATAAGATCACGGAGACAAGGACGGGAGCCTTGTTTGCTCCATCCAGAGTATGATCACAGAGTTCTTCTTGCCAAAGCGTGCTGCCCCGTGACCTTAGCAGGAGAGGCAAAGACCCCGAGACCAAGATGCAGCACACTCGACAAAGGACAAACGCACAGATCACACTAGCTGACATTTCTTCTATTTTCAGACCTGCGATACGGCCGACAAGAGTTACTGTGGCACTCGTCGGGTGTAGAGTAGCCACCAGGAGGGCACGATGGACTACTCCAGACAGCAGATAGCTATCCAGTATGGGCTTCTTGCCTACACTACCTAGTCCATCATTGGGTGTACCTTGACGTTTCCATACCTTGTGTGTGCTGCACTGTATTGTATTGTATTGGATCAGAATGCATCTATTATGAGGATGATGATGCCAGGGATGTCTATGACTATGGCGACATGTATGATGCTAGCATTGACTATGTCTACACAGTTTTCTCTAGCATGGGTTAGGATGCTCGCTTAGTAGCTCCACCCTTTAGCTCATTGTATCGCGTTTTCTATCAGTCTCATAGACCCATCGGTCTTCAGTAGACTTTAATAAACTTTCTTTCTTTCTCCACATTCAGATGAAAACACCAAAGAATATCAACATGAAGGATAACTGGTCTCACCTCAAAATACTCAACTATCTTTTGTGAATGTCTGCCCAATGGCCCTGCATAGATGACTTGGCCACCTCGCTTCATCAACAAAAGCTGAAAAAGGAGAGAGTTTCAGTCATGTTTACAACAGTGAGCCATAATTTTTAAGAGCTCGGCCCTTCATGCCCATCAAAAAAACAAAAAAGTCCTTTCAGCTGCACATGGATTCATATTTTGCCCACCTCATCAAAAGCTTCGAAAATATCAATGCTCGGCTGATGAATTGTACAAACAACTGTCCTTCCTGTGTCCACTGTGTTTCGTACTGCACGCATTACGATGGCTGCTGCTCTAGCATCCAGTCCCGATGTAGGCTCATCCATAAAAATGATAGAAGGATTAGCCACAAGCTCCACAGCAATAGTTAGCCGTTTTCGCTGCTCAGTCGACAGCCCACTTACACCTGGGAGCCCTACTAAGGCACTGCTTAAATTGTCAAGCTCAACAAGCTCCATAACTTCATCCACAAATTGCTGCAGCATACAAAATATTCCCAATTTCAAGAAAAAGAGACATCATGCCAGAAGAGAGAGTCTTCAGGGCACACAAAGGAAAAAATAACAGCGAGATCAGAAAAACGAGTATTAAGTTGTGTTGCTGAAGAGCATACCATCCTTGTTTCACGATCAATGCTTGCCTGCAATCGGAGCCAAGCGGAGAAGACGAGAGACTCGCGAACAGTAACCTGAGGAGAATGGACGTCTGTTTGTTCACAATAGCCAGAAATCCTAGCAAAGGTCTCTTGCTGTTTTGGGTAGCCAGATATGCAAATGTCCCCCTCGATGTAACCACCAGTCTTTCTGCCTGCAAGCACATCCATGAGAGTCGTCTTTCCTGCTCCACTAACACCCATTAGAGCAGTGAGCACACCAGGCCTGAAAGATCCTGTGACACCCCGCAGTAATTGTAGTCTGCTATCTGTGACACCTTGTGCCATCATTTCCTTCAAAGATTAGAACATATGATCATCAGACTAGCAGCCTTTGTGTGATGAAGCAGAAAATTTGAGAAAAAATCACATTTAACATAACAGAAAAGGAACAAGAGGCCTACCACAGGCATGTCTACATAGTATTTCACATCCTCAAAAGAGATGGACAGTGGTTGGAAGGGAAGGGACATTCCATGCTTCACTCCAGCCCTCTCACCACCATCATTGTAGCTGTCACGGTGTCGTGAACTAAGTGTCATATAGTGCATCTGTACCTCAACTGCAGAACAAGGCATGCAATCACTCAGAGTCACAAAGGTTTCAAGCCTACCATATACAAATATCATGGAATTGAGGAGAAGCCCTGCTTACAAGAATTATTTCCATCTGCAGTAGACAAAGATCTCGGCAGAGATTTACGTCTAGAGCGTTTCATAGAATCCATCAAGACAGCATCACTTTTATCTTCTTGGCTGGATTGCATTTCGGCAAGTGCTTCCTCAGAAATTACAGCCTGAGGCTTCCCAATTGCTGCACAAATAATGGCATTTCATTGGTAGACTGTACCGAACACACAGATATGATTCCACATTATTGCCACAAAAACAGCCGAACTGCTGATGCTCACTTACGGTGGAAGTAGGACAACACCAGTGTGAAGAGGATGTTAAACAGAACAATGAATCCAACCAAAGCAGCAATACCAATCCAGTAAAAATAAGATTTGGTGTAAAGCCCGCGATTTCTGAGTATTTCAACACCAGTGGTAGTGACATCCGTTGAGTTCACCAGTTTACTCTGCAAGGCAACAATATATTAATGCCTGACGAAAGCATTGTAGCATATTAAGGCTGGATTGAAATTTTGCCTTATAAGAAGCACTAGGTTAGGCCTCACCCATCGAGGAGCAAGAAATTCATTGACAGTAGTTGCTGTCTCCCCATATGCAAGGGGAGATGCCCAGTAACCCCATATCCACCACTTGGGAATTTTTGCTGCAGCAAGAAACCCACCATCAGAAGACAAATGATGCACTTCTCTGAAAATAAAGAGCACCTTGTAGGGCCAAAGTTATGTCTAGAAAGTACACCTCGTGGAATGATAAATCCTCCAAGCATAAATATAATTAGCAGCACAAAGGAACCACCAGTGTTGGCAAGGATCATGGATCGACAAAAACCACCAATCAACCGGAAGAGAGATGAAGACATCTGATGCATGAGAAAGAGTAGAAGATACTGCCGGAAAAACCTGAACATATCAATTCCACCTTATCTTGAGTAATAGAACTCGGGACACTTGGTCATCCTATAGACAGCTATGTCGAAAGCCACTACATGCTGAAAAAAGGTTCAAACCCATATATGCACTAGGTAGTGCCTTAGCATCTACCTGCTAGGTTCTGGAGAAAACCCAATAACATAGTACGTGAGACACACCCAGAGACCTGACTCAATAATGGATTGCGGGATTCTCAAAACAAATGTTGGTAGCGTGTAAGCCCATGCAGGGTAGAACAAGAGGTCACGTTGTTTGAAAAAAACAGGGAGCCTTAAAATTGTCAATGACATCTCTGCAAAACCGTTGAACATGATGATGACAAGCGAGAAGAACAAAGCCCCAAGATAGTAATTGCCATCTGCTAAATCTGCTTTGAGCCTTGTCCTTAAAAACACGGTCATTGCAATGAAGGCCACAATAACCAGCTGTAAAACAGTGGAAACAGAGTTATGTCCAGCCAGGATTACGTAAAGAAAGAAACCTCCATAAGATCAAACTGTTAACGTTTGGATGTACCTGCACACCCTTGAAAATGTAGACAAACGAGTTACGTTTCATGAGAAGCCATTCACGAGCAAAGCAGGCCTTGAAAAGGGCCACCTTGCTGACCGAATATCTGCTAAATGACAATGCTGCCCTGTGGCTCCGCTCCCGTGGATATGGACGAGAAAGATCATCAGCAAGACGACGACCCACATGAAAGTGATTAAACTTATCGACAAATTCCTTTACTGGAAAATAACGATAGGGCTTTCTTTTGTCGAACCAGTATTGCTCTTGGTCTTTACGGGAAGTGACCTGTAAAATATGCCCATCTTAACATTAGCATTGCAGGGCTGCATTCATTTCCTGCTAAAGTGAATTCCAAAAGGCCCTCAAGTAGCCTCTTAAATTACCTCTTGCAAGAAATCTGCAGTGCCCTTTCTCTCTGGGCATTTGAAGCCACAGACCTCAAAGAACTCTAGGACATTCTCTCGTGGGCCTAAATATACAATCTGTCCTTCTGCAAGCAGAAGCACATCATCAAATAATTCAAAGGTCTCTGGTGGAGGCTGCAGAAGGGACATTAAGATGGTCCCGTTCAGGACATGCACAAATTGTCTGAGGCACTTCACCACTTGAAAAGTAGTAGAGCTGTCCAGACCGGTTGAAATTTCATCCATGAAGAGTGTTTTAGTTGGCCCTACAATCATTTCTCCTGTAAAAAATGGGTAGCAGAAAATTTTGTAGAGTTAAGGGTACGGCAAGGAAAATCTACTTTCTACGATTATTCACTTCAACATGAAATCATATCTGAACAATGTACCTGTGGTAACCCTCTTTTTCTGACCTCCTGAGATTCCTCTTCGCATAGGATCACCAACCATCGTATCAGCACAGACATCCAAACCAAGAATCTTCACAAACACCAGGAGAGTATATTATCAAAGGCACACGTTCTACAGTATACCAGATAAACCCTGCCTCTTTTATAGCAACCATACCTTCAAGTTATAATCTGTTTGTAGACTACCCTTGATCCCTTCCAAGGAAGTTGCCTGTTTAGAAACATCACTCGCACTATATCAACAATTAAACAAGAATACATAAAAAATGCACGTCATGAAAATAAACGAGTTGAGATTACAGGGATACATGAAGTATATTGTATCGGACCTTCATAAATGCATCAATCTCAGCATCAGGAAAAATCCCCGCATGTTTCTCTCTCTTGGCAAGCTCCAATAGCATCTCTTTTTAACAAGAGAGACACGTTTCTGTATTTAGATTCACCAACAAACACAGCAGATGTACTTCGCCTACCAGTTTGCATTAAGATCTTACTCACCGTATTTTGTCCCAACTCCTTGGCACTGAGCAGAGAAATCCAAAGTCTCCCTCACTGTTAATTCTCCAATGTGCAGATCATGCTGGCTAATATATGCGGAGGTCTTTTGGGGAACAAACTCACGAAGAGTGTGACCATTGTACGTGATGCTTCCCTTTGTCTGTGCGTGTTTTACAAACCTTGCTTAGAAGTATGTACACATTTACACTCCCAGAGGAGCACTTGGCAGGACAGCGGCAGACCAATACAGAGCAGAGCAAAATTGGCTAACAAATATCCATTAGCTCACCTTCAGAGAGGGATCCAATTTCCCAGCCAAAGCCAGAAGAAGGCTCGTCTTTCCTGATGCAGGAGGACCCAGAAGAAGTGTCATCCTGTAACGGAAAGCTGTTCGTGGGTAAACAATCGTGCAAATGCAAATGCATTGAGCTTCATAGATACATTGAGAATTCGCATTGGAATTAGGATAGTTCCTGCTTTAAGCAAAAAAATGGAATCACCTGCAAGGTTTGATGATACCACTAACATTTTTCAAAATGGTAAGATTAGCCTTCTTTGTTGTAGATAAGTGAAGCACACCAAGGATTCCCTGCGCAAAAGTGGTAGAACCATTTTTCACATCCGTCGTCCAAGCCAGACTTCAGAATTCGTAGCCCATTGCAAAATGCAGATGTTTCAATCCACATATAATCTCATAAAAGATATCGCTTGGAAGCATGAACTCACCTCTGCAAAGTTCCTGATGACGTTCCAAAGTGTGGGCAAAGCTCTGCCTCCGACATGGCATTCGGCATCAATAGTGAAGTTCTCAAAGCGTACCTCTACTGTCGGCAACTCAATGCCAACTCTGTTCACAACCGCGCACACAGTCAAACAAAACGTAAGCTTCACCTCGAAAGAGCCAGAGTTGGGGCTCTTGCACGATCACGCCACATCGGAGCAAAAAGAATCATCTCTCAAGCTTAAACGAAATCCTTTGCTACTGGCAAATGACGGATCATACACAAAAGCGACATCGCAGCTTAAATCATTGGCGCATACTTGTCAATCCGATTCCTGAGCTTGATCAGAAATTTCTCATTATCTTCTTCCGTGACCTTCAGCAACTTCTCTATAAGCATCTGCCTCTCAACTATGCCTAGATTTGTGACATCGATTTCTTGAGTAACGATTTTGCCACCCTCGAAGCTCTTCAAAATGGAAGTTCGCAGCCGGTCGTAAGTTGGGAGCTTTTCCAATGCTGCCCACTTCAGCGCCTCCTCGTCGTCATCTTGAGGCTCCCTTCTGGATTGCATAGAGCGGGTGAACACATTATCAGGCCCGCGTGAGCCCCAATTTCTTATGCTAGGATTCCGTGTAGTTCTGCTCATGCTTCTACTGAGAGTATTTCTGAGCTGCGTTCCCCATATGTCTATGTTTTCGAGCTCCACAGCCTGCGCCATGACGGCAGGCTGCGCTGGTCACAGTGACAAAAGATTGGAGTAAAGGACGACGATCGCTGCACTACTGTTAAAAATCTGGGCTCAAGGATCTCGTTGTGAGAAGCTTGACAAGAATTGTGGAGACAGGGGACGGCAGTGGCAACGAGCTAGTCGCAAGAGAAAGACCAGCTGCAGTGGGTTGATAGATAGAGAAAGGAGGCTGCCGGCCGAGATCAGACGAGAGAGAGACCAGAGAGAGAGCTACGAGAGAGGATTGAGATTGGTGCTCCGATGCGGGGGGGAGGCAGGGGAAGGGAGAGGTGGCAAGGCATGGCATGGCGTGATAATGTGCAAAGTTTGACGCCGTCCTACTGTGCAAGCTCAACGAGTGAGATAAACAGGGAAGAACATTGGAGTGATCGTCGTTTAAATTACTGGAAAAGCGAAAATGTGGAGGACGGAGAGGGCGAGAGTTGATGAGAAGAATGGTCAATCGATGCCAGCAAATGCGATCCCTCACAAAGACACACGAAAAAAACAAGCATTCACGATCGTCGTCAAACGATCGTGAATCTCTCGATTTGAATTTAACGATTTGAATGGAGATTGGGAAATTTCTGTGTCGCTACCAATCGTTTCTTCGACTGCTCGACATTCGAAATTCAAAATTAACCTTCGTGATTGTCATTTACTCTCGCTGTCGATTTGATCAATTCATGATTCTTCACTTTCCCGACTGTAGATTTTATCACAAATTTCTGAGTTACAATCCTCTCTTCGGAGATCAAAGTCGACGTTCATCCTCATTTTGTGATCTCGACTCGCCGTCGATTTGAATTCATGATTCTTCACGTTCCGAATGGTAGATTGATCATGAAATTTTCCGTGCTTCGCACAATCCTTTTGTCGAAGTTCAGATTTCACTTTCGTGGATCTAATTGCGACAATAGCCTGGGAAATTCTTCGTCTTTGATCACAATCGGTTCGGTGGTATGCTGTTTCCGGATACTCCGCACAAACACATCTACCACCTCGAAATCCCGTCAATTCTCTGTCTTTCTTTTGTATCCTCTCTCGTTGAACTATTCAAATCTTCGACGTCGTCCACAATACCTTATTCCTTTAGCATCTTCTCTTTTCTCCAGCTCACATTACTCCTGCCATTTTCTACCGTACTTCTCCGGCTCGCGGCTCTGCGATGTAATGCCGGATTACTCCTGCCATTATCTACCGTTCTCCGGCTCGCCGCTCTGCTATGTAATGCCGGATTACTCCTGGCATTTGCTACGGTTCTCGTCGCCAGGTCTGCGATGTAATTCCGGCGTTCCCCTGGCTGCCTCGTGGACTGGGGAGGGGAGCAGTACTCTCACCGAAACATTGTGGCCCGATCGCAATCCGTAGTAAATGAAGATGCTATAGTAGCGCCCATATCGTAGCTCGTTGGAACACTTTGGCATCGTGAGAGTGTTCTCCTAGCATTTCAATCGGTGGCTCTTACTTTCAAGTGCATAGGTTCATCTATCTTTGGCAGCATGCACCACCACTTTCAGTTACTAACCTGCCTCTCAACTCTATCTCTCCATATACCAATATTCTCCAACTATCCCCCTCATCATAGTTCAACACCCTCAAGTCCTCCATTAACTAAGCTCTCAGCTTCTCTTTCAACCCACGTCTGTAACCAAACATCATACCCCAGTCATCATACCCCACGCACAAATCTAGATTACCTACACCGTCAACCTCTACCTACGTCCTCGGGTCCTGTCGAAGAATCCCCCTCTACTAAGCACCTAGATCACTCTAGCCACTCATCACTGTCCATCACCTTCACAAAGGATCCTCGCTCCTCTTCTGACCAATCCTCAATGTTTGACATTCTCACAATCACATTGGGGTCCACATATCTAATCTTAGCAGGACACAAAGTGGCCACCAAGAAAGGCTTTCCTACCACCACCACCTAAGCTGACTCCCTTTGGCACCCTTCTTCTTATGATCAACCTTCTTCTTTTTGCAATCTTTCACAACATGTCCTTTCTTTCTCTTCTTCTTGTTGTCTTCATCTAAAGACTCTGTTGTATCGGCAGATTTTGACTTACCTTTACCAGTAGGCTTACCCTTGCCCTTGCCTTTGCTCTAGCCCTGAGCTATCACGGGCTTGTCATCCTTATCTGTACCATCATACTACTTTTCTCAAGATTCTTATTGCAGTAGTAATGGAACCAGCTCCTCAAAAGTCACCAGCACCACCCTATGCCCTGCAATCATCGGAGTCACAAAACGACTATAGCTTTGGAGGAGCATTACCAGCAATAGCCTTGCCATCCTGGTCTAGCTCTCCATTTGATCAACTACCCCCACCAGTTGATTCGGCACCACCTTCAACTTGGTGATGTGTTCATGTACTGATTCCCCTTCATCCATCCTCATGATGTATAGCTCTGTCTCAAGGTCCAAAATTCTTGCCTCATTGTCGAGCTTATACGTATCCCTCAATGTCTTCCAACCCTTGAAAGAAGTGTTCGCCATCTAAAATATGTGGCACTACCATATCTGCTGTCATACCCACAATGATAGCTAAGGCTTCCGCATCCCAGATTTGCCATGCTCTCACTATTATAGCATTCGCTAGCATTATCACCGACGCTGAGGATGATGTAGCTGGAATAGTTACATTGTCCTAATGTATCAACTCCGTCCACATCGCAATCCCCCACAATTCCCTTAACATTAAATGGCTCCAAACCTTCATTTTCTACAATGGGTAGTTGGTCCCGTCAAGCTTTCCTCTCTCACCAAAATTTGGGATCTAGTATCTACTAGCCATGATAATGAATTGAAAGAGATAAGAGTGTCGTACACTTGTCCGAACACGAGCCTCCCACTGGGTATAATCCTTCAGGCACTTGCATGAACCTGGGCCTCCTGTCTAGGTACAATCCTTCAAACACCAAAGCTAACTCCTCTGTGATGTTCACTCTGCGAAAACAGGGACGGAAGTATAGTCTAGAGCAACGAAGATGAGATCATTGTGTATGTAGAGTAGCAGCAAAGTTCCTCTTGTAGTATCTTGAACCTGAAAGATAGTATTATGAATCTTAAAGGATGAGGATAGCCAAAATCTTCTCTAAAAAAGATCCAATCATACTTGCAAAATTAGGATCTAGAGACAAAAAGACAAAACTAGAGAAAGAAAACCTAAAAGCCTACACTTTTTGAGGTCCACCCACTTTGTGGAGGGATTCATGAGGTTCCCCCACTTTGTATAGAGACCCAAAAGGTCCCCCAATTTGTGAAGGGACTCATGAGGTTCTCCCACTTTGTGAAGTGAAGGGACTCTTGTCCAAAGGGTCCCCTACAAAAGAGGTCCCACCTTGGAGGTACCTACAAATTGTGTAGAGATGAAGCTCCCACTCTTTGGGGTTCCGTGTTCAAGTTCATTATTGGTGTTCATGTGCTTGTTCTCCTTGGGTCCATGCTCTAACCTTGCACTCTCCCATCCTCCCTAATTCTTCTCCTCTTCCTCCCTCCTTCTCCTCCTCCTCCTCCTCCTTCCTTCTCCTCCTCCTCCTCCTCCTCCTCCACACTTCTCCTCCTCCGTCTACCTCCTCACTCCACCACCTCCTTCCTCCTTTAATCCTCCTTCTCAACCCTTTACCGCTTGAAGTCGCGAAGGAGACTATCTCTCCACTCCTCAACCTTGGACTTGTCCTAAACCCTGCAATCATCTCTGAATCCTAGAAATCCTAGATATCTCTCTCAACCCTATCCTCCTTCTGAACCCTACAACCCCTTTCTAAAACCTTGAACTCCCGTGGAGGTGAGAGCCTCCATCCATCACTGTTTTTCTCCTACACCTCTCACCGGAATATGACTCGAGGACCTATGCTACACTTGTGAATGCCTATGCTACAACGAGGAATGATACGGATGTAGGTGACAAACACCCTTGGAACCTAGACTTGAGAGAGACAATAACAACAATACATAGTCCAATAAACACACACAGTTATGAGAACGAGAGAGAACACCAATAGTTGGCTATACAAATTGCACACTCCTTATCGTCCCAAAAACATGAACATAGTACAATAAATACTGAGCCCTAATGTGGTATCATATAAGTTCATAAGGACTAGTCACAAGCTCACAGCATGACTAGGGATCCCTAGAGTCCTCTATCCTCCTAGAGCCCTAATATGGTATCATAAGTTCATAAGGACTAGTCACAAGCTCACAGCATGACTAGGCAAGATGAGAGGGACCACAACTATCAAAAGATTCAAGGAATGATGTTCATGCTTCAATGAATGTTATACAAAAAGATTACCATGTGCACTTGTACATAATTGAACCCTATCTATGCATATCACAAAAACATATGGATGGTCATGATTACCAATGCTCATCTAAGAAAATTGTTGAAGTATGGGTCATTGGGCTCGTCATCATCCATGTACATATGTTCACCTCATACTTTTCCCATATAGGTCCTTTGCTCCACTCGTTGACTTGTTGTTCACTGCTCAACCTTCATCAATTCATCTTAAACCATTGAATCTCTACCACTTCATGTTGGGGATTCAACATTTAAGAAAATTGTAAGTCACTATTGAGTTGATCATGCTAGTAGTGTCAACATGCTAGTAGTGTCAAGATGGTTTTGTTGCTCAAGTAATGGAACCTATGTTGTTGATGCATAGGTGAAAATAGTTGTAAATGTGGGTGGGTAGATCCCACCACTCATTAAAAGTCTTGTATATAAGATTGCAAAGGCTAGGGAGTTTGGGTGGCCTTGTTTGCAAGTGCAACTCATGTGTGTGCAATACATTTCCTTTTCCCCTAGAGGCTAAGTATTGAAATAATAATTTATTTCCAACTCATCCTAAAAAAGTCTATTAAATGAATTTCTCCCCTTTGCCCTAATGTTTTGCCTTTCACTACACACAACTAGCATTGATTCACCTGCGAAGTGCACTATCACATGGCCATTTAGAAATGGCTATTTGCTCTGCACACCCAAAGCAAATGTGAAGGCACATCTCATCTACATGAAATGAAGCACTTGCATGCAACCCCACGATTTGAGTACAACACTAAGGAAAAATCACATAAATGAAATTCAAGTGATTCAGCCATTTCAGCTAGTACCGCCATTAGAGTTTCGAGACAGGCTTCAGGATTGGACTCTTCTTCCTTTATGAGAGCAAAAATCCCCAAAGAGAATATATTATGGGTACATGACGAGGCATGAGGTCCATGGAGAAAATGCATGGACGAGGAGATGCTCCTAGAAGAGGAGAAGTTGGTAAACTTTGCTTATTGTATCTGGGTACTTGTAGAATTAAGTATGATGCTTACTTGGTGTCCTCTTATATAGGACTCACACTTGATTAGAATTGAAAAATTGAACATGTAGTTTTAGCTTAGCTTCGTTGGGAACCCAACATGGTTTTGTTCCAAAGCTATGGGGTAACATGCTTTTCCATATATGGTTTTGGTGGGACATGACTTGGATTAACGTTGGTCTTCGAACATGTTATTGTAAGACCATGGTTTTCATAGACATGGTTTTGGAAAGCCAATTGGGAGAATTAGGAAGAGACTAAGAGTCATACATGGTTTTGGAAGGCCAATTGGGAGAACTGGGAAGAAATTAAGAGCTATACAATCACTAAATTAGCTCATCTTGGTCAAATGAATGATCTAGACCTAATTGCTAGCCTTATAGTGATGTTAGTTTTAATGAAATCCTTTTTGACTCCTCTTAGAAATGTTACATTAAAATTGGGTTGCCATGCTTATAATGTTTTGCCTAGATCTCCAATTTGGAATTTGTTTTCATGGTAGATTTCATGGGATTCTTGGTGACAATTCAAACTATCTGTATAGCTTTGGAAATCATATAACCTTTTCTCAATATTGAGAAAATGCATTACTTGTCCTATATCTCCAAATAAAATTTCCATAGTTATCGAGTGATTATCCTTCTTTGGAATGTTATGACATCCATGTTCTATCCATTGTGGCTGACCTCACCCTGGAACATGATATTTACTCAATTGCCTTTGGTGTCATGAATTATGATAGGTGGATATAACTGTGCTTTCCCTTTAGTCATCCATCATATGTGATTATGTGTTTTATCAAGTGGTTCCCATTTTTTGAAGTGTTTCCATTGGAAAACTCAACTTTGTTGTTGTCATCTACTAAAAGCCTTAGCAATTATTTGGTCATCCATGACATGTGATTATGTGATTTATCAAGTAGTTCCCATTTACTAAAGTGTGCACATTGGCAAGATCGGATTTCTTGTCTCTTAAAAGCCTTAGTACTAAAACTCGAGCGCACGCGTCGCGACCTTCCCGCCTCCCCACTGCTGCAGCCCCGTCGCCCACGGCCCCTCGCTGCCTGCGCGCCGCTTCACCCCCCTCCCCCCCCGTCTTCCTCCACTTCCCCTCCCTCGCCCTCCTCCACCTCGCCTCGCACCCCTCTTCGATCTGATGGCAGCAACGGCTGGAGTTCAGCGGAACCTCCCTCGCCTGGGCCTCCGTAGACCTCGCTTGAGCAGCCTCGATCGTGTGATGGTGGGTTCACCTCTAGCGGCAGAGCTGGCCAGTGGCGGGTTGGGTGGTCTGCACCCTTTGCCCTCTTGTTGGGGCATGCTTCGTTCGCGTAGGGCTTGTAGGTGCAAGTTGCTTTCTCGTGCCACCCGTGGCTTGGGGCATTGCATCTCCTCGGAGGGGAGCATTGTTGGCTGTAGCCTGCTCCTCCGCCCCAGCGGCTTGCATCACCTGCACCTTCATCGCAGCAACAGGAACATCTTTCAGGAAGCGTCGTGTGTGCTCGGGACCTTTTGTCGAGGAAAGGTTTGGTACTACCTCGAGCTCAAGGAGATAGAGATGCAAGATGCCTGCTCCCATGGTGGTCAAGAGCTCTTCTTGATGGTCAAGCTCGACAACAGGGATCCTGGCGCTTCCGATCTCGGAGCTACACCGGCTCGTGGAACCTTGCTACCTCGACGTGGCTTCACTGCTTTCCTCCTAGCAGGGGTTCTTGATCGTGGTTGGCACCTTGGTCATGGTCGGCCTCGATTGCTGGATGTTGACTCAGAGGAGTCATATCAGTTGATGGTTCACTGTCTCGAAGACCTTCTTCCCACAGGGCGGCGGCTCTTGGCTCTATCCGCAGGGCTGCTGGACTTGATCCCTTCTCTTGGGGCTCTACTCTTTCTTGTTGTACCAGGAGGCACCCCAACTGGGTTGAAGCCTGCAGATGCGTGGAGCGGGCTACTGGAGTGCGGACTCGCCCCCCGTCAGGCGGTGGTTGCTCATGCAGGCGGGTCTTTTCTTGTTGGTGCCCTCGGGCGGGCTCGATGGAGGGGAGCTCAGCGGAGGAGGGACCCTTTTTTGCTTGGGTCTCCAAGCTTCTCAAGACTCAGAGCTTTTCTCGAAGATTCTTTTTCCACAAGGCGGCGGCCCTCGACTCCTTCCTCAGGGATCCCTTCTCCTTTGGCTCTACTTCTTCTTGTCGTACCAGGAGGCTCCCCATGTGGGTTGAGGCCTGCAGGTGCGTGGAGCGGGCTACTGGAGTGCGGATTCGCCCCCCGCCAGGTGGTGGTTGCTCATGCTGGCAGGTCTCTTCCTATTGGCACCCTCGGGCGGGCACGATGGATGGGAGCTCAGCGGAGGAGGGATCCATACATGCTTGGATTACGAGTATCTCCAGGATTCACTTCATCAGGGATTATTGGTCGGCCTTGATTGTTGGATGTTGACTCAGAGGAGTCATATCAGTTGATGATTCACTGTCTCGAAGACTTTCTAGTACTTCCAGGATTCACTTCATCAGGGATCCGTAGCTTTTTTGGTTTCGCGGTTTACTGGTTTTCAGAAGACCCAGACTAGGGTTTTTTGTTTAGACAGCATTTCGCAACAGTTTTTTGCTTGGCCCTGTGTGGCTTGTAGTTTCGCAGGTGCGAGTTATCCCTGTGCTCCAGCATTGCTGTTGAGTCTCTTGTATGCCTTGTCTTGAAGTAATATAATTAGCCCTTCTTTAAAAAAATAAAAATAAAAGCCTTAGTACTTATTTGGTGCAACATTTTACGAATGATTCTTCTCTTGCCCTTGGTTATGGTTTGGCTTAATAGCCTTTATGATTATAGATATATATGTTTATGTCACTTCATTGCCCATACTCCAGCCATGGCCATTACATGGGCTATGCTCGTCATGCTACTTCATGGCTTTTAGAGCATCTGACATTAAGTATAGACCATGGAACTTCATGGCAATATTCAACCACCCATAGATGCTCATTGTGGCACACTGCAACATCTATTAATTGCATATAGTGTATTATCCCTTGCCATACCAACAACTTAATAGATTGTTAGTGTTTAATGGATCGCCTAATAATACTTGCATTCCACTACTCTAACCCTCAAGATCTACATATCAATTCCAAGTAATTTGGTAACTAATCATTGAGTAATGGATGAGGTTGTCGATGATGAGGCTTAGGACAGGTATGGCTTTGGAGCTCATGGGAGAATTTTTTGTATTGGTAATGTCAATAACTTGACTTGAGGGTGCCTGTTTTATTACTAATTTGCAATATCATATGTGGTTCTCATATCAACTTCCTATTGTCACCTAAAGATTATGAAAGTGCATGCGGGTGGAAGCACATTAACCTGCTATGCTTTTTGTGATTTTTAGAATTGATAAGATAGCATGAGCGAAAAGCACACACATTTGAGAATGATTCATGTTCATTTGATATTTTTATTTTATAAAATAATGTTTAAGAGTATGTGAATAACCATAACAAGGCATGGCCTTGCTCTCAACTGAATGCAATTGAAGTTGAATGATAGTTGAGAGCCTTAGTGAGTAGCTCAAAAAGCAGGATGGTGTAAAATCTGTAATGGGTGACATGCTTGCAGGAGTTGGTTGGGAAGGGAAGGAGTGGTGGGCATGGGCTCCACAACTTCACAGAGGGAAGGAGGCATAGGAGAGAACAGGTTGGAGGGAAGATAGAGCCACCTCCAATTCCAGCTTGCAAGAACACTACCAATAAAAAAGAGGAAGTTGCTCCTACAGACTCATCATCAGAAAGGGAAGTAGCTGAGCTAGAAGTTTGCCTGAAAGTAGAAGACAAAGCCCCTCCAAAGAGGAGGAGAGTCAACATGCAAGCCTCTTCTAGTTCTAGTTCATCTTGTTTTTGTACCTACAGGTTTTTTTTTTCTCTATGTCTCGTCTCCACATCATTTACACACTTCAACTAATGTGGCATCCTATGTTCAGGGTGATGGAAAGCTCCCAAACTGGAGTATCCAAAGTAAAGGAGGTTGTGCCTTACGAAGGAGGCTTTTCATGTTGAATGCGGCCTTAGTTTGGTGGGAGGTGATCTGAAAACCTTAAAGGAGACTGATTTGTTGGGAGAGGGAGTGGCTAGGCGTGTTTAAAACTCCCAGAGATCCCTCTGTGTATAGAATTAACTACAACAGTGTTCGTCTTAAAGCATATAGGGATTTTCTTCTTTTACACAATAAGGTGTACCAAAAACAATTCCCTACTAATATGGAGGTCACAGTGTCCTTTGTGAGGGCACACGCAAAATAGATTAGCCCGATTGCAATTGAGCATGGCAGTTCAATCAATTTTGCATGGGCAATTTTTGTAGAGCAGCACATCGAGGAGTTAAAGAAAAGTGGTTATTTTGAGAGCCACACCATTAAGTGGAAGAGAAATAATGAAGGAAGTTCTACAATCCATGATGATAAGGAATATTATTTTCAAGATGAAATTCCTGGAACAAATGAGAAGGGGTACCCTGAAGAAACCCCATATCAAGGAGAAAGTTTACATGGCATGGCAAGAAAAATAGGG
Source organism: Dipteris shenzhenensis (assembly GCF_047967505.1). NCBI lineage: Eukaryota > Viridiplantae > Streptophyta > Polypodiopsida > Gleicheniales > Dipteridaceae > Dipteris > Dipteris shenzhenensis. Next base: position 12,172,584 of record NC_141603.1, on the reverse strand, counting down.
GTCATATGCTTGTTGGCCATCCACATGTAGAGGAAAACATTATTTCTCTGATTGATCACTTGGTTGCTAAACTTTAAACTATTGCATAGGAATTGGAGAGGGCAAACACTTCATTAACAAATGCAATGGTTAGGAAGAGGAGTTGGGAAACTGTAAGTGCAGCTGTGAAGCAACTTCAACCAGAGAAGGAGGAAGTGGAGACTGAACTGCAATTTGGAGCCAGACTTCGCAGATACAAAGAGGATGTTTGAGCTACAATTGACAATTGAACATCTCTTTAAGACCTTGGCATGCTTGGACATTGAACATGCTGAGAATGAAGTTTTTGACACCCAGGCATGTGCATCCAACTTTGACTTTCACTAGTCCCATTTTGAGTTGTATTTGTATATATTCATTCACAATTTCCTCATATTGGTGCAATGATTGGCAATGCAAATAATGTCTAAAATCGAATAAAAAATCTTGAATAATTCACACAAATAGAACTCTTTCAATGTGTGAAATTTGGGCTTTAAAGAGGCCCGATTTGGACTTTAAATGACCATAAAAATGTGTGGCAACACTTGGCAGTTTTCACAAGACACGAACCTTGAAGTGGCGGCACAAATAGCAGAGTTCGTGGAAGATATGGAACAGATGGTGGAGTACAATGATGGGCTAGGGGAAGTATGGTGGATTGATGGTGGTGCCATGGCAATCCAGCACGACACTCAAGGCTTACATGTGCATGGCATGGTGTGGCGTTGTAGTGGCACCCGAGGGTGGCCTTAGTTGTGCAATGCATGGCACATCATGCTCGAGGCATGGTGGCACCTAGCACTATGCACTCGAGGCAATGGTACCTAGTGTTTTGTGCCTAAGGCATGGTGGCAGTGCCTTGTGCTCCCCACCCGAGGTGGCGAAGGGGAGGTTTAGAGAGAGGTGAGGGAGTTTTAGAGAGAGAAATAGGTGAGGGATAGAAAGAGAGAGTGGGTGAGTGGTGTTAGGGGATTCAGAGATGGAGTGGTGGTTGAGAGAGGGAAAGAGGGTGGTGGGGGTAAAGGAGGAGGAAAGGGGTGTGGGGAGTGGGAGATGGAAATGGAAAAGGGATGGTGAAGTAGGGAAGAGGGTGTAGAGAGAGGAAGGGGTGGTGGGGTGAAGAGAGGAAGGGGGATGGAGAGAGGTAGGGGGATGGTGGGATGGAGAGAGGAAGGGAGTGGTGGGAGGAAGTGGATGGTGTGGTGGAGAGAGAAAGAAGGTGTAGAGAGAGAAAGGAGTACGTGGGATGGAGAGAGGTAGGGAGATGGTGGAGTGGAGAGAGGAAGGGAGTGGTGGGAGAAAGGGGTTGGTGGGGTGGAGGGGGATTTTGGAGTGGAGAGAAGTAGAAGGATAGGGAGTAAGGAAGAAGTGTGTAGAGAGAGGTGGGGGGATTGGGGAGTGAAGAGAGATGGAGGAGAGAGAGGTAGGGGGATGGTGTAGTGGGGAGAGGTAAGTAGATAGTGGAAGTGTAGAGAGAGGTAGGGGGATGGTGGGGTGGAGAGAGGTAGGGGGATTACCTTCAGTGGTGGTGGTAGAGGGGATGGATTGAAAAAGCGGAGGTGATGGGGAGGGAGATGATGGAAGGTGGAGATGGAGGGGCAAGTTTGAGAGAAAAAGTGGTGGAGGTAGGGGAGGAGTTAGGTAGTAAAAGTGGTGGTGGCGGTGGTGGAGATGGTGGACGGAAGTTGGAGGATGGAAAATGGAGGTAGATGGGAAATATGGGGGCTTGGCAGAACTTGGAGATAGAGGAGAGATTGAATTGGCTTGCAAAAGTGAGGGGAAAGAAATGAGGGGGGGCCTTGTTGCTTTTATAGGATGTGGGGGATTTAAGGATTGATTTTTTGTGATTAGTATATAAATATTCTTATGTAAGTCAACCTTGTTTAGGATGTAAATCTCATCCTTTTGCACCATTTGGAAGCATTTTTGCACTCCTTTGCCTGGAGAGATGTGTCTTGAATGGTTTTTTGAAGGGGGTTCTTTTTCACGCATGCTCTGCTTTCACTTCAAGTGCCAAAATGCCTTCTTCCTCATCGACGATATCAACAAGGTCATCTGTGAGATTTGAAAGTTGTCTAGTATTCCTGCATGCACCTTCTCCTCTTCAAAGTTGTTTGAGCCGATGTCAAGTATCCCAATGACAAAGCTTACCTAGTCAGGGGTGGCTCACAGATGCAGATAGCTAAGCCCTTATCATCCAAACCGACCCCCTTAATAAGAGGTGCTCATGTTCCGATATTGTTGAAAATCATGCATGGTTCACATCAAAATTTTCCCAATCAAAATTTCATCATTGATATGCCTCGAAGCTATACAAATATCAAAGACACGTATGCCTCTTTATAGGGTCTATAGCTTTGGTATCAAAGGTGTTGTGTAGATATCCATATTCTTTTCATTGTACTTTCCTAGCACAAGGAGGGCAAGGTGCACCTTCTTTATTGTTTTCATCCATGGTGGTGGGATGTTGTAATTCACCAAAATTATAGGCCATGACGTGCATATATCATGTTCATTTAAGATGGACTTTTACTGCATGTCATCAACAAGCAGTGTGTTGTCAAGGTTGAATTCAATATAGAACGTCCGAATTTATTCAAGATTCTTGAAGAAAATGGTTTGCACTAGTAGCTTATAGGAACCTTAGGCACATTCCCAAACTAAAATGGTCCCTCTATGCATTCATCTTTGCCTAGCTTTGCTAGCAAAAATTTCCTTCTCCTACAGAGGTTAGGAAATGCATGTCGCATTCTATTTTCCATATTGCGGTAGGTGCAACTACTCCAAAGAATTAATCTAAACATATTTGAACATGCCTTAAGGAAGCATTCGACATACTTTTGCACCACGACAACCTCATTTGGCTTATCCTGTAGCAATTTGAAATTGAGGATGCTCAATATTGGGGTAGCCTCTCTTCTTATAAATCTTGTATTTTTTTAGCGATACGCCATTCATGTCCAAAACCAATAGTTTTGTTTTTATACCCTCAGCGACATATATTGTATGTGGCATAACCCTGATTGGGGTTCTTCATGATGGAGTACATGCCATTCAAGCCTCCACAGTAACAACCTATTATGCCTTGCCCTGCCTTGTGCATCATGTTCATTCTCAACATCAACCCGTGAATAATTCTGTATATCAGTAGTGTCTGCTTTTTCATTAGCCTGTGCATATTTCTCAACATGAGCCAGTGAATCCCTCTGTGCATCAGCAGGGTATGCTTTTGCATCAACCTGTGCATCTTTCTCAACTTTAGCTTTGTGTGCCTCTGCATCAGCCTGTGCATCCTTATGAACATATATAAGGGAGTGAATAAATAGGCATGCGGAATTTACTACATGTCATTTATATTTAGCTCCAAAGAGAGGAATGAACGTATAATTCATGGAAAAGGAATAATTATTAGAATGGGAGCCCTTGAAAGACGGAAGGCTTGTTAGATATGGAGACTGACCATTTTGTATATATTTGAAAAATACCAGAGAAATGTACGATAGATGGTAATAAGGGATCGCCATAATCCATGGAGTATTAAGCGGGTGTGCTGGGAGAAACCCGAAGTATCCACGGCCAACGGGAGGGATACCAAAGAACGGGTGATTACCACATGGATCTAAGAGAGGTCTTCTGAGATATCAGTAGCTTATGGCAGCTGACAAGAGATCCCCCATCGGACTGATAGATTATAGTACTGCATAGGCAAAGAAGGGCATATTAGCCACGCAATTGGAGGCAGATTGTAAATCGAGACAGTGATAGCACTGTAAAGGATTTAATGATCAGGGATTCGCAGTAGCTGAGCGGCAGTGGACCGCAGACAAGAGTAAATGGGGGGAGGTACTGGAGGACCTCATTGGAAAGAGAGTCCTCCCCACCACCCAAAGCATTGGAGCATCCCAAGGTGATGCAGTGCAGAAGACTCCAAAATTCGAGAGCTGGCGGGATTGGGAGGACCTGTAACCTGACTACCCGAAGTCGTCGCACAGAAGCTCCAACTACAACGCACGAGTACCCATGGAGCTCCCTCAGGTATTCACTAAGCAAGAAGACAGAGTACTGGTTGAGAACTCGAGAAGGAAGGGACGTTTACTGAGTAGTCACACAAGTCAGGAAGGGAGAATAGATGAATGGTATAAATCCCCCCATGAAGGGAGGAGTTTCGTCCTCTTGCTGCGTGGACGTCGTTAGCCATAACTGGGTGGCAGAGCCGTAACAGAGAGCTCCACCTCCAGAGTCTTAGACACTGATATCATGTAAGCTTACTAGGCTAGACTCTCCAGGAGGCGACTGAGACCAGCACAATCGAAGTGCTAGAAAGGAGAGGCAGCTCCAGATCGGAAGGATCCCCGGAAGGGATGGAGCATAGCGATAGTTTACTCGTTAAATAAGTGTGTCGAATGTGGTGTCGTCGTGAACCGCGAACTGGGACGTTTTCCTCACTAGAGGACGAACAACGTAGAAGCTTCGTCACATATATTTGATGACTTAACCATATGAAATAGTTATATTATGCATGAGAATTCCTTGAGTGCGTAGAGAGGGATGAGGAGTTACTCTAAGAAGATGCGCTGCTACTCTGGTATTTCTCACGAGTTGAGATCTACCTGAACATGACTAAGATATCCGGGATACGGGCTGTCCATTATCGGTTCAATCTTTTACATTGGCACTTCTGGGTTGGAACGACTACAATTGGGAGGTAAATACGTCGTCCAGAGTAACGAAGGCCTCGCGTTAGAGAGAATAGTGTCAGTGTATCTAATATTAATACTTTGGCAAGGCGGATAGCTAATGCAACATTTCACTACGTAGGCTTTTTTCATTTGGCACCCATTTTCATTAGGCGGATAGCTAATGCAACTACGTAGGAGTTTTCATTTTTACCGCCGCATTTCTATTAGGTTATTCGCAGAATACGAGCACAGACAATCTGGCTCAACAATAGTGGGCTCATTGATCTACTGCGGAGGAGGTAAGTAGACTCAGCCCTCTAAGTTCTGTTATGCCCCTAGCATATAATGGAATGAGGGAGGGACCGTGAGCAACGACGCATTCCTCTATGAAAGTCTGCACCCTCCACGTCAAGACATTACCCCACTGCATACGAGAACTGAGGCGAAGCGACGTGATTAGAAGCAGGCTCTAGGGTGAAAAGGGGATCAAGGAATGGCTGAGTGTCTCTGAGAGACACAGGGAGGCCGTAATGATTTGTAGGCACTACGTAATGGTCGCGGGTCGATTTTGAGACACTACATATTATGGCCTTTTCGTCGTCGGAGAAATTTATCCCATGGAGGCGAGTAATCAGGAAGTGACAGCAATAGAATTGTCTGTAATGGTGGAGGAAATACAGGGCATGTTACCTTGATCCTACACTATGAAGGATCACGTGGTGGAGTATGCTCTAGATTAACGACATGAGATGGACGAGGGCATAGTAAAGGTAGATTGAGCAGGAAAGACCGATACCTATGTTTAATTAAGGACTTGGAATCTGCCATTTTGTTTTAATAAAGTATTTTGGGACATGTATCTATGGCGACTTGAAAATGTCCTCTTGCTACTTGAGATATTAATATATGGGTCTCTATTCATGAAGGATATGGAGCAACATTAGTCTCAATGAGTTTCAACTAGTTATTGGGATTAGTTCATTTAAAATCCATTTTATACATTTATTGATGAAGTTAGTACATTAGGAGGAAAGTTGTGGACCCTATGAGATCATATGGAATGGCTATATTAGAGTTAAGATTATGTATGTTGCACTATTAAATTGTTATACAAAAGAACATTCAGATATTATCTCCCCAACTAACAAGGAGAAAGAAGCTGGAAAAAAAATGAGGATATCCCCAGTCACGTGTAGGTGGAGATATAAAGGAACACACTGGAATCATTCATGTTTATAACCTTTATTACCAGAATTTTTACTGCCATTCATTGACTAGACAAGGAGGATATAACATTTGTGTGTTATTTTTCCCAAAGGAAAAATATTTTAGTACCATGTATTGGATATGTATAGAATGTATGGAATATATTGAAGGTTTTTACTGTCATTTTTAGTACCATTATTTACTGTCATTTACAAATTTTTATGAACATTTACTAAAGGAATTTATTGCCATTTACTGAGGATTCTTAGTGACATATACGAAATATGCTTAAAGTGCAAGTGCCAAAATGAGATTAAATGCAAATCAAGTTGGGTGACAAGGATAACAATCGTGTGCTGGCACGGAGGCCTGCAGTCCCACATTAAAAGGTCATCGTTCTAACTTGCCCTTTTTGTGGATGGATGCACGTGAGTTGGCACACTTCTCAACCAGATTTGTTGATGACGTTTGTTGAAGATGACAGTGGCACACTTTATACTACAGATGGAATAGATGGAAGCATATGTTCATCTTATGATAATAGTGGATATTTTGGATGCAACTTTTGGCTAAGACTGAGAATTTTGGGAGTAGATTGTCCTTTGTGTGAGTCAATTATAAACATGGAATTTTGAGTCAACTCAGTCATGTATAGCTATGGCTGTGATTTTACAAGTCCTTGGGGAAGACAATAGTTTTTACCTTAACATCTTCCATTAGATTTGATGATGTAGGATTTTTACAATGAAGGACTGATAATGGGGAAATTGAAACATCTTGGACCCCCCTTCCGAGATTATATTCAGTTGCTAATATTATGGAACCTTTACTTTTAGCAATGCTAATCTAATGATATAAAATATTCTTTGATCCAGCTAATTGGGGAACGGTAGGACTTGGGATGTGAGGGTGTGTTTCTTGCAAAGAGAAATAGTAAAATTGAAAGTTTTTAATGAAATACTGAGATGAAGGATTCAAAGACATTAAAGTTATACGATTCTGAATGGATCAAGGATGTTGGAAAGAGATGAGAAATAGGGTGATAGAAATATAGGTTAAAACACACACACACAAAGCAACACCAACCAGACACTTATAGACCAAGACCCACTCGAATTTTCAAAACTAGGTGGGGAAGGATGGTTTATACACACTCGGATAAAGAAGTTTTTAAACTGTGTAGAAGCAATGCCAAGGAGCCAAATGGACTCATCAAAGTGCTTCCTAGGAATCGAAGACAAATACACCAAGACAAGAGCTAGATTGATTAAGAGAGAGAGAGAGAGAGAGAGAGAGAGAGAGAGAGAGAGAGAGCCGTATGTTGGAGACCTCACAGGTCTATGAGACAAAGTAGAAATGCCAAAAAACTGACTTACTACAACTAGATAACCAAAGAATCAAGGGAGTGTAGAAAGCTCAACTCCTCGAGCTATTAAAGAGCATAGCTACATTCTAGTCCTATCATAATATGGCCTTTGTAACATCTTTGTAACATAATTTTAAGGACTTGGAGTCTCTAATCAATTCTTTTCCATCTCGATCATGGATTGCATAGTTACGTAATCAAATCAAATTTTTTGTGATCATGTATTTTATGCAATAATAGACATAAAGATGCTTTTGTGCTATTCGGTGGTGTTGACCTATAACCGTAATACTATCGGTGGTAAAAATAAAAACTCTGTTACGCTCGTATATATCATCCTAACACCTAAACATATCCTTCATTTATAATAGTCTTTTCTATAGTACTTAACATCCCCCTTGGAAACCCCTCACCATAATGTCAGGTCTCAAGGCATACGAAAGTAGGCTACTCATCCCCTTGGCATGTCCTTTAGTTGGAAGGCAAAGTTGTAAAGGGATTTTATGTTTGTGGCAGGCATTGTGGACTCTTTGCTCTCATGTAAAGGCTTCTATCTAAGCCTATACAAAGCATATAGATAGATCCTTTTTCCATCGCCATGCAAGCTCCCCTTACCATGCAAGGTCTCCTATTTTTTTGTCTCACTCTATCTCACAGTGCTCCTCTTTCTCTCATAATCATCTCCTTTATATTTTGCACAAAGCTTCTCCCATTCTAGCTTTGCTTCTCCTTTTTCCTCCCCCTTCATTGAATCCCCAAAGAAGGCAGGAAGGGGGAGGACAAAGGAGAAGCAAAGCTAGAACGGGAGAAGCTTTGTGCAATATTTGAACGTCACTCACACATATCTACATGGATGATCTCTCTCTCTCTCTCTCTCTCTCTCTCTCTCTCTCATATGTGGACACGCACATGCACGCATGTGTGTGCACATGCTATATGACACACCCCACACACTCTACAGATAGAGCTTGGGCCAATTTAACCGCACACACACATACATAAAAACACATTCTAATGCATGCCCATACAAGCTACAAACTGAACTTGAGTGAATAGCGTAGGGTGTTGAACACAATGGCCAAGCTTTGCAAGTCGATTTGATGATCATTCATATTCACCTACCTAGATGATCACTCACACACACACACACACACAATACATTCTACGCACACCCTATGCAAATGGACCCTTGGTCAATTTGAGAAATCGATTCTAAGACAGACTCACACAAACACTTTTGAGAGACACCCACAAACACTACAAACTGACCTTGGGTTAGTTTGAGAATTGATGGCATAGGGTGTTGAACACAATGGCTAGGATCTGCAAATTGGCCTTATGTTGATTTGATAATCATTCACCATTGATTTGAGAAGTGATAGTATAGGAGTGAACACCATGGCTAGGCTTTGCAACTTCACTTTACGTGAATTGGATGATCACTCACCCAAATACAAAGATATTCAGAATTTGTTTTGAGTTTTCAAATTGACAATAGGTCAATTTGTGCCTCATGGATGCACTCACACATACACAAACTAATTCTATGACATTATACACACACAAAAACACATTCTAAGATGTAGCCACATCTATTGTAAATCAACCTTACTGATTTGATAAGTGGTAGCATAGGGTGCTGAACATAATGACCACGCTTTGCAAATCGATCTTAGATCAATTTGATGATCGCTCACCCATACTCGAAAGCATTTAGAACATTGTTCTAAGCTTTCCAATCAACCTTAGGTCGATTTGTTTCTCATGGATGTTGGTGATCACTCACACATGCACATAGATTCCAAGACAATGATGGGTAAGGCAGCTTTATGACCATGATAACTAGATGCCTATGTCTGTTGAGCAGCATGCAGATGGACCAAGGTGGTCTTAGAGAATCGAGGAGCAACGGAGGGCTTCTACTCACATAGTCAATATGGCCTCGATGGCTGAGATTATTGCAGAAGTAAAGGAGCCTGCGAGTTTGGAGGAAGCACTTGCAGACCGAGATTGGAAAAATGCTATGTAAGTAGAATGTGACAGCATCATGAAGAATGAAACTTGGGAGCTAGTAGATCGACCACATAACAAAAAGGTTATTGGCACCAAGCCGGTTTGGAAGGTAAAGTACAAGGCCGATGGGACTTTGAAAAGGTACAAAGCCAGATTGGTTGCACAAGGATTTTCGCAAGTTGAACGGTTCGATTTTTAAAAATCTTTCGCTCCGACTGCCAAAATGACCACTATTCGCACAGTACTATCAATAGCTGCTCATAAAATGTGGCTAGTTTATCAAATGGATGTTAAATCAGCATTCTTGAATGGTGACCTCAAGGAGGAGGTGTACATGGCTCAACCACATGGGTTTGAGGCCCCCCATTCTGAGAATAAGGATTTAAGTTGAAGAAGGCTCTGTACGGGCTAAAACAGGCCCCAAGAGCATGGTATCAATGGATAGACAAATTCTTCATAAATTAAAGTTCAAAAGATGTGCCTCAATTGCTAACTTGTATGTGTATAGGAAAGGTGGAAAATCTGCTATTATTGTTCCATATGTGGATGATCTCCTTATTACAGGCGACTATGAAGACATGATCCGATAGACTAGAAAGGCGTTGAGCATAGAGTTTGAGATGACAGACTTAGGCTTGATGAACTATTGTTTGGGGATTGAAGTCTGGCAAGAGCCAGGCAAGATCTTCATCTCTCAGCAGAAATATGCAAGGGAGATCTTGAAGGCATTTGGTGTGTTCGAGTGCAAAGAGATAGCTACACCTATGGAGATAAATGCGAGGTTGTCTATGGAGGATGCCTCACCACCAGTAGACATCGAGAGGTACAGGAAGTTGGTCTCGGTAGTCTCATCTATCTATGCAACACTAGACCGGACATCAGTTTTGCAGTTGGCATTTTGAGCAGGTTCTCCAATAAGTCTCAGGAGAATCATTGGAATACAGGGATGCAGGTGCTCAGGTATGTGAAGGCACTCTTGATTATGGCATCACCTATGGTATGGGCACTTCCTTGGCTGGTCATTGTGACTCAGATTGGGCTGGAGATGTTGATTCCAGGAAATCAATTTCTGGATATATTGTTTCTCTTTAGGTTCAAGTATCTTCTCTTGGATCAGTAAGAAACAACCAATAGTGAGGTTGAGTACAAGGCAACATGTTTTGCTGCTTATGAAGCAGTGTGGCTGAGAAAAATCTTATGGCACATGTGCAAGAGGATGAGGCAACTGTTCTGAGGTGCGACAATCAAAGTTGCATGGCCATTGCTAAAAATCACAAAACATATTATAGAGGTTCAATATCACTATGTGCATGATTTGATCGAGGATGGGATAGTAGAATTGGTCTACTATCCAACAAAGCAAAATGGAGCAGATATCTTCACTAAGGCACTCGGGAAGGATCAGCTTCAGGGTCATCTTCAGACACTCGGCATTGGGCCGAGAAGGTAGTTCACCTATGGGTGGACATTGAGGGGGGGTGTTAGAGATGCTCAATGCCCCACCCTCGTGGTAACCACAAGTGGTCCAAGGTGCTCAAGTTGTAAGGCCCCCATATGAGGAGAAGCCATGTGTGAGCTCGGGACACTAGATGGATCTTGACTTGCATGTCAGATGAGGTCTATCAATGAGACCCTTGATGGTAGAAAGGTGATTGTGTGGGAGCCCCTTGCTCTTGCTGGGGTCTGGGGGCTAGTTGGCCCCCCTGGTGGGGGTTCAAGGGTGAGATTCCCCGAGGTGATAGTATAGGGAATATTCCTTGAATATTCTATGGATGACTAGTCGGTTCCACTGACTAGGTTGACTGGTTGACTTCACTGACTAGGTTGACTGGTCAGTTCCACCAACTACGTTAATCCGACTACCGCCCTCATAGCTATAAAGAGGCGACCTCCCCAGTCCATTGTACTAGATTAGATCTTTCAGTAGAGATCTTCTAGCTAGTAGCTCTTCACCTAGTATCTGTCTAGATTGCCATATAAGCTCCACTGTGGGAGTGCACAGGTGGACGGAGCCATCATCTGTACTACATCAGTATTGAAGCAAAATTTTGTTGATCGCTAGTTTGCTGTGTACTCTCTATTCTTTGTTCAGTTTCTGTTCCGCTGCACCGTGTAATTTAACATACACTTGGAGATACTATAGTTACTACTGCAGATATTGTAATTACTCTTGCTCGAGATATTGTAGTTATTGCCATAGATATTGGCAATACAACTTGAGGGCTACATGTTATAGATGGTGTACTTACTACTGTTGAAGGTACAACACCACCACTTGGAAATGCACCCTACATTTTCTTCAATGCTTCCAAGGCACTAAGTAATTCTTGGGATCCTTCAATTGAATCTAGTAAGGGCTTCAAGAAGTGCTTGTGCGTAACTCATAACTTGTATACGACATCATCATTCTTCCCTTTGCACACAACTTCTATCAGTTTTCTTTAATGTTGATGGTTGAGACCATGCCACCATTTCTTACTGCCTCTAGAGTATTTCACACTTGATACATTCTCGGTAGTGATCACCAAAAAATACTTTAATTTGTGCTCCATAAAATACCAAGCATGTTCAAGATATTTGAAAGACACCTTGGAGCCAAGACTCGAAGCCATAGTTTTCTGCAAAGCAATCAAAAACAAAAAATGAGAATTACAATGATTTTCAAATTCAAAATATTAAAAAAATTGCTATTTAAAAATTAAAAGTTAAAAATTTATTAAAAATTTAAAGGTAAAAATATATTTTTATATTTCTAGATACTATTCTTTTATCTAATATTTTTTTACATAAATAATCTAATTCAAAATATTTTATAAACATAGATAACTAATTTAATTTAATTTTTAAATTTTTATTTTATTTATTTATTTATCTATATATTCAAAATTTAATTTAATTTCTCTAAATTTTTATTAAAGTTTTATTTTATTTATTAATTTCAAAATTAAATTTAATTAATACCCCACTCTCCTTAAGGGAGGGATTAACCTCCCCTAAGCCCCCAAAGGAGGAGCCTGTTGCACGCGTAATAGGCCCTCCCGTTGGGGGCTTAGGGGAGGTGATTAACCTCCCCTTGAAGCTGTTGCATGTGCAACAGCTTCAGGGGGGGTAATCCCCCCCTCCTCTCCTCTGCCTCCCTCCTCTCCTCTGCCTCCCTACCTCTCGCCTCCTCTCCTCCGCCTCTCACCTCTCCTCAGCCTCCTGCCTCCCGCCTCCCTCCTCTTCTCTGCCTCCTCCACCTCCCCGCCTCTCGCCTCCCCCTCGACCTCTCCTCTGCCTTCCCACTCCCCGCCTCCCCACTCCAAAAAAAAGAAAGTCGCCCTAAAGGGAAAGGGGAGGGAGGGAGATGATTTGTTATCGGAGGGGGGAAGCAAGAGGAGAGGGGAGGGGGAAGCGGGAGGGGAGAGGAAGGGAGGGGAGGGAGGAAGGGAGAAGAAGGGAAGGGAGGGGAGGGGGGAAGTGGGAGGAGAGGGGAAGGGAGGGGGGAGGAGAGGAGAAGGGAGGAAAGGGGGGAAGGGAGGAGAGGGGAGGGGAGAAGCAGAAGGAGAGGGGAAGGGAGGGGAGAGAGGAAGCGGGAGAGGGGATGGGAAGTGGGAGGAGAGGGGAAGGGAGGGGAGGGAGGAGAGGGGATGGGAAGTGGAAGGAGAGGGGAAGGGAGGGGAGGGAGGAGAAGGGAACGAAGGGAGGGAGGGAGTACCTGGGTGGGGAGGTGGTGGAGGAGCTCGAGGAAAGTTGTGAGAGAGAATGAGAAGTAAAGTTTTATAGGAAATGGATAGCTTTTAGGTCAAGTAAGCTTTTTTTTGTTTTTTAGGTTTTTCTAGTTCTTTTAGCTTCACTATAGGTAGAACGTTCTTCATTTTTTCTTTCATTCAAAGTTCATTCTTTCACACTCCACGCTTCTCTCCTCTCATCAAACTATTGTAGGATTCTGAAAATTTTCAAAATGTTGCAAGAGGTGAGTTCATTTCCAACCTATTGCATACGCAAGAACTTCTAAGAATCAAGTTTTTGTAAATTTGATTTTTTTTTTCAAATGCGATTCTTTTCTAAAAAACGTGTTGCATATGCAACAACTTCAGAAAATCATCTTTTGCATTAAATCTTTTTTCCCACAAATTTTCCTCTTTACTTCAAACTCTCACAACCTAATATTGTTACAAATTTCTCTCAAACTCAAACTCTCCCAGCCTATTGGGCACACAACATTGAAAAAAAAAAAAATATAAATTAGAAAACAATCTATTACAAATTTCTCTCTCAACCTTAAAACCACTCGAACCTCCCTACCTATTGCGTACGCAATAACTTCAAAACAAAATTTAACCATAAATCTCTCTAAAAACTCTTCTCACGACACTTTATTAATATGAGAAATCCATTTATAATATTTTTACTCCATAATATAATAAATTTTTATTAACTAATGTTAAAATACAATTTTGCTAAAAATATATATTGTTAATCTATAAATTAATATAAATATATATATAAATACATTAATTAAAAATATAACAATGAAAATATTTTTGAAAGGGAGGTCTTCTAGCATACGTGCTTTATATAATACTTATTCTTCAAACAATGAAGAATTAGTGAATGTATTTATAAGGTAGTTCTTAATATAAAAAATCTCTACAGTATTCTTCCTACTATTAACTAGATATTAAATTTTAGTTTTAATAAAAATATACATTATTAACTTAAAAACTAATATAAATATAATGTAATTATTGTATAAATTTAAATAAATAGATAAATTATTAATATTATATATTAATAACATTTAAAATTATGTATATTATATACTAATAACCTTTAAATTTTAAAAAGGTAGTCAATCAAAGAATTGAATTAATTTAAAAAATAAGAAAATATTAAATTTTACACACGTCCTTTTAGCATGTATGCTTTTCTTCCATGTGTATAATACTTGTTAGTCAAAGAATGAAGAATTAGAGAATGTATTTGTAAGGTAGGTATTTAAAACCATAGAATCTGGAAGAGGTTTAGCATACTTGCTTATCTTTGTTATAGTATGTAATACTTTGCAAAAGCCTGCTTTGCACAAAACTACAGTATCATTGAATCCATTGGGATATCATTTTTCTACTTTAGCAACCACCAAATATCCATGGTATGAATCCATACTTTAGCAACCACCAAATATCCATGGTATGAATCCATGATATGGAATACATATTTCTTCTGAATATTTCTTATCACATACTTCTTCATTTCTTCTGATACACCATGCTACATGAATGTAAGAAAATATGAATCGGTGTGCTTTTACCTATGTGCTTGTCCCTAATTAGCAGGATACTTTGACTAGGTAGACTTATAATTACTTAAAGTAAAGCCTTTGCAAAGGATCATACCTAGTATTAGATATAAACAAAACACTTTAGAAAGCATATAATATATAGTCTATATATATCTTAAATCCTAAAGTTCCCTAAATCTTAGGTTATATAATCTAAGCTCTTAAACTTATAGAATAGTTCTAATCCCTAAACCCTAAACCTTAAACCCTAACCCCTATAGCTTAAATTCTAGAGCTTAATTTTTAGATCCTAAACCCTAGATTCTAGACTCTAAGCTCATGACCTTATATACTAAACCCTAAATCCTAAACCCTAAAACAATAATCGTAAACCTTAAACCCTAAATGCTAAATCCTAAATCCTTAACCCTAAACCCTAAACCTTAGATTTTAAACCATAAACTCTAAATCGTAAACCCTTAGCCCTAAACCCTAAACCCTAAACCCTAAAACCATAATCATAAACCCAAAACCCTAAACACTAAATCTTAAATCCTAAGCCCTAAATCCTTAACCCTAGATACTAAACCCTAAAATACAACCAAAATTTAATGATTTTTTTTAATTTGTGCAATAGGTTTGATATATCTCCCAACCTGTTGCAAGTGGAACAGGTGGTGCATCCAACCTATTGCAAAAATCAAGGAAATTTCTTGATTTGAGCAACAGGTTGGGGGGTATATCCAACATATATCTAACCTGTTGTACAAATCAAGAAAATTCCTTGATTTTTGCAAAAGGTTGGGTGCACCCTTAACCTGTCAGGTTGGGGGATATATCAAGCATATTGCACAAATAAAAAAAATTCATTAAAATTTGATTGTATTTTAGGGTTAGGGTTTAGGATTTAGGGTTAAGGATTTAGGATTTAGAGTTTAGGATTTAGGGATTAGGATTTAGTGTTTAGGAGTTTAGGAGTTAATGGGTTTGGGGTTTAGGGATTAAATGTTTAAACTTTAGGATTTATGGTGGTTAAGATGTTTTGGTATTAATTGTTTAAAGTTTAGGATGTAGGGTTTAGGTTTAATGCCTTCTCTACTAGTTTTTCAAGATATAAAGTTTATTAAGTAATAATAAGCTCAGTGATTATTTATTGTGTCTTTTTTTGAGTTGCTAATCTATTTTTGTACATAAAACAGGTATTCACCCTAACAAAGGGTATGGATGTGGCGTTATATAAGAAGAATGAACTGGTGGCTTTTGGATGAATTCATAGTCTTGATCCTATGAATGTGTGTCATTTCCAATGTTGTGGTGAGAGAAGATATGTAGTGATAATCACCAACGTTGTAAATCCTGAAGTACATTTAAATTATCCATATGGAGATTTCGAAACATTGGGAGATAACTTACAATGTGACATATTTGATATGCAAGCACACATAATGCTCTCAGACCAAGATGAAATTGTTCCAAAGACATACTTTCAAGATATCAAGAAAAATTAATTTGAGGGGAAAAAAGTAGAGATGTTATCTTGCTCCGGAGAAGTTTAAGCAATTGGCAACCTTAAGGGCTATGCTCAAAGTTCTCTATATAGTGGAGATAATTAAGTTGACTAGTGCAGGTGTCATTCAAAATGCAATGGATAGTACTTCACATCTAGACATCCATAATACTATGTCTCATCTACAAACTCATAGTACTTGTAAATGGGGGTTAGCTTTCTTGAAATCAAGTTTGCTCAAGATAGCTTCCTTTAATGTCATGGAAGACACAACAGAATATTATCAGAAGAAAAGGACTATAACACAAATGGGATCCAAATTGATAAGAAGCTATAGTAGTGATCAAGAGTATCATAGTGGCATGCTCACAGGTATTGAGGACATTATAGTAACAGATGTTGATACAGAAAAGGTTTCTTGTGTTGCAAGTGACTCAAATATACTCGTTGGTATAGAAGACTTGTCTTGTGTTGCAAGTGACTCGAACAGGCTAATTGCTAGTATGGAAGACTTGTCCTGTGTTGCAAGTGACTCGAATAGGATCACTGGTATAGAAGAGTTATCCTGTGTTGCAAGTGACTCGATTAGGTTCACTGTGGTATAGAAGACTTGTCTTGTGTTGCAAGTGACTCAAACATGCTTATTGATATAGAAGACTTGTCTTGTGTTGAGAATAAAAAATTGGGACAACAAAGAAAAATACATGCAAAGATCGATGGAATAAGTAATGCAATAACGGAAATTGATGATATTAGTGACAATGATCATGATGTTACCACTCGAATACAGGGCAAAAGGGGTAGAGAATCTCCTTGTCATGTTGTTCGTAATATTGTTGCTAGCATGCCAAAGAATATAGATGGGAGAATCTTAAGTTATGAAGGAGAAAGAGTTCAACCACAAAATTCAAGAGGCATTGGCAACAAATTGACATCAATGAACATATCTACCAGATTGCCATTTCTAAGATATTATAAGGCATTAAATAATTCTCAAGTCTACACAACATTTGATTATAGAGATGAAGATTCAAGGGAAATGGATTCGAGCTTTGATGGTCTTACAATTGGAAAATGCAAGACACTATTTACAAAAAGAAAGTATGTGAGTGTGAAGAGGCGAAGAACCATGGCATCAATTCCAGAACCAAAGAGACATGTAATGTTATCCGAGGAGAATATTGAAAGGATGCCTATGTGAGTTTGTTGCAAGAGACTTTGCATTAGAAAAGTTGGGAAAGATGATTGTGCAGCCATAGGCCTTGGTATTTGGAGTAAGACAATGCCTAATAGACATAACTATCTTCTTCAAGTGTTTTCATGCTTTCTTCATCAAGGCATTGATCAAGATTTTTGAGCACAAGACATTGTAAACCTAGATTGAAACCCATGGTTAATGGGAGACCCATTTGCAATCGAGGATATCAATGGTTAGATGGACTATCACATGGCACATACTGGACCATCTGGGTAGAGGTGAAAGAAAAAGTGGTTCATACAATTTATGGAAATATCTACAAGCTTGAATGCCATGGAAGCACTATAAATGCAACCACAACATTAAAGCAAGTTCTCGAAGACCATGCATTACCACAACCTTATCTTCAACAAACAATGCTAGATGGACATGTCAAATGTCAACAACATCTTCCTTTGGGAATGACAAAAAAGGTCATCCTAAAAACTGTCAATAAAACTTTACAAGACAGAGACGAGAGCATGATTTCACGGTCAACCTTGTACAAAATTTGGTGTAGAGATTTTTGCCATGTCAAGACACCATCAAAGCAAAGGATGTCAAAATGTAAGACATGTGATGGATTAAAAAATGCCATTCAGCATAGTAAATGTGAGCAGCAGCGAGGAAAATATATTAAAGTTGTATGCTTCTTGGAGAGAGGAATCTATTTCACATGTCAATAAGTCCATGTGCATCACCATTGATGGCATGGACCAGAATACAACACTTTGCCATGATATAGACGTATCCCACTGGCATTGGAGGGCAAACGTCCACCGGCATTGGAGAGCAAACCCGTGTGGACTAAAAACACACTTATGTGGAGTATTAGTACATGGATACCAAATCTTTTATGATGTATGGATTGATAGTTTGCATGACCTTGATAGTAACTAGGTTGTGACGTCAATCATGAAAGCAATAAGAAAGGTCAGAGATGCTCACGAATGTTTAGCTAACACGTTGCGAATACAAGCTGATAATTGTTGGAGAGAGAACAAGAATAAATATATATTTGCATGCTCTATGCTAGTTGGTTTGAAAATATTTGAAGTGGAAATTGACTTTCTTCTTGTCGGCCATATACATGAAGACATAGATCAAATCTTCAGTGTTATCTCTGGTGAGTTAAAGTCAATGGATGTTTTGATAATGGAGGATATGCTATTTTGAATTGGGAAAAAAATTGGAGGGTCTCATAAGGAAGAATTAGAAGTGGCTATCTTAGAGAGGATGGTAGATTGGAGAGCATTCATAGAGCCACATTTACAAGCAGGAGATGATGCCCTAATAGGACACACAAATCCACACTACTTTTGGTTTCACATGCATAACAATATTCCAGTGATGCAATGGAAGCACTACTCAGTAGATGGAGATCATTTATGGAGTGAGTCATATGCTTTATTACAACGAATAATTCCATTGGAGGAAATTAGATTTGTTCTTGCAAAAAACAAATCATTTGACATAGATGAAATGAAAGGCTTGAAAGCCTTCATTAAACATCTTCAAAGTATGATGCAAAAATATCCTGAGCAATCAACTAAGAATTTGGAGACAATTAAATCAACTAAAGCACTTATCCAATCTTTAGAAAGATAAGAAAACTTAATGAGCATTGAATACTATGAATCCTTTTGGCCGGAACAAGCTAGGTCACCAAGTTTTCCTTTGGATATAAATATGTTAGTAGATATGGAGGAAGCATAGGAATTCCTTTTACCTCAAAAATATTGTGGCAGGAAGGGAGACAAACCCTTACCAGAGTTTATACCATCTAATGAGATTGAAGAGGGTCTAATTGTTGCAGTTTGGGCATCTAATCTAGGTTCAGAGTTGGATGACCAATGTGGCCTAATTTGGGTTGCAAAGGTTGCTAAGATAGAAAGGGATGAGAAGGGAACTCTTATAACATTCACAGCTTTATGGTATGAACCAAAGCCATTGAAAAATGTCCCGAGAAGATATACAATAAAACTACTCTATGAGGGATGCTTGCAAAAGAAACGTGAATGGGTTCCAAATAATGAGGGATTAACAGAGGTGGAACTCAGTAGCATTATTCATTGCTGGAAATCGAGGACACGAACTTTTAAAAAGAAGCATGGATACAATGTTGAAAAATGTATCACAATCCCTGATCCAAGTCGTGTCCATATTAAACATCATTTGGCAAGACTTGACCCATCAAGTGCAAATACATTACATGAATCTGATGACTCTGAACGAGATTTAGATGCGTAAGATAATGTTTTGTATGCTTTTTTCCATACAAATGGTGTATCTATACACCACCAATAAGATAATGTATTGTATGGTTTGTTTTTTAAAAAAAGGGTGTATCTATACACCACTTATATGTTGAATTCAACAAACTCTTTTTTTTCAAAGAAATGGTGTATCTATACACCACTTATATGTTGAATTCAAAAAAATCTTTGCATATGGTGTCATATTTTCACTTTATCAGCATAGTGTTAAAATTGAACTAGAGTTAGGAGACTACTACTATTATTATTTTTATAGTTATTGGATGGGGGAACCATGCACAAGTTTGGGAATTATAGCTTCATTGAGCCATATTTTTTTTGATTAGAGGTAAGCACTTGACTTTTTAGCTTAATAAGGCCATATTTATATATAAGTGACCCATTTAGTGCTCTAAAAAACCCAAATTTTGAGCTCACTAAGTGAAGTTGAGTGGAGAGGATATGCTCCAAAAAAAAGTCCAAACCAGGAGAAAGTCCAAAAATTTTGAATAGTGTGTTGATATAGATCCTACCGTATATAATGGCATCTAGCTATGCTTATCTCAAGAATATCAAATAATGTGGCACATGGAGCAAATACAAGCCATCCTTGTCCACTGTGCATGCAAGCGAGAGTACCTGCAAGGGGTGGTAAAAATAATAAAAAGAAATGGGCCTCTCTGAACTTGCAAAGATAGATCAAACTAAGGCACTAGATAAGGATGCTCCAGGGAAAGATCCATCATGAAGCCCAATTCTTGAAATTCCTCTTGAGTGAGTACACATTTGTGCGCTTCATGCTTTTGTGAGAATAGTTGAAAAGTTGGTGCATCTGTACATCATTGATGCATATAACTTGAAGCCCCAACAAGAGAGTAAGAGGAGGATTGCAAGATATGGGACTATACTCTAGGCAAGTAAAGATTACAAAAGATGAGAAAAGATCTGGAAAAAGAGGCAATGTTCCTTGTAAGCCAAGCTTTGGTGGTGTTAAGGCTTTAAAATTTATTTATGCAAAGAAGAAGAATGACAAGCACAAATGTGCTAATGAGTTTGATGTATGGAGAAAGTTACACAATGCCTATTGTGAATGAGGGGGGAAGGGACAAAAAAGATTGGAAAAGGCACGGGTGTGGTTAGCTCTTGATAGCTGGTACCTTTACTACAATAGAAAAGATTCAAATATGATGATGCACAGTGTTTCATCAATGATGTGAATAACTTTAGCCGAAATATGGAGATAACTTAGGGAAAGAATCATTTCACATAGTACATGGTAATCTCTAACTTGGACATTAGGATGTGCATATTGAATGGTCCTATATTTATTACTAATTTGTTTTTCTATTTGGCAGCTCTTTGGCAGCACATTTTATATGCTCATGCACCCTACATGGCATGGAATTATGGAAGCATCGGAGTGTGGTCCACTCAGGGCACGGAAAGATCACATTGGCAAGCATGTTGTGCATATAATAGAGCGACCCAACACAGGGGTGGTAGAACTAAGTCAAGTCCAATGGTTCAATTAGTTTAATGGTGGTACAGGCATATTGAAATAGGAGTAGCTACAATACTAGCATTCAAAGAGTCCTTAGTGTCCCATGCAGTGCAAGATGTTAACGCGAAACATCAAAGAAGAATATACAACTCATCAAATGCAAGACAGAGTCATGCCAGGTGGCATGCAACACGTCATAGACAAGTGCGCATATGGGTGGTGGTGTAGACTCTTCCAATATGGATGCCCATGCATAAGTTTCAAAATTTCTTTGTAATTTTAGTTATGTGATTTGCAGTAAAGCCAACATATAATGGCCATGAGTTGCAGTATAAATGAGAAATTTTGAGTTATTATTATAAGTATTTAGTTGCACAAATTTTACTTTTTTTAGAGTTTTTATTAAATATAAGTATTTTTAAAATTTAGGGTTTTGGGCCCTATATAAAAGAATGGGCCCTCATTCTCATTTCATTATTTAAAGAGCTCTCCACTCTCATACCACCTCCCACTTACCCCTGAAATTTCCACCGTTTCTCTCACACTCTCACCCTTTCTCTTGCACACAACACACTATTCAAAATTTTTGGACTTGTGTAAAGTCCAATTTGAGAAATGGACTAAAAAACAGTCCAAAAATTTTGAATATACTAGTAATGTTGTTTTTTGAACTAGATTTGACAACTCAAAACAAAATATTTGGTGATTATGTACTAAGAACATCAATGCATAACCAAATCTCTTACAAAGGTGGTCTACATAAACATCTTCATAACTTCTTATGAGTTGAGCTACTATCACCTAAGAACATCAATAGATGACCAATTCTCTTAAAAAGGTGGTGTAAATAAACACCTTTATGTATAAGTGGTGTGCACACCTTTATGACCATTTCTTTTAGAAAGGTGGTGTACATAAACCCCTTAGAAAGGTAGTGTACATAAACCCCTTAGAAAGGTAGTGTACATATTAAATCCTACATATACACCTCACTTGGTATTAAAAAACAGCCTTAACTATAAAAATACATTGACATAAAGTTTAAATTACACCATTAAGTATAAAATGGACCTTATAAACAATATTTATATACAATAATGAGAGTAAAGAAATAAAAAAAGTAGTTAACTTTTTATTAGATATTCGCTTTACATAGAAGTCCAAAACTTGAGAAGTTCAAAACTTGTGATTACAAAACCGTCAGCCATCATGTTCCTCAATGCCAGGCCCTTGACTACCAGGGTCTTGACTAATAGATACTATTTTATAGCGACGTTTTCCAGAGAGGTTTTTTTTTAAAATATAAACCTTAAAAGTTAATTTTTTCCAATGACAAATTTTTTTAAATTTTCATACATGTTTGATCTCATAGAGAATAAAAAAATGAGAGCATGTACATCAAGCCTTGAAGCTCATATATTCATGTCGAAGTTTGAGATGAGAAAAATTCAATTAAGAGCATTTACATCAACTGTTTCATCTTGAGCCAAGTCTAAGGTACCAAACAAGTCTATCTCCAACTCTATACCGAGTTGATCTCCTATATCATCATCGTACTCTAGCATCGTACGTTCACCTAAAAGTATTTGATCATTTTCTTCAATAAAGTGTGGTGATTCTTGATGATCATTGTCTTCTTCCTCAATATCATGATCTCCATCTTCCTCCCATGTAATGTCATTATGCGCATCTTCCTCTTGGCTCATATGGTGATCTACATCTTCTTCGTTAGATTCATCAATTGGATCTGGCATTGGTAGTGGCATCTCCATATCCACATCTCGATCTTCAAAAATTTGCTTACTTCGTGGTGCAACTTGGATCATGTACCAACATCTTGGATCAGAACGATCCGGATGAGAAACCACCTATATTGAAGATGGGTGCCAAATGTCGTCAATTATATATATGAAACTATGCTCAAGTACATGTATCAATGGACTTTAAAAATGAAAGCTTCGATTAATTAAATCATTAGTATGCACCTGCTCACAGTGCTCGGGAAGAACAAAAGTATCACTTTCATCGGTCCAATGTTTGGTGGAGTCTATTGCAAAGAGACCGCTACTATCTTTTCTCACTGTTGCATGGGGACCATTGTAAATAGTTCTAAATCATTTTACATCAAGAATGAAAATACTAAATCGTCTGAAATCAACTTCATAGATGTCGCGTATGGTTCCATAATAATCCAACTGTGAGGAGAGAAGATTGGTATCCGAAGCACTTGCTCGGCTATCTTGTGTGAAGTTAGCCATGACTCCACAATCATACGTGACTCTCTTTGAATCGATGCATTCCACGTGAAAATGTCGTCCATATGACCATAATGCACTGTACTTTTTGTACTGTAAAAGAGCATCATTAAAACAATGAAGATGCATCTATTTTATAGCATATATTGCCACAAATAATAACTTAATTACATCAAGAGGTAAGAAACTTACATGCACCATACATCCAGATGATAACTCTCGCTCGTGCTCGTTTATTGTCTCTCCATCACGTTCGGCTTTACGTAGAGCCTGTTATAGCCAATCAAGTGACATGTGAGTAGGGAGAAGAGCTAGATCCCATGGATATGGTTGTAATCGCCTGTACATTACTCTGAATATCGTCCTTGCATTTATTCTTTCTGCTTTGGCCACTTCATATCTCTCAATCCACTTCTACATCTCAGGGCTATTGAGGATACAAAACTTATTGAATTTCTCCATTTGCTCTTTGCTCATCTTTCTTTCAATCTCTTTTCCTTCGAGAACCTCAAAAATGATGTGATCATCATCCTTTTTATGTCAAGCTTGCAGCATATCGGGATCCGTGGATGCAAGAAACTCTGTGATATATACTAATGACTCTTGCACAAGCCATCCCTCTGCCATGCTTGCTTCTGGTCTTGCTCTTTGTCTTACAAATCCCTTTAAAGGTTTCATAAACCGCTCGAGAAAAAACATCCATCGACTATGAACGGTACCTGCTATAGCCACCTCATCAACTATGTGCACAAGCAAGTGGACTTGAGTTGTCATAATGCTCAAGGAAAAGTGCTTCTCAAGCAAGCATACGGCTTCGATGGATTCCACCCTAGCCTTCTCGATGCTCGATATGGAGATCTCTTTTTGAGATATCCACCTATTTCACATGTCCATGTAAGATATTTTCATAATCAGTCTACAGATTAATCAGCTTAAATTAAAGAAAATACATTCAATGCGATTTGATAGTAAGCATACCTCACAATACCACAGATCTTGAATATAGCATATCTAACATCTTCTTGTAGGCACCCTTTTATTGTAATTGGGAGGATGAACTATCAAAGCAACAATGAAGTCATGTCAATAATATAACATAATAATAATTACGCTAACGCATCACGATTATCGGTACACTAATTCTACTTAGAATACCTGTAAGACCTTGTGCCAATAATGGCACTTGAGCCCTCTAAGCTTATTGTCCTTTTAAAATGCTCCTTTCAAGCAACGCATGTACCTTGTCGGTGTTTGAAAAGAGGCAATGTCTGCCTTAACCACTGCCTCCTCCCTTGTAGAGAGGATCCACGTTGCTTTCGGGAGGATAACTTTTCCCGAAGCATGCACTTGGGGCCACAATGAGACATCCTATTCATAGCACGCAAGTCTTCTCGCACTCCTCTCAAGTCCTTAGAACCAATCAAGTGTGCCCAAATAGTAGCCCCCACATTCTTGAAGATATGCATGGGATCCAAGAGATGATTGATTTGTAACTGACCCCAATAAGGAAGCTCGTGAAAGATCGATAGCCTCTTCATACCAGGAGGAGGTTCCTCTCCATTTGCCCTCCAAGATTGAATCCAGTCACTTGCCTTCAAATATGAAAGTGGTGGATCAAGCTGACCTCCACGTGCGAGATGGTTGAGCGGAAGGTATCGAGCATGACTTTCATAAACATTTTTCCTCATATGTTTGGAGTAGCATGCAAGCGATTTCAGAACCGGTCCACAAACAAGACAAGCATGGTACCCACTTGTAACAAGTCTTGCACGCGTTCATGAATGTGTTAGTACAAGACATGTGTACGAAAGAGAGTCAAAAAAGCATAATCCCTCATTGTACATGTAAAGACACAACCACGTACCTATGCACTCTCCATATCCTGGGTAGTCATGCATGGTCCACATCAAGATACCCTTGACCAAAATATCATTGGTATGTTTAGGAGCTCTGGAAATATTAAAGACCTGCACTCCTCTCCATAATATCTGTAACTCCTCTATCAAAGGTGCCATGTACACGTCCATATTTTTTGTCTTGTACTTTCCTGGCATAAGTAGTGCAAGCATGAGGTGTCCCTTTTTTATTATTAGCCATGGTGGGATATTGTAATTCACCATGACTATGGGCCATGTCGACCAAGATGTCGAGCATAACCCGAAAGGATTCATGCCATTCATGGCTAGCCCAAGATGTAATTTGCGTGGCTCCCTCGCAAAGTCCGGCCACTGATGATCTATGTGCTTCCAAGCTGCACAATCTGTGGGAATCCTCAATGTGTCATCAGTGGACCGATGAGATGCATGCCATGCCATCAACTCTGCTATATGGATTTGCATCGGAACATGTGTTGTATTCTTGCAATGATGGGAAAATGTCTCAAGACCTTTACTGGTATCCGCTCACCCTGCAAGTCATCTCTATATCGTTGTTCCCCACACTTTGGACAACTAGCCAAATCTCCATGCTCACAACGAAAGAGAATACAATCATTACGGCAAGCATGGATGGTATCATAATCCATATAACCCACCATTGTTAGCATCT
This sequence comes from Dipteris shenzhenensis, assembly GCF_047967505.1. NCBI lineage: Eukaryota > Viridiplantae > Streptophyta > Polypodiopsida > Gleicheniales > Dipteridaceae > Dipteris > Dipteris shenzhenensis. The sequence continues at coordinate 12,146,734 of NC_141603.1, read as the reverse complement.
TTTTCGCTTCGTCTCTTGATGCGGGCATGGTATTTGGTGCAGGCAACATCTTCTGGAGCAACCTATGACAATTCAAAACATACATAGGCTTCGAACAATGATGATTCGGTATACACTATCCAAATGGTGATTCTCAAAACAAACAATATCCAAATAATGAGTCAAATTAATGCAAGAGCTAACCTCATTAAGGTTGAGACACTTGTATTCGACCACCCATACTTTACTTATAGATTCAAGATTGAGAGACAAGCACGTAGTTTAGACATCCTAGCACCCTCGTACAATTGTGTTGACTGCAACTCTCGCATTTTGATCTCAGACTCTGACATCACGTGTACATGGGATGTAGTGCCCCTAAAAATGGAATCCATCATGTCTACCATACCCTCGTCATCATCTGGGAGACTATAGTCTTGCTGAAAGTGAGAAGGTATATGCATACCCTCATCACCCTCCTCATCCCGTTTTAAGATTTCATGTAAATATAAGATCTTGTATTTCCTGGTATACAATAAGACTGCAAATTTAAATAGCTTTGACTTACCGATGGTCCATCAACACGTGCAACACCAATGGTGGGTACTAGTTCTGGCTCCTCCCCATACATCCGCAAGTGGCGCATGATAATACGACGCTGATGTCATACTTCTCGCTTGCAATGAGTGCAATGATAGTATAACATCTCCGTAAGCCACTTCGTGCTCCCGAGCATTGATGCATCATCGAACGAGCTTCCACTCATCCCTTCCATCTACACTTATAAAATCACAACATAAGCATGAAGAAGAGATATTAATAGTTATAAAATAGCATCTATGAGCTTTTTTTCATGCTACAACAAAAAAGTGACTGTAAGCGTCGCTATATAGTGACCTTTTTGCTCTGTTCCATCGCTATATAGCGATGTTTTTGATTAAAAAACATCGCTATATAGCGACGCTGTGGGTTAAAACTCGAGACTCTCGTCGCGTGGCGCTTTCTTTATCCTCTTCTCTAATCTCTCAAGTAAGCAAGCCAATCTCTCCTCCCACCTATTTTCGACGACCTCCCACCTATTTCCGACAACCTCCCACTCTATTCTTCACTCCTCACCCTTCTCCTAGCTCTTGTACTCCCTCTCTACCCTTTTCCCTCTTTGGTTTCTTGAAAGGAAGTTCTTCAAGAGGTGAGTTTGTTTCAACAATGTAGGTTGTTTGTTTGTTAGCTTTAGTTTTGTGAGTGCTTCTCCTTATATTGCTAAACCTGTAAACTAGTTTTCATGCTTGTTTTCAAAGGATTGAAACAAAAAATGAGATTTCAAGAAAGAAAGAAGACTCACCTCTTTTTTCTATATTTCTCTTCCTTCTCTTTCTCCTTGTCTCCTCAATCTCCTCCTTTCCTTGTCTCCTCAATCTCCTCCTTTCAAGAAGTTACTTTTGTAATCTCCTCCTTTCAAGAAGTTACTTTTGTAATCTCCTCCTTCCTCTAACATCTTATTTGAAAAATGGGTTGCTTCCTCTCTTTTGTAGGGCCAGTCCACAACATCGAGTGGGATGTACTATTTTAGGTAAGTGCTTCCTCTTTTTTCCATTTATTATTTTTGTTATTTGCATTGGCCTGCAGCTAGCACCTTAAGCGCTAGCTGCAGTGATGGGTGTAGGAACCCTCTCTTCCCCTCAATCTCTTTCCTTCTTCCCTCCTTCAATCTATTTCCTCCTCTTTCCCCCTTCTCTTTCCCCCTTCTCTCTTTCCTTTCCCTCTTATTCTCTATTTCCCCCTTCTCTTATGCTCATGCATAAGCATAAGCATGAGCTTATGCTTAAGCATAAGCATGAGCATACGAAAATGAGATATATGCTCATGCTTATGCTTATGCATGAGCATAAGTGAAGTAGACATATGCTCATGCATAAGCATGAGCATGTGGGGGTTAAAGGTCACTGTGCCTTTATCCCAATTATGTACAATACTCAAACACATATATAAATGAATAAAAAAGAAGATTAGGGTGGTTCTGCACCCACTAAAACTTGTGTGGCTCTCTGTCTCTCTCTCTCCTTCTTCCGTTCTTGCTTTCGTTGAGAGCACTCTCAACTGGTATCAGAGCCCGGGTGATCTAGCTGAGCATGCGTGAATGCTTGGAAGCTCAACAGCTCTGTGAGAGAAGGAGAAGCTCTGTGGGAAGCTTTGTGGGTGACTTTACTTGCATCCGAGTGTGTAGAGACCTTGGAGGAACCTTTGGAAAAGTCACTTTGGTTTTGCGAAGTGGTTTTGAGAGCCTGTTACTTGTTTTCAAAGAAAAAGTCGTTTTTTGAGCTTTTCCCTGTTCCGTTCGATGACAGAGACTCTATATTGACTTGTAGAGGCAACTATTACTTGCTTTTGGTATCCACTTCACTTCAGGAGGTTGGAAACACCTTCATTCTTGAATCTAGGATCATTTCATTGGATTTCTGAATCAATGTGTCAGTTTCTGCGTTTTTTGCTCGGGGGTTGAGGAACTCAAGTTTGGAGTAACCATTTGCAAATCTGTCAGTTCCGGTGGACTCAAGAGGTCCTAAAAATTTTATGTTACTCATCATTCGCACTCCGGTGGAGTTTACAAACAGCTCTGTTTCCAAAAACGTTTTTCAGTCCGTGTGTTGGACCCAGTGATTGAGACCACAGTTTCCAAAATTGTTTGTCCCATTGCGTTACGGGCGCTCAAAAACCCCTACCTGTCAGTTCTTGCACGATTTCGATGGAGGATTTTCAGAGTTATAGATCTCTATGTATTCGATTTCATCTCTCTGTTATGCATTTTTCATTCTAAGGTTTTGAAACCTTAGATTTATGCCACATGGCAGTGGATAAGTATTGACTCCCATTTCTCACTCATCGGTTGGGATTTTGGAGTTCTGCCAGAAGAGAGATATTTGCAAATTTTCTTGCTGATTCCGATTATGCAATGGTGCCCATGTTTTGAGGCATCTCAGGTTCTATTTTCAGTAGTGGTCATTACCATAGGACTATGATTTCTTGAGCATACCTTATGCAGATCACTCTGGTTGCAGTTTGAGCAGTGTGCGCTCATTCGAAGTGTGCATTGGGTTGCAGTGGATGATTTATAGGCCATTTGGATGCATTGCGGTCCTTATTGGATGCGCTAATAGGCCCAAATTGCCTTATGGGATGCTATTTTTTATGGACGCTTTGCACATGGATGCTATTTTATGCTGAGGGACAACTTTGACACATTGCAGGTGATGCACTGATAGTGCTATGCTCTCTTGGATGAGATATTATTGATGCATATGCGAGTGGATGGTGTTTATGCTTGAGTCATTTGGCACTTATCGGCATTTTGGATTGCCATTGCAGTCGGCATTTTCTTTTGGGCCAGATTTGCTCATATGGATGCATAGTATATGCACATGAGTCAGATGCTTTGAGCTTTGAGTTTTGGTGATATTTCAGTCTATTGTGGCATACACATTTGGGTGCACCTGGTATTTGGTGTGATTCTCTCTTGCAGGCACTAGCATTTGGGATTTTGTTTCATTTGCATCATGGCATCCTCTTCCATGTCTGAAAAGGAGTTTTTCAGCATTAAAAAGTTTGATGGGACAAACTTTTCTTTGTGGAAAGAACAAATAAGGGATGTGCTTATTCAAAAGAAGCAAATTAAACCCTTGGCAAGGATTGAAGCTAAGCCTGCAAATATGTTTGAGGATGATTGGAATGAGTTGGATGCATTAGCAAAGTCTACTATTAGACTTCATCTTGCACAGTCAATTTATTTCACAGTAGTAAATGAGCAGACTACGGAAGATTTGTGGAAGAAACTATGTGCCACTTATGAGAAGGAAACCGCCTCTAATAAAGTTTACCTCATGAAGAGGTTGTTTGAGCTGCAGATGAAGGAAGGGGTCTCCATTGCTTCTCACTTGAATGAATTCAATATTATTTTCAGCCAGCTTCAGGCTCAGAAGATGAATTTGATGCAGAGACTAAGGCAATATTTCTCTTATGTTCATTGCCATCCTCATGGGATACCTTCCGTACAGCTGTCAGTAACTCTGCTCCTAGTGGAGTACTGAAATTTGATGATGTTGTGGGTAGCTTGTTGGCCGAGGAGATTAGACGGAATTCTATGGATGGCAACAAGCAGGATGCAGCCTTAAATGTGCAAAGGGGCAGATCACAGTTCAGGGGGAAGTCCTAAGAAAGAGGGAAGTCTCGTAGCAAATCTAGGGCACGGAACATTGAGTGTTACCATTGTGGCAAGAAGGGCCATATGAAAAAGGATTGCTACAAGTTGAAAAGAGAGCAAAAGTATAAGAAAAAGAATGCAAATTGGGGTGCAAATCAAAAGGAAGAGAGTCCAAGGGAGGACAAAGGAAAAGTGAAGATTGAGGAGATCAATGCAATCACACATGATAGTGACATCGGACGTTCTCTTCATGTCTAGTTTATCTGCAGAGTTGCTTACCACTTCAGATGATGCATATTCCCAGGATTGGATTTTGGATTCTGGTGCTTCATTCCATGTTACTCCCCATAGGAAATGGTTCTCCACTTATGACAGTGGAAAGATAGGTTGTGTGCATCTTGGAAATGACTATGCATGTGACATAGTGGGAGTAGGTAACATAAAGTTTTCTTTTGCAAATGGGTCTGCATTTGTTTTGAAACATGTGAGACATGTGCCTAAGTTGACCAAGAGTGTTATTTTGGTGGGTCAGCTAGATGATGCTGGTTTTCACACCACTTTTGGCTTTCAGACTTGGAAAATTCAGAAGGGCTCTATGCTTTTGGCCAGGGGTGCCAAGTGTGGGACTTTGTATCCCTTACATGAATCAGGGGTATTTGATCATGTTGTTGCAATAACCGAGCAGCCAAGCACTTCTTTGTGGCATTGCAGGTTGGGGCACATGAGCCAGAATGAAATGAAACTCTTATGCCGTTTGGGTTATGTACCACATTTGAGTTTCTCTGATTTTGAAATTTGTGAGCATTGTCTCTATGGGAAGTAGACTAAATCAGCCCATAAAAGAAGGGGAAAGAAAGAGTTTGAAATGCTTGATTTGCTGCATTCAAACGTATGTGGTCCCATGCCTACACGGTCATTAGGCGGGGCTGAATACTATGTGACATTCATTGATGATGCAACTAGGAAAGTGTGAGCTTATGCTATAGCTCGGAAGAGTGATGTGTTCCAGGTATTTCAGAAATGGCTAGCCTTGGTTGAGAATCAGCCAGGTAGAACGCTTAAATGCCTACGGACTGACAATGGTGGAGAGTATCTTTCTCATGACTTTCAGCATTTCTGTGATACACATGGGATTAAGAGGGAGCTCACATCCCCTCGTACTCCAGACTTAAACTTATATAACAGTTCTAATCCTTGAACCCTAAACCCTAAACCTTAAAACCTAACCCCTATAGCTTAAATTCTAAAACCTTATATCTAGATCCTAAACCCTAGATTCTAGACTCTAAGCTCATGACCTTATATACTAAACCCTAAACCCTAAATCCTAAACCTTAAAAAAATAATCCTAAATTCTAAACCCTAAATGCTAAATCCTAAATCCTTAACCCTTAACCCTAAACTCTAGATCTTAAATCCTAAACCCTTGGCCCTAAACCCTTAACCCTAGAACCATAATCATAAACCCAAAACCCTAAACACTAAATCTTAAATCTTAAGCCCTAAATCCTTAATCCTAGATTTTAAACCCTAAACCCTAACCCTAAAATACAACCAAAATTTAATGATTTTTTTCAATTTGTGCAATAGGTTTGATATATCCCCCAACCTATTGCAAGTGGAACATTGCAAGTGGAACAGGTTAATGGTGCACCCAACCTATTGCAAAAATCAAGGAATTTTCTTGATTTATGCAACAGGTTGGATATATCCCCCAACCTGTTGCTCAAGCAACAGGTTGGGGGGTATATCCAACCTGTTGCACAAATCAAGAAATTTCTTGACTTGTGGAATAGGTTGGATATATCCCTCAACATAGGTTGTTGCTCAAGTTGTCACGAGGGCAAAGTTCTTAGCTCAAAATTTTTCACTTTTCCTTTGCTCCCTGGCTTGGTTCCCTACCGAGATCCAAAGATCAACTTGACTGAGTTTTGGATGAGCTACTAAGTGGAACTCCTCCTCATTGAATGTCCTTCACCTTCACAAAGGTTACCTGACCTTCTGATGCTTAGAAGAATGGACTGGAACTCCTTCTGTGAGCGACTCGTGATGTAGAAGCTCTCCTTCACATAAAGCTTGTCGGAGTGCTGTGTACCAAAAGAAATGCATTCCTGCCTTCTCAAGAGACTCAAGACATGCGGGGAAACATGCCTGTGAAATCAGAATCTGAAACCCCCAAATTTGGCTAGTTATGACTAAGATGGCTAACTGGGGTCAAACTGGCAGAATGGCAAAAGAAAATAGATGGCGGTGCCTCCAAAGATAGCAGTCTATGCCAAAAGAAAGCACCCACCGTGATGAGGATTGAACTTAGAACCTCCTGGTTCAAACACAAATGACCAAACTCTGGGCTAGCCAAGGGCTCTAGTCTTGGTTAATGTAACTAAGACGAGCCACTTTTTTATATGGTGTTCCCACCCAAACACAGGCGCTCTAAAAGACCCTTTGTGCGCTGCCGCATCGGATCAAACTCAGGACCTCTTCATTCGCATGCAAAGCACCAACCGCTGGGCTAGTCTTAGTTAGTGTAACCAAGACGGACCACTAAGTTATAACTTGCATTAGTTGGAGAAGCAAAAGGGGGTCACCCCCTCGTCGACTCACGCCCTGTCTCCTCTCCTAGTGATCAAACCCCTGACCTCTGTGCAAATAGACGAAATACGTCACGGCCCAGCTAACCACTGGGGCCATGGCCTTGCTTGAGACTCTATTCTCTCCATATGCTTATATTCCAGATTTGGGGCTTGGGACTACGACGAGATTTCTCTCTCCATGCAGATGTCGAAGTGAGGTTCCGGCTTGTCGCAATGTTTCTATGGATCGGCGGGAGCTTGCTGAGAAGCAGACGCTGACAAAGAGCCGCTCAAAAGATCGAATGGGCTGATAGAAGTCCTTCTGTGGAATTCCATCGTCGAAGTCCGTCAACTTGAGAGAACCTCCATTGATGTCCGGTGCTCGATTTGCTGCAATGCTATAATCATGGGCCCGGACCTGTGATCTTGAAGGCGGGGCGACCTTCTGCTCCAAAGGACTTGAGGTGTAGAGCCTTAAAGCTCCACCAAGAAGCTTTGCTAGCTCAAGTGAGACGAAACTGCAGGTTCTGTCGAGAAGCATCCGTTGATGCACGACACTCAGGGGGCCAGTTATTTGTGATCCGGTCAAAGCGGGCTCTACACCTTTGTAGAGGAGATGCTTAGGAGGGTCTCTAGACCTCTACAAAGTCCTAGGGTGAACGGCTTACTGGCTAGGGTTCATTGCTCTTTGGATCATTGAGGATACCTCCTGAGTGAGAATCTCTACTATCATGGCACCTTCCCTAGGCAACCAATCGAGCTGCCAAATGAGAGGCTCCTTCCTAAGTCCTAGAGGAAGCCCTGGCTCTAAGGGGAGCTCCTAGAAGTACCTGCATGTCTAGATCACGATTCACAACGAGGAAAGGGGAGCGGTGATAGAAAGTTTTCTTTACATTAACACTCAGAATCCAACACATAGAGAAAAGAAACCATGATATTGAGCCGCTTGTATTATTTGAAAAGGAAGAGGCTTGTGGGCAAAATGCCACAGGGTGAAGATTACAAGAGAGCATCTCTCAGATGCAGTAAATTCTCACACTCTCTCAAGGTTTCTTTCCTGGAGCTCATAGCTCTCAGTCTCTCTTCTCCAGCTGCTCTTCCCTTGTCAGGTCTAAATGGAGTCGAGTCCCTTTTTGATTGAGTGAGAAAAATGGAGGGAACTAGCCCTCTAGGCTTCAAACAATCACCCGCCTTCTTTAAAGCAGCCTTTCCTCCTTTGGTCCTTTGCCTCCAACAGCCACTTGTAAGGGCCAATAGATTCAAACTTGCCCGTTTGAATTGAGCCCCCCTCAAGAGCCATGGTGGGGATCCATACATACCATGGGCTAATCCCCTTGGATGGATCACATGGTCATGTCAAAGGGCTCCGCCCCTTGACCCAATGGAGGGCAAGGATTCCTCCTTGCGGTCAGTGTCAAAGCCGGTCCTCATAGAGCTGCTCCCCTAGAGGTCTAAGAGCCTTAGCCCTTAGCGATGCCGAGGATGGTGAAATGAGGAGGGGTGGACTGAGACATTCAATCCCTTGTCAACGGGCCACCCATTACATTCCCCCCTTTTCTTCTCACTCCCCCGCTTCTTTGGAAAGGGGTGTGAATCATTGTAGCTGCATGCGATGTCCATGAACTGCCATAGAGAAGGTTTCATCCTCCATGAGTCTTCACTTAAAGGCTGCTCCCTCCAGTGACAATGGTACAGCCTGTTAGGCCCGAACTGATTCATTCTATCATAGTGTGCCATGATACACTCAAGGTCTTCACCCTCTCCACGATCCATCACGAGAGCTGGACCTCTATTCCACTGCTCACAGGCTGGATCCTCGTCTTCATGAGCACCCTTCAACATTGAAACATGAAAGGTGGGATGAATGTGTAGATGGGGAGGAAGTTGCAGACGATAGGCCTACCTACCCTCTCAAGGATCTCATAAGGCCCATCATAGCTACGTGCAAGATGATCCGTGAGCTCCTTGGGCATGCTGAACTATTGCTCAGGGTTGAGTTTGAGATAGACCTTCTCGCCAACCTCATACTCCACATGCCTCCTCTTCCTATTTGCGAATTTCTTCATCCTGCTGTCCTGAGCTCTAGCCAACTGCTCTGGGGTAGATTTAAGCCTTGCCACCCACTCTTCGTGGAAGGCACCACCTACTGGAGCAGCTCCCCCTATAGTAGGTAACACTGATGCTTACCCCGGAGCCAAAGTTTGGTATCCATAGGCCAACTCGAAGGGGGAAAACCCAGTGGATGAATGCTGCCAACTGTCATAGCAGAATTCTACTGCATCTAGATGAACATACCAGTCAGTTTGATCTCCTTGGACATAGTGTCTGAGAAAGTCCTTTACAAATTGATTTGTCTTCTTAGTTTGTCCGTTAGACTGAGGGTGATATGAGCTGCTAAACGCAAGTTTAGTCCCACACATTGCAAACAAAGTGCTCTAGAAAGTGCTAGTGAATCTCCCATCTCTATCAGACACAATCTCCTCGGTAGCCCAAGGTGTTTGACCACAAACTTGAAGAAGAGCCTTGCTGTTGCTTGGCATCCAAAGTACCCTTGTATGGAATGAAGTGTGCATACTTTGTGAGTCTACAAATCACCACAAAGATGCCCGTGTATCCCTCACTGTTCGGTAGATAGGTTATGAAGTCCATGGAGACACTCTCCCATGGTTTGGATGGAATGTCTAGGGGTTGAAGTAGCCCTGCCGGTTTCATCCTTTCCGCCTTATCTTTCCCACAAATGTGACAAGTCCTTACATAGGCATCCACATCCCTCTCCATTAGAGGCCACCAAAAGTTTCTTGAGAGCAACTCAAGAGTCTTTTCCTGTCCTAGATGACCTGCCCATTGTGGATCATGGTGTTCCTTGATCATTCTCTTTCTCAAGCCTCCCACACATGCTACATAAACTCTATGTTGCTTGAAATAGATGACCCCATCATGTACCTCAATGTGTGCCCACTTTGCTTTAGTCCCAAATATCTTCTTGGCAAATTCATCCTCCCCATACCCTGTTTTGATCTCTTCCAAAACTGTTGACCCATGTAGAATTTGGACTGCAGCCAAGTAGGGGACTCAAGAGAGGGCATCCGCCACTACATTCTCCTTGTCGGGTTTGTACTTGATCTCTAAGTTGAAGTTGGCTAGAGAATCTTGCCACCTTGCTTGCTTGGGAGACAACTTGGGCTGTGTCACAAAGTAGGAAGTAGTGACATTATCTGTAAAAATAGAGAAGTGATTGCCAAAGAGGTAATGCTTCCAAGTCCTCAAGCAATGCACCACCGCGGTCATCTCCTTGTCATGAGTAGGGTAACGGGTTTCCCTATCAATCAGCTTCCGACTCTCAAAGGCTATAGGCATAGGGGATTCACTAGTAGTAACAAGGAGACGTCACCTACATGCAATAAATATATGAAAATTTCCTTTATCTACCCCCTATTAATGGGACCTTACCTTATAAAATGTACCTTCCTTCCCTTATATAACCCCCCTCCCTTACACTCACGTGGTACCATACGATAAAACCCTAGTGGACCCCCCGGGGCTATAGGATGCCCGTCTTGTAAAAGAACACCTCCTATGGCAAAATCTGATGCATCTATCTGCACTTCAAAGGGCTTCTCAAAATTTGGAAGTGCTAGGACCGCCGGTTGGCTGCTCATAGCCTCCTTCAGCTTTTGAAAAGCACTCTCATGCTTAGGGCCCTACTTCCACAATGTATCTTTTCGTGTAAGATTGGTGAGAGGAGATGTGATTTCACTGTACATGTCAATGAAGGTCCTATAAAAAGAGGCTAACCCATTGAATGCTCGCACATCATGAACAATCCTTGGGCTAGGCCACTCCACTATAGCTTTCACCTTACTCTCATCCATCATGAGCTTCCCTTGGCTCACCTTAAAACCTAGAAAATGGACTGTTTCCCTTGCAAAATCACACTTGCTTTCCTTCAAGAACAGTCGATTTGTTCTCAGCCTGTCAAACACCTCCCTCAAGTGCTTGATATGCTCCTTTATAGTCTTTGAATAGATGAGGATATCATCTAAATAAATGACTACACATTCATCTAGTAGGTCACAGAAAATACCATTCATGAGGGTTGAAAAGGTTGTTGGGGCATTGGTTAACCCAAAAGTCAACACCTTCCAATCATATGAGCCATACTTGGTCCTCATAGTTGTCTTTTGCACATCAGCCTCAAAAATTCTAATTTGATGATACCCGGACCTTGGATCTATCTTAGTGAAGTACCGAGCATGCACTAGAGAATCAAACAACTCTCTCATGTTGGGAAGGGGATACCGGTTCTTAACAATAGCCTTGTTGAGTGCCCGGTAGTCCACACAAAGACACAAGTCTCCTTCCTTCTTTTTGACAAAGAGAATAGGAGCTCCGTATGGAGACTTTGAGGGCTGGATAAATCCTGCCTCAAGCAACTCTTACAACTGAACCTTCAGCTCTTGGTTCTCTTCTTGAGATAAACGGTATGGTGCCTTGGCTGGAGGATCTGAACCAAGGTACACCTCTATCCTATGATCAATCTCCCGCTTTGGAGGAAGCTCCCATGGAAGCTTCTCGGGTAGGATATCAGCATATTCTATCAGTAAGGCCTGAATCTCATGTAGTACATGTCTTTTGACTACAGCTGAGGCATCCTCATGCTCCTTGATTGCTACTAGGTAGGCTTGATTTCCCTTCCTTACTGCATTCTTTAACTGCATGGCTGAGAGGAGTTAGGGTAAAGGGCCTCCCTTTTGCCTTGATGTTTTCACTACCTCCCAACCTCCATCTTTGCAGAAAACCAATTGCTCATCATGGCTATTGATGAGTACCTTGTCTCTCAGCCACGTTTACCCAAACACGAGCTCAAAGTCATCCATTTGTACTACTGAGAACTCTGATCTGTTGGAGCAGCCTCCCACTTGTACATTCACCCCTTTGGCCACCTTTACCACTACTTGGCCTAGGGTGTTCATTGTTTTCATGACCTTCCCCTTGTTGATCTCTGATTTCAATCCAATCTCCTTTGCCTTCTTGGACGTGATGAAGTTGTGGTTGGCCCCACTGTCCACCATAGCCCGTACTAGGTGTCCATTTACTATCGTAGTAACAAACAACAAATCTGAGGCTACCTTGTCCTCACTCATTGCTCCTAGAAGCTGGAGGGGTGTCATTGTCTAAGTGGGCTGCTCATTCTTTGTTTCTTGAATGGTCTGCGGTGTTGTCTCATAGGGCAGTCCCTAGCAAAGTGTGCCCTCGTGCAAATATAGCATCTGCTTCCTTTTGGGGCTGATTGACTTGATGAAGCCTTCATCGATCCCACACTGCTCTTGGGCTTAGTGTTCACTTTGCCTTTGCCTTTCTGAGGTGTAGTAAACTTGGGTTTGGCTTGCTCAACTGAAACCTCCCCCACCGGTCAGTATTTCTTCTTGTTCTTGGAGCCAAACCTCTTGAATTTCTTCTTCTTGTATGGAGGGATCTCTTGTCCACTTGGCTTGGTTTTGTCTCTCACCACTGTGATTCTTCTCTTGCCAATCGGTAAGGTGGTCAACCACCTCGTAGGCTTTAGCCACTGTTTTGACATGCTCCCTCATGAGCTCATCATGTGCCCAAGGCCTCAGCCTTTTGATAAAATAGTACAACCAATCAACCTCACTCATCTCCTTGATTTGTAGCATAAGGGAGGAGTGAGCCTTGATAGACTCCCTCAAGGTTCTGGTGTGTTTGAGACTATTCAAGGCATCCTGAGCCTTCCATTCAATGTCAGAGGGTAGAAACTATAGCCTCAGCCTTTGTGAGAGCTCCTTCCATGTCGAAATGGTGTAGGTGTTGCGGTTGGGTCCCCCCAACTTGTTGCATATATCCAACCTGGGGACCCCAACCAATTGCTTGAGCAATAGGTTGGGGGATATATCCAACCTGTTAGGTTGACCCCAACCTGTTGCTTGAGCAAAGGTTGGATATACCTCCCAACCTGTTGACCCCAACCCGTTGCTTGAGCAATAGGTTGGGGGTCTATCCAACCTGTTGCACAAATCAAGGTTGAGCAACAGGTTGGGGTCACCCCAACCTATTGCTTGAGCAACAGGTTGGGGGGTATATCCAAACTATTGCACAAATCAAGAATTTGGGGGTATATCCAACCTATTACACAAATCAAGAAAATTCTTGATTTGTGCAACAAGTTGGATATACCTCCCAACCTGTTGCTCAAGCAACATGTTTCTTGATTTGTGCAACAGGTTGGATATACCCCCCAACTTGTTGCTTGAGCAACAAGTTGGGGGATATATCCAACCTGTTGCACAAATTAAAAAAATTCATTAAATTTTGGTTGTATTTTAGGGCTAGGGTTTAGGGTTAAGGATTTAGGATTTAGGATTTAGGGTTTAGGATTTAGAGTTTTGGGTTTAGGGTTTAGGATTTAATAGTGTTTAGGAGTTTAGGATTTAGGGTTTAGGGTTTAGGGATTAAATGTTTAAAGTTTAGTATTTACAATGGTTAAGATATTTTGGTATTAATTGTTTAAAGTGTAAAGTAATAATAGGCTCAATGATTATTTATTGTGTCTTTTTTTGAGTTGCTAATCTACTTTTGTACATAGAATAGGTATTTACCCTAACAAAGGGTATGGATGTGGTGTTATATAAGAAGAATGAAGTGGTGGCTTTTGGACGAATTCATAGTGTTGATCCTATGAATGTGTGTCATTTCCAACATTGTGGTGAGAGAAGATGTGTAGTGATAATCACTTACGTTGTAAATCCTAAAGTACATTTAAAATATCCACATGGAGACTTTGAAACATTGGGAGATATCTACAATGTGACATATTTGATATGTAAGCACACAGAATGCTCTGGAACCAAGATGAAATTGTTCCAAAGACGTACTTTCAAGATAGAAAACTTATTTTGAGGGTGAAAAAGTAGAGATGTTATCTTGCTCCAGAGAAGTTTTAGCAATTGGCAAGTTTAAGGGCTATGCTCAAAGTTTTCTCTGTATAGTGGAGATAATTAAGTTGACTAGTGCAGGTGTCATTCAAAATGCAATGGATAGTACTTCACATCTAGACATCCATAATACTATGTCTCATCTACAAGCTCATAGTACTTGTAGATGGGGGTTAGATTTCTTGAAATCAAGTTTGCCCAAGATAGTTTCCTTCAATGTCATGGAAGACACAACATAATATTATCAGAAGAAAAGGACTATAACACAACTGGGATCCAAATTGATAAGAAGCTATAAGTAGTGATGAAGAGTATCGTAGTGGCATGCTCACAGGTATTGAGGATATTATAGTAACAGATGTTGATGCAGGAAAGGTTTCTTGTGTTGCAAGTGACTCAAATATACTCATAGGTATAGAAGACTTGTCTTGTGTTGCAAGTGACTCGAACAGGCTCACTAGTATAGAAGACTTGTCCTGTGTTGCAAGTGACTCAAACAGGCTCACTGGTATAGAAGACTTGTCCTGTGTTGCAAGTGACTCAAACATGCTTACTGATATAGAAGACTTGTCTTGTGTTGAGAATAATAAGATGGGACCACAAAGAAAAATACATGCAAAGATCGATGGGGTAAGTGATGCAATAACAGGAATTGATGATATTAGTGACAATGATCATGATGTTGCCACTCGAATGCAGGGCAAAGGGGGTAGAGAATCTAAGACTTGTCTTGTTGTTTGTAATATTGTTGCTAGCATGCCTAAGAATATAGATGGGAGAATCTTGAGTTACGAAGGAGAAAGAGTTCAACCACAAAATTCAAGAGGCATTGGCAACAAATTGACATCAATGAACATGTCTACCAGATTGCCATTTCCAAGATGTTATAAGGCATCAAATAATTCTCAAGCCCACACAACATTTGATTATAGAGATGAAGATTCAAGGGAAATGGATTCGGGTTTGATGGTGTTACAACTGGAAAATGCAAGACACTATTTACAAAAAGAAAGTATGTGAGTGTGAAGAGGCAAAGAATCATGGCATCAATTCCAGAACCAAAGAGACATGTAATGTTATCCAAGGAGAATATGGAAAGGATGCATATGCGAGTTTGCTGCAAGAGACTTTGCATTATAAAAGTTGGGAAAGATGATTGTGCAGCCATAAGCCTTGCGGCCATACGCCTTGGTATTTGGAGTAAGACAACGCCTAATAGACATAATTATCTTCTTCAAGAGTTTCCATGCTTTCTTCATCAAGGCACTGATCAAGATTTGAGCATAAGACACTGTAAACCTAGATTTAAACCCATGGTTAATGGGATACCCATTTGAAATCGAGGATATCAATGGTTAACTGGACTATCACATGGCACATACTAGACCATCTAAGCAGAGGTGAAAGAAAAAGTGGTTCATACAATTCATGGAAATACCTACAAGCTTAAATGCCATGGAAGCACTATAAATGCAACCGCAACATTAAAGCAAGTTCTTGAAGACCATGCATTACCACAGCCTCATCTTCAACAAACAATGCTAGATGGATGTGTCGAATGTCAACACCATCTTCCTTTGGGAATGACAAAGAAGGTCGTCCTAGAAACTGTCAATAAAGCTTTACAAGATAGAGATGAGATCATGATTTCACGGTCAACCTTGTACCATCAAGACACCATCAAAGCAAAGGATGTCAAAATGTAAGACATGTGATGAATTAAAAAATGCCATTGAACATAGTAAATGTGAGCAGCAAGGGGAAGGTATATTAAATGGCGATCAATCCATTTACGTCATGTGCAGGATGCTGGAAAGTTGTATGCTTCTTGGAGAGAGGAAGCTATTTCACATGTTGATAAGTCCATGTGCATCACCATTGATGGCATGGATGAGAATACAACAACTTTGCCACGATATAGACGTATCCCACTGGCATTGGAGGGAAAACGTGGACTAAAAACA
Source organism: Dipteris shenzhenensis (assembly GCF_047967505.1). Lineage (NCBI taxonomy): Eukaryota > Viridiplantae > Streptophyta > Polypodiopsida > Gleicheniales > Dipteridaceae > Dipteris > Dipteris shenzhenensis. Next base: position 12,131,073 of record NC_141603.1, on the reverse strand, counting down.
CACTTGTGTGGAGTATTCGTACATGGATACCGAATCTTTTGTGATGTATGGATTGATAGTTTGCATGACCATGAGAGTAACAGGTTGTTACATCAATCATGAAAGCAATAAGAAAGGTCAGAGATGCTCGCGGATGTTTAGCTAACACGTTGCGAATACAAGCTGATAATTGTTGGAGAGAGAACAAGAATAAATATATATTTGCATGCTCTATGCTAGTTGGTTTGAAAATATTTGTAGTGGAGTGAGTCATATGCTTTATTACAACAAATAATTCCATTGGAGGAAACTAGATTTGTTCTTGCAAAAAAAAAATCACTTGACATAGATGAAATGAAAGGCTTGAAAGCCTTCATTAAACATCTTCAAAGTATGATGCACAAATATCGTGAGCAATCAACTAAGAATTTGGAAACAATTAAATCAACTGAAGCACTTATCCAATCTTTAGAAAGACAAGAAAACTTAATGAGCATTGAATACTATGAATCCTTTTGGCCGGAACAAGCTAGGTCACCAAGTTTTCCTTTGGATATAAATATGTTAGTAGATATGGAGGAAGCATAGGAATTCCTTTTACCTCAAAAATATTGTGGCAGGAAGGGAGACAAACCCTTACCAGAGTTTATACCATCTAATGAGATTAAAGAGGGTCTAATTGTTGCAGTTTGGGCATCTAATCTAGGTTCAGAGTTGGATGACCAATGTGGCCTAATTTGGGTTGCAAAGGTTGCTAAGATAGAAAGGGATGAGAAGCGAACTCTTATAACATTCACAGCTTTATGGTATGAACCAAAGCCATTGAAAAATGTCCCGAGAAGATATAAAATAAAACTACTCTATGAGGGATGCTTGCAAAAGAAACGTGAATGGGTTCCAAATAATGAGGGATTAACAGAGGTGGAACTCAGTAGCATTATTCATTGCTGGAAATCGAGGACACGAACTTTTAAAAAGAAGCATGGATACAATGTTGAAAAATGTATCACAATCCCTGATCCAAGTCGTGTCCTTATTAAACATCATTTGGCAAGACTTGACCCATCAAGTGCAAATACATTACATGAATCTGATGACTCTGAACGAGATTTAGATGCGTAAGATAATGTTTTGTATGCTTTTTTCCATACAAATGGTGTATCTATACACCACCAATAAGATAATGTATTGTATGGTTTGTTTTTTAAAAAAAGGGTGTATCTATACACCACTTATATGTTGAATTCAACAAACTCTTTTTTTTCAAAAAAATGGTGTATCTATACACCACTTATATGTTGAATTCAACAAACTCTTTTCATATGGTGTCATATTTTCACTTCATAGTGTTAAAATTGAACTAGATTTAGGAGACTACTATTATTATTATTATAGTTATTGGATGGGGACATCATGCACAAGTTTGAGAATTATAGATTCATTGAGCCTTTTGTTAAAAAGTTAGAGGTCATCACTTGACTTTTTAGCTTAATAAGGCCAAATTTAATCTAAGTGACCCATTTAGTGCTCTAAAAAACCCAAATTTTGAGCTCACTAAGTGAAGTTGAGTGGAGAGGATATGCTCTAAAAGAAAGTCCAAACCAGGAGAGAAAGTCCAAAAATTTTGAATAGTGTGTTACACTCTCTCCATCCCCCATGGCCAGGCCCAAGATCAAGGCACCACGGAGACTGGCACAGCAAGACCCACCTCCAGACTCAGAGATAGAGAGTGACAACCCTCCCCCTCTCTGTTGAGATATCGAGCTCCACTCGTGATATGCCAGGGTGACCGTTGTGCATTTATGTCACGGACTTGTTAGTTGCAGATGTGATTGGTACACCACCCATGAATAATAGCTGGATGACAGCTATCCTTATCTACTCTAGTTTGTGGCTCAGTTAGTATGCCACCTTAGTTAGCTGAGTTTGGTTTGAGACCCACATATAGGGTTCTTCTATTTCTTTGTACTTGAGTTCTTTTGGCTTTCACAACTAAGAAGAGGAAAACAGTTTTCAGCCTCCACCTTTGTGTGTATTTCCCCATTGTGTATGTGAGAAAGCTGCGAGTGAGACTCCTTCTCTCTCTCCCACTATCTTCACACTCTCCCCTTGATGGTCACTGTCAAAGGGAGAAACTGCCACTCCGGAGGCCAAACATGAGCAAGGGGCAAGCCCGCAGATAGAGGAACAGAGGAAGGCACACGAGGATCATCATGTAGAGGCTGATAACTAACAGAGCACAGAGGAGGAGCGCGAGGAAGAGCAATAGCAAAGGAACTTATTAGGGGAGAAATGGGGTCTCAAAAGGGCCTCATAAGGAATGGATTAGGAGAGGGATTAGAGACTTAATACAATCCTATGTGGAGGGTTCATTATGGAGGCTTAGGTGGTTTTGGTAGGCTAGGGATGGTTTTGTAGACACTTAAGAGGGGGGAGCCAAAAAATCTATGGGTAATGTCTACATATAACCAAGTTATCAGTCAATGTATTACATGATTGGCTTATTTGCCTAATGGTAAGGGTCCAAGGGTGGGGGCCGTGAGGTTGTGGGTTCCATTCCTGGCGTGCTTGCATATAGTGCATTTAGAGGGTGCAAGTGGGAGCTCTTGGACACGTGGCATGCTTGCGTGACCCACGGCCTACTCTGTACCTCTTTCCATGCCCAATGCACTAACATTTCCAGCCCATTGACAGTCCCACATGCATTTTCCTTCAATGCAATCCCTCCCAACCTTTTGAATCTTGGGACACATGGCAGCACATGGTACTCCCTCCCCACTTCGAGTGGTTTTCTTCCCAAAATCCATGGTTTTCTCTCCCCCTTTTTCAAATAAAAACCACCTTTTTTGAATTGAAACCACCTATGAACTAGGCATAGTAAATGCAAGATGCCACCTCAACATACCATTGCCCCATACAAAGGATAACTCTCGTTGGGACACCTCAAATCCCTATCTAATCCCTTGAAATTAGGAAACACTAATTGGAGGCCCTTTTGAGACCCCATTTCTCCCCTAATTAGTAGCAGAGGACTAAGTCAAGGGTAGAGAATCAAGGTCCACGCCCATGGGGGAGAGGACATCGAGCTCCAGGTCTAAGGAAAAGAGGCCCTCAACATCTAGGAAGAGGCCCTCCACATCAAGGGCAAAGAGGCCCTCCTCCAATGAGGTGATACAGATTTAAGCCGGGGACCGTGGCACTTTGGGAGATTAGAAAGTTTCAAAAATCTATCGATCTGCTCATCCCGATGGTGAGCCTTGCAAGGGTGGTACATGGATCATGTAGGACCTCAACAATAGCCCAATGTGCCAGTATTATAGGCACGGAGTTGTGGAGACTCCATGGCATATTTCTAGAGGCGCCTTGCTTGCCATGTAGCATGCAGCTGAGGCCTACCTAGTAGAGCTCATGGATGACACCTAGCTGGCTGACATCCATAGGAAAAGGGTCACAGTGACCAACAAAGACATGGAGTTTATTGTCCATCTTAGGAAGCCCAAGGCCACTCTGCTTACGGGCATCAGTCTTGTATCGGCCTCTTTTCAATATAATAAGGTGTATTTTTTTGAATTGTCTTTGTATGTGCAATCTCAAGTTTATTTTCATTGTATTTGCAATCTATTAATTTACTTACATGCAAAATGAAAGAAGAAACATAAAATCTCAATAGAACATGCAAAAGGAAATAATACTCAATTTTACTTAACATGGAAAAGGAAACAATGTTCTGTAGTGAGAAGAGAAAATAATTTGAAAATGGAGTTAATTAACATGAAAGAGTAAACAATGTTCCCTCAAAAAATTTGGTTGGGGTTTGTTACCTAAACCCTAAACCCTATTTTTTATTCCCTACCAGTTGAAGACAAAGCAATGATTTTTGTTGCTAAAATGGAACCTAGAATTATACTGATGATTTTGAATTGCATGATGAAGCTAGCAAAGCTACACATTAGGGGAGAATTGGGGTCTCCAAAGGGCCCCCAATTAGTGTTTCCTAATTTCAAGGGATTAGTGAGGTATTTGAGGTGTACTAATGGGAGTGCTCGTTTTTGTGGGGCAATGCCATGTTGAGGTGGAGGCTGGGCAAACCTACAAACAGCCCCTATTAGCTACTCCTCTTACACCGCGGACCACCCAATCCATGCACTCCTCCCATATGCACCTTCCCCAAACAATCCTACAAGTCATTCAAGAGGCAGTGGGCCCTTTTGGGAAAATTCCCCCCCCTCTCAGCTTGTTATAGACATTCCCCCTCCTCTTCTCTGGTCCAGCTCCATCTTCCCTCCATTTTTCAAATGTGGGAACTCATTTGGAAGATTCTCTACCCCCTCTTGCTCTTGTCCACTACCTTTCTCCCTCTCTAGCACCTCTTGTAGTAGCTGTTCATTCTCTCTCCATTCCTAGCTACAGCACCTCCTACAGTAGTAGTTACTCATCCCCCTCTACTCTTTCTCCCTCCATTCATAGCTATAGTACCTCCTGTAGTGGCTGCTCATCCCCCTCTACTCTTTCTTCCTCCATTCCTAGCTACAACACCTCCTAGAGCAGCTGCTCATCCACCTCTGCTCTTTCTCCATCCATTCCTAGCTACAACACCTCTTGGAGCTTCTCTCAACCTTCACTTACCCCCTCTATACCTTCTCCCTCTCTCTCCCTCTATCAGAGCTACTCTCTCCCTCCAAGCTACACTTTCTAGTCCACTATTGTTGTTGTGACCTCTGTACAAGCATGGTGAGGAGACCATACATGTACTCTGTGTCCCATAGGAGCAAAAATGCACTGGGTGAATGGGTTCCTTGCACCTATAGCTTTAATGATTGGATAGTCATGAGAGGATCTGCCAAGGGTCCACATAAGCTTCCCAAGAGCAAAAGAGGTGATCTTTTGCATGAATGGAAGGGCTGCATCATGAAGTTCAAGCTTGGGAAGAAAGGATGGATTACAAAGGTGCAACACATCTACATGGGGAAGGACATGCACCTTCCTCCGTCAAGCAATCAATCAACAATACCATCACATTGTAAGTTTGCATTTTGTGTAAGATTTCTAAGTGTAATGAGTCAGTTTGAAATTGTATTTTGAAATAGCACCAGTGTAATGAGTCAGTTTGAAATTGTATTTTGAAATAGCACTTGTCCATAGCAAATGTATTTCCTTCATACTTTGAATTGGAACCCATCGAGTGCTTCTTAGAGGTAAGTTTATTGCTATTCATGAGGATTTAGGAAGGTAAATGCATGTTGGAGAGAAGTCATCTACTTTGAAATAGAGAAATATCTATTGGTATAATGCCAAGTACATTACTCCAAGGACGGCATCATGCTATGGATGCATTGCAACACCACAACTTGAAGACATGGATTGTAGCATGGTGGACACAAGAACAGTGCAATCATACAAGGAAAAGATTGCAAAGGACGTGGGCATGGCCATGAAGTTTACATTTGGCTCTAAATGGGTAAGGTTGTCTTGGTTTATGCCTCTACACATTTTTTCTTCTTGTTTTCAAAATATCCAGATGAACAGAACAAAAATCATGTCGTCATGCAAAGTGCCTACATGAGAATGCCCTTGAGGAATTGCTTAGGGTGAATTGGGGAAGCAGGTCAAGTGAACAAAAGGGTGATCTGTTTCAATGCCATGTATGTAAGGACAATGTGGCTGTCAAGTAGTACATCTCCTGCCAAATGTTATATTTTGCTTTTCAATATAGGCTTTGGAAGAAAACAGGTGGCAATTGGCTCCCCCTTGACTCTAACGACGACGATGATAATATAGGGGTAAGTATATGTATTGATTCTCATTTAGTAGATGTCAAGAATGTGACTCTCATGTCACAGTGGACTCTCAGGGACATACGGGAACAACTATTGGTCATGGAGGATGGCATGTCTGAGTCCTTTCACTTACCTTAAATGGTGAAAAGTTAGGGAATCATGCAAAGAAGTGCATGCATAGTGCCACTTTTATCCCTCCTGCAATATTGAAGATGGTAAACAATGTGGGGTGAAACAATTGTGGATTTTGGCATTTTCCAATTCATAGTGGTGCAATTCATTTTGATGTCTTGAATGGTTTTGTTTCATGTCAATGTCAAGTTTTGCCCAAAAAATTTATAATTCATTTTATTATTTATATTTAGAACATTTGGGTATATATAGGTTATAAAGTTACTTTAGTTTCAAAGTTTCACTATCATAGCCATAGTTCTCCTAGCTACCAAACTACCATGGATTCTGCTAGGTCTACCTTCCATGATTTCAACTCCCGTACTCCATTAGTTGATAGAGAGGAGGAGTTATTTCCAGTCTTTCATGAGAGCATAGATGTCCTAGGCACCTACTTGGGAGCTCGAGATAATTTTGAAGACCTCATCAAGTACATGCAAGACCACATCATGAGTTTTGCATATCAACTTGATGAGTCTAAAAAAAGATGGGTCCCAATTGATTATTTGAAGTACTTGTTCAATCAAGAACCCAGGTTCATGAAGCATTTCAATCGCTTTCGAGCCTAGCTCACACCCCTAGGGTTTAGGGAGGTGGACACTGATGACCTCCTAGCATGCGGAGTCATCAAAAACACAAAAAATAGGTTCCTATCCTAGTAAATGACCTTTATTTTCCTTCTCTAGGAGGGACAAATGGAAGAGGAGGCCTCAACCTCAAGCCCTGACCCTACCCCTCCCATTTTTGGTGCTCTTATTTCTACAAATGAGTCCAACATCTACAATGAAGAGCCCATTGATAAAGAAGATGAGGAGTGGGAAGCTGTGTTGGCCCTGGAAGTGCTCCAGAGACTGCTCCACAGACCTCTTGAACCCCATTCTACTTCTCAAATTCCATCCACCTCGGGCACCACCTCTGTTGACCCCATAGCAGTGATATGGTTTCTTGCTCCCCTTCTTGTTGATGGAGAACAATACTTCTTTCTCCATGACATTGAGGTTATGTTTGGTCTTCGGGAGGATGAAGCTCTTGGTGTTCTGGGTGGATATGAGGTGGACACGACTATGCAAGAACGTGGGCTTTTGGGAGTAGATGATTCAATAGAAGAGGTTCTTGCTTTAACACTAGCCAAAATCAAAGATGCAGAGACATCAATCTACTCGACCTACCTGATGTTCCAAAAGAAGCCTCCACATCTCACTCTGGATAGTAGGAGGCCTTTGGATCCATCCTCATTGACAAAGAGGAAGGGATTGAGCATGATGACTCCATAGTCGTAAGAAACTATGAGCTTCGAATTTCTTCTCTCTTGGTATAATTTTGCTTTATCGACATTCTAATGTAATGTTGGACTGTTGCAGGAGGCATTTGAGGTCGACCTCTTTTCATCTCGGCAACGCCTTGTTCGCAATAGCTTCGGCCGAGATCAATCACTAGCACATTACCTTGGCCAAGCAAAAGGGTGCTTTGTGGTTATCCACAAAAAGTTTTTGCCACATGGCACTGATGAAATCCTGAAGTGCAAGGCCTTGTCATGAGTGATTGGTCATGTTGACATCAATCGCAATGCTGACAAGGTCATTTTGGTGAACCACATGGCTGCCCTCAATGCTTTTGGAACCAATTTTCAAGGTATGGCATTCATGGCAGCAGCCATGTCCCTGGCCAGCAATGACAATAACATTGACGCTTTATTGACTAGGTTTAGAGCTAGGAGTGTATTTGGGAATTCAAAGCCCGATGCTCTCAGTGTTTTAGAGAAGAGAGAAAGGTTGTGAAGCCTTATTATATAGAGCTTTTATTTTATATGAATATAGATATACTTTTTATATAGTGTCCCATTTTGTGTTCTTTTACAAAATTTATGTTATATGTGATTGTATTTTGTAACTTTAATTTTTGTTGGCATTAATATTTTCATTCACTATTCTATTCAAAGCATGCTATCAAATAAACTTTTGCACTATAATGGTCATTTCTGAGCAATTAGTAAGAATCTCGCCCTGGCACAGCAGGAAAAAATGTTCGGCATCGTGCGAGGAGCTCAAAACGGTCAAAACCATCTATGGCACGTATGGAGCCAAGTCAAACTGGCTCCATACTTGACTTGGCTCTATACGTGCCATAGATGGTTTTGACCTTTTTGAGCTCCCCGCATGATGCCGAACACTTTTCCCTTGTGCGCCATGACAAAAAAACATCATTTGACCACTCAAATTCACACTGGACTTGCATAAACTAATGGAAAGCATCACATAACATGTATAATAACATGGGAATAGTAATAGAACATAAAAATATCTTTTATTCATTGGCTTCAAAGGGCAAAGATTTACAAAATGATTTAGATTACACCAAATGAACCTAAACAACATCTAGGGCCTGAGGGAGGGATTAGAGCGGATGCGCTTGGCAAGTGCAAGGTCCTTGTCCATCACTGTTACTCTTTTGGCATGGATAGCACATAAGTTCGCATCTTCAAAAAGGCATACTGTCATTAATTGCTCCTATAGTGCCTGAAGTGAAACACACATCATCCTTCTAATGCTATGCTATTTTACATACAAGACGCTAGAAGGGTGCACAAGGAATGAGATTGTCCATAGTGGTTTGGAACTTGCGGATCTCTTGAAGTGCCTTCATGCCTAATTTTTTGCTCCATTGCCTCCTAAATTGCTCCTATAGTGCCTGAAGTGAAACACACATCATCCTTGTAATGCTGTGCTATTTCACGTACAACACACTGGAAGGGTGCATGGGGAATGAGATTGTCCACAGTGGTTTGGAACTTGTGGATCTCTTGAAGTGCCTTCATGCCTGATTTTTTGTGCCTCTTAATTTTGAGGGACCCTACACCGGCCTCTGGACATGGCTCCATGGCTGCTTGTCCACTTTGAACTTCTTTTGCCTCTCCTCTCTTGCAACCTCCTCTTTATAGACTCTTCCTCTGTTTGGTGGGTCCTTTGGGGTGTCCTATCATGCCTAGGGGTCTACTTTGTCCTTGGTCCCTTCACCTTTTGATGAGGCTGTGAGACAGCAGTCTGAGGCTCTTGCTCAGCTCACACTAGAGGCTCCTCATATGTGACAATATCAAGGCACAGAGGGTTGATGGTGCTCTTTCGTGCAGTCTTCAAATAATTGACAGGATGCCGATTCTTTCCAAAACCCACTTCAATGTCTTGTGGCACTCCTTTGGGGTCTCAAAGGTTGCAAGCCACCATATGTCATTCTCAGACTGATGAACCCTGCTCAACTTCCTCATCCCCCTTGAGCAAAATGCAAGGCATCATTCATAATACAAATGCTCACCCTCTCTAGCTTGTGCTCTTTTACCAACGAAGCTTCATCCATTTTTATAACAAATACTAGCTTGCCATCTGTACAATGAAAGAGAAATACAGTAAGGATATAGAAATGACAACAAATAAAGTTGCACTGTATGAAAAAGAGGACTCTTTTGGGTGGTGGGGTCTAAAGGATACAAGTTTTCATCCACCCAAAGGTCAAGATTCTTCTTCCGTTGCAATTGAAGACTGTGATGTACACTTTGAGGAGTTCCACTATATCCCAAACGGCATGTGCTTGCATATTCTGCCTCCAGTTGTAGCTTCACATGGTACTTTTTGGATATGTCCTCGAATGGTGCCATGAGCACTCAAAGAGAGGTATCAGTGATGAAGGCTAAAATGTAGGGGAGAGCTGGCAAAGATGAAGCAGTGAGAGGGAGAGAGTAGCAAGGAAGAGGGAGGAGGAGAAGCATATCAAGGCAAGAGGAAGACGAGGAGGAGAGTAGGGCGACAGGTGTAGAAGGGATGGAAGGAGCTGCTGCAAAAGAGAGGAGGAGGGAAGAGATGCTACAGGAGGGAGGAGGAGGGGAGAGATTCTACAGGAGGGAGGAGCAGAGGAGAGGGAGTAGGGTGGATGGAGAAGGAGGGGAGAGGAAGGAGGGAGGAGGAAGGGAGAGGGAGGAGGGAGGAGGAGGAGCAAGACGGAGGAGGGGAGAGGAGGAGGGAGGGGGAGGGAGGGAGAGGGA